>NC_084793.1:144952608-145262139 GCF_963169125.1 Humulus lupulus
GAATATGACCAACAATACCATATATTTTATTTGGGGGCTAGCAGTAATGGTATTTGCATGGAAGGGGAAGCGTGAGATTACACGGGTTATGAGAGCTTAAAGTATATCCTTACTCAGAGGAATATGAATGTGAGACATAGAGTTTAGTTAGAACTGGTGAAGAAGTATGACTGTGAATTTTCTATCCTTTGGGGAAAGCCAATGTAGTGGCAGATGCTCTAAGCCGGAGAGGTCCAAGATGGTTAATTGGTCAAAACAAATATCCAGAGAATTAGTAGATGAGATGACCTTAGTAGGAAAAGTTGGAGATAGTTTAGTTAGCCAGCGTTATCCTAGCCTGTCATTTGGAGGGGATAAGAGAAAGTTAGTTAAGTGATCCTCAGTTGAGGAAATAGGAAGTGAGCATCCTAGCTGGAGTGGCTAAGGACTATACAGTTTACATATGTGTTTATTGGGGTACAAGGTTCAGATCTATGTTCCGATAGATGTGAGTATTGGACGGGAAATACTGGGTGAATGCCATATTATACCATTTCATTGCATCTAGGCACTGCAAGGGTGTAATACGATTTAAAGCGCTTGTATCGGTGATCTGAGAGAGCGAAAGATGTCATTGACTATGTGGCTAAGTGCCTAGAAAATCAGCAAGTGAAAGTTGAGAACCAAAAGCTAGCGCGGCTAGTACAACCTTTGGGTATGCCTGAGTTGAAAAAGGGGGAAACATTATTATGCACTTCATAGTGGGACTGCCCAGGATAGTGGGTTAGTATGATACAGTCTTAATGGTTGTGGATCCGCATGTAGAGTTGTATGTTAAAGAAACTGTGTGATTTTGTGAGGCTCCGAAGTTTACTGTGTTAGATTGGGACTCCATCTGTACTTCCAGGCTTTGGGGGAAAAAGTTTATAGATGGTTATGGGTGCGCAATTGAAGTTTAATACTGGCTATCATTTTCATGTTGATGGACAAATCTTAGAGGACGATTGAGATATGGATAAACATGCTTTAGGCTTGTGTATTCGACATTGAAGGGTCCTAGAATTAATATTTATCTTTGACTAAGATTTTTCTTACAATAATAGTTAACAATTGATGATTGGAATGGCTCTATATGCAATGTTGTACAGTAGGAAGTGTATATCACCCGATATAGGGATAAAATGGGCAAGCCAAGGGGAATTTTGGGTGATTAGGAAAGTCACCGGACTCATTGTAACGTGAGTTGTATTTTGGGAGAAATAGCAATGTTGAGGGTTTACCAGAATTATTTGGGGAAATTCTGGTATAGAGCAGGATTAGAAAGTAAAAATGACATTTTTACCCTTATGGGGTGTTGAGAGAGAGAGAAGTGGGTTGAGTGAGGGTATTTTGGTCATTTGGGATCGTTCGTATATAAGGGTTTGGCTCTGTTCATTAACTCAGAAAAACACTCAAGTCAAACTCACGTTCTCTCTCTCCCAATGACTCTTCACGCTCGTTAGCGTTTTTGAAGGAAGCTCGAGTTTTAGAGCTCAGATTCAAGCAAGGTTAGAGTCATAATGTTTCTAGGGAAGATTATAAGCTTGAGATCTTGTGAATTTAGCTGGAAACACATTTATCAAAGGTAATTCGAGCTTCTAAACCTCTGATTTTTTTTTAAGTTTCTTAAGCTTGAGTAAATTTTATGGTTTTGGTGAGTTTTTGATCCGTTTGTAAGTTGGGTTTCGCTTCCTAGGATGTACTAATAATCTTTTAGGATTGAATTATGGGTTTGGTACTATTTTGGGGCGAGTTTTAGAGGAATTGGCTTGGAGAAAACTGGGTTCGCGCGACCTTCATGAATCTAGGAGCCTGGACGGTTCCTTGAACCACCATCGCGTTGTGGCGCTTGCTAGGTTGCGCCGTAACCCGTTTCTAAAGAAAAGAGGGTGGGGAGCCTCTGACTTAAGGTACGTTGTGACCCATTAAGGGGCACTACGACGCGCATAGGAAGAAATTTCCAGGAAGGGTTTTGAGTGACAGGAACTCAAACCTAAGGGCTCGGGAAGGATTCTACTACCCTGTTTAGTAGAATTTGTGGTCACAGAGACTAGGACTCAGTCCGGGAGTCTTTATTTACTCAATATTGATAGAAATCGTTTAATATTGAAGTGACTAGGGGTACCGCTAGGGCTTGAAATAGGATCGTGCTCAGGGGTCGGTGTTAAATAACTTGTACTTGGACCAGAGGTAAGAAAACTTCACCCAATGTGTGTTATATGTGATTAGGGCTTGGCCTGATTGCTGAGCATGGTTATGATTAGGGCTCGGGCCCGTGTGAATGAGCATGATTATGGTTATGCATGTGTTTGTTTGATTAAGCATGTTTGAATGCTCGGGGTCTGGATAACTACTAAATGATGTATGCTAGTCTATATTGTCTGATAACAAAGGCTTGACTTATAAGTCAAGGACGGCAATAGTGCGTTGAGCGCTAGTCAGAAGGATTGGCTTATAAGTCTAGGGCGGCAATAGCGCACTGAGCATAGGCTGATATGGTTAGGCCTAATCAGGAGTGTGATATTCGCATGACCGACCCTACGATCGTTTTGAAATCAAAGTGTCAAGTACGCTGGGCCAGCTCTAAGGCTGATTATATGGAGGATATGGTAATAGACCCCAGGTTGACTCTTTAATCTCATGTCCTAGAGCAATGGACTCCTGTGTGACCTTATGGTCGCTTATGTGGAATAAGAAGTTCGGCTTATATGTCGAGGATGACAATAGCATGCTAAACGCAGGTCATTGCTAGGCCAACTCAGAAGCGTGATATATGATTTTATGACCCCATGGTCTCCTGAAATATAAAGCGTGAGGTACTCTTGTCTACCTCTAAGTTTAGCTAAAAAGGGAATAGGGCAAGGGGGCCCCGCTTTGGCTCTGTGGCCTCTTGTTTACATTAAATTCGATATGCTCATTAGCCTTGAGCTATCGATTAATATTTAATATAAATGATTTTGGACCAAAGTTTTGAACATGGGGTCAGACGGCCATCGCATTGAGGTGGGGCTGACCGACAAAGCGTGTGGAACGTAGGCGGTGAAGGCTAGTTTATTTTGGAGGGTGCACTCCCCACTTTTCTTACACGAACTGTATGTGGAATGCTTGTGTACGCATTTATCTCGATAGGTTCGTTCGGAATGATTGTCTTCTTCAGTCGTGTAATTGAATATATGAACATCTTTGTAAGCTGTGGAAAGTGTGGACAACTTTAAATTGAATATATGCTCGACTGCCACAGTCAAGAATACTTGTTGGAACTCGGGTTGAACTCGGAATTTTTCCGCCTAGGCCATCTTTTGGTGTTTATGTTGTTCATGTGTCAGTTTATAAACCCTTTTGGGATCCTGTGTATGAATCTAAACCTTTTAATGAAATGGTTGTTTTTGACCAAAATTTTTAATACCTAATCCTTGGGTTAGTTTCAATTACACGATTTCAGTCCAAATTTCTCGTTTAACGATTTAAGCACCATTTAAAGTACACAATGTAATAGTCCTTTGTGTTCAAAAGAAAGGACCCATTAGTGTTCAAGGGATTCCTAGCTATTGTGGTGGATACCACCATGATTGTATCAGTTAGATCAGAGATGACTGGATTGGCCAATAAGACTCCAGACGAGTTTTCGAAGAATCTACAAGAATTGCTATCATGTTGGGAAAATGAGTTAGCTATGGGACTGACGCTAGGGTAGAACCAGAATTCAAGGTATTGTACAGAATAGCCACAGCAGAATGATTCTTAAGAATTTCTACATGATTGACAGAGTTGACTCGCAAGAATTTGAAGTTTGTTTGGTCGGATAGATACGAGAACAGCTTCCAGGAGTGAAAGCGATGATTGATTATTGCTCTGGTATTGGATCTTCCATCAGATTAAGGTTAGTTTGTGGTTTATTGTGATTTGGAGAGACATGGGTTAGGTTGTGTCCTTATTTAGACTGGAGGGGTGACTGGCTATGCGTCACGATAGTTGAAAGAATATGACCAACAGTACCCTATATTTTTTTAGGGGGCTAGCAGTAATGGTATTTGCATGGAAGGGGAAGCGTGAGATTACACGGGTTATGAGAGCTTAAGTATATCCATACTTAGAGGAATATGAATGTGAGAACAAAAGTTTAGTTAGAATTGGTGAAGGATTATGACTGTGAATATTCTACGCTTTCGGGAAAGCCAATGTAGTGGCATATGCTCTAAGCCGAAGAGGTCCGGGACGATTAATTGGTTAAAACAGATATCCAGAGAATTAGTAGATGAAATGATCTTAGTAGGAATTAGGTTGGAGATAGTTCAGTTAGCCAGTGTTATCCTAGCCTGTCTATTAAAAGGGAAAAGAGAAAGTTAGTTAAGTGTTTCTCAATTGAGGAAATAGGAATTGAACGTCCTAGCTGGAGTGGCTAAGGACTATACAATTTTAGAGAGGTGTTTATTGAGGTACAAGGTTCAGATTTGTGTTTCGATAGATGTGAGTATTGGATGGGAAATACTGGGTGAATGCTATATTATACCATTTCATTGCATCGAGGCACTGCAAGGGTGTAATACAATTCAAAGACCTTGTATCGGTGAACTAAGAGGGAAAAATATGTGATTGACTATGTGGCTAAGTGCCTTGAAAATCAGCAGTTGAAAGTTGAGTACTAGAAGCTAGTGGGGCTAGTACGGCCTTTGGGTATGCCTGAGTTGAAAAGGCGAGAAACATTATTTTGCACTTCATAGTTGGACTACTCGGGATAGTGGATCAGTATGATTTAGTCTTAATGGTTGTGGATCAGCATGTAGAGTTGTATGTAAAAGAAATTGTGTGATTTTGTTAGTCTCTGAAGTTTACTTTGTTAGACCAGGACTCCACCTGTACTTCCAAGATTTGGGGGAAACATTTTATAGAAGGTTATGGGTACGCAATTGAAGTTCGATACCGGGTATCATTTGCATATAGATGGATAAATCTTAGAGGACAATTGAAATATGGATAAACATTCTTTAGGTGTGTGTATTCGACATTGAAGGGTCCTAGAATAAGTATTTATCTTTGACTAGGATTTTTCCTACAATAATAGTTAATAGTTGATGATTGGAATGGCTCCATATGGAATGTTGTAGAGTAGGAAGTGTATATCACCCTACATTGGGATAAAATGGGTGAGGGAGATTATTTGGGTTCTAAAATGATTTAAAGGATCAATGGGGTTCTTAGTAAGATTTGAGCTTGGATGCTCGCTTTCAGAATAGATAGAGGAACTATGTTGGTCTTAAGCGTAGGGGTATAGAGTTCAAATTTGGAGACTATGCCTTCCTTCGAGTTCACTTTTGAGAGAAATGAAGCAATTTGGAGAAAGGCAAAGTGATTATTTGTGAGAACTTTTGAGGTCCTCGAGACTATTTGGAACCATAGACAAAGTTATTTGACGAGGAACAGCCAATTCAAGTCCTCCATAAAAAAGATAAAGTCTTGAGGGACAGGATTAGTCCTCTGGTTTAGATGATGAAGAGGAGCATCAAGGTCGAGTAAGTGACTTGGGTATTGGAGACAGATATTCGGGAATTAGTATCACGAATTGTTCAGAAAAATTTCAAGGACGAAATTTCTGTATGGAGGGGATAGTTGTAACATCCCAAAATTCATATTAAGGCTTATTACCTTGATTAGGGGGCCAGAAGGGAAATATTGGATATTGATGGGATTATGTGAATTACACGAGTCATATTATTATATAGTTGATTATGCATGTTTAGGTGTATTAAATATGCAAAACAAACCCATTTTTATTTATAGGGACATATTTGTAATTTTGACCCGTTGGGAGTCTAATTGTAATTATATGATAATATGTGAGTGAGACCACATTATTATGTGGATACATTTGAGATATTCGGCAAGAGTCGGTCGTTTCAAGCAAGATAGCGATTTATTCACAACGGGAAAATTATACCCGGCTTGAGGCGAGCCAAGGGGTATTTTGGGTGATTTGGAGAGTCACTGGACTCATTGTAACGTGAGTTGTATTTTGGGAGAAATAGAAATGTTCTAGGTTTACCGTAATTATTTGCGGAAATTCTGGTATAGAGCGGGATTAGAAAGTGAAAATGACACTTTTACCCTTATGGGGTGTTGAGAGAGAGAAGTGGGTTGAGTGGGGGTATATTGGTCATTTGGGACCATTCGTATATAAGGGTTTGGCTGAGTTCATTAACTCAGAAAAGCACTCAAGTCTCACTCTCATTCTCTCTCTCCCGTTCACTCTTCACTCTCATTAGCGTTTTCGAAGGAAGCTCGAGTTTTGGAGCTCGGATTCAAGCAAGGTTAGAGTCATAACGATTCTAGGGAATATTAGAAGCTTGATACCTTGTGAATTTATCTAGAAACAGATTTATTAGAGGTAATTCAAGCTCCTAAACCTCTCAGCTATTTAGTTTTTTTTTTTAAGTTTCTTATGCTTGAGTAAATTTTATGGTTTTTGTGAGTTTTTGACCCATTTCTAAGTTGGGTTTTGCTGCCTAGGATGTATTGATATTATTTTAGGATTGAATTATGGGTTTGGTAATGTTTTGGGGTGAAATTTGGAGGAATTGGCTTGGAGAAAACTAGGTTCATGGGGTCGCGCCACAGCCCGTGTCTAGAATAAAAGGGCTGGGAGCCTCAAACTTGAGGCACGCCGCAACCTATTAGGAGGCGCCGCGATGCGCATAGGCAGAAATTGTCAGTAATTGTTTTGAGTGACGGGAACTCAAACCTAAGGGCTTGGGAAGGATTCTACTACCCAGTTTAATAGAATTCGAGGTCTCGAAAACTAGGACTCGGTTCAGAAGTCTTTATTGATAGATATTTTTTTATTATTGTTGTGACTAGGGTATCGCTAGGGCTTGAAACAGGATTGTTCTCGGTGGTCGGTGTTAACTAACTTGTACTTGGACCAGAGGTAAGAAAACTTCACCCAATACATGTTATATATGATTAGGGCTTGGCCCAATTGCTGGGCATGGTTATGATTCAGGCTCGGGGCCAGTTAATGAGCATAATTATGGTTATGCATGTGTTTGTTTGATTAAGCATGCTTGAATGCTCGGTATCTGGATAATTGCTAAGTGATGTATGCTAGTTTGTATTGTCTGATAAAAAAGGCTTGACTTATTAGTCAAGGACAACAATAGCATGCTGAGCGCATATCCAAAGGATTGACTTATAAGTCAAGGGCGGCAATAGCGCACTGAGCACAGGCCGATGTGGTTAGGCCTAATCAGGAGCGTGATATATGCTCGACCGACCCTATGGTTGTTTGGAAATCAAAGCACTAGGTACGCTCGACCAGCTCTAAGGCTGGTTATACAGAGAATAGGGCAATGGGTCTCGGGGTGACTCTATAATCTCATGTCATAGGGCAATGGACCCCTGTGTGACCTTATAGTCGCTTATGTTGAATAATAAGCTCAGCTTAAATTTCAAGGATGACAATAGCGTACTGAATGTAGGTCATCGTGGCTAGGCCAACTCAGAAGCATGATATATGCTTGGACAACCCCATGGTTGCCTGAAATATAAAGCGTGAGGTACACTTGTCGAGCTCTAAGGCTAGAGAAAAAGGGAAGAAGGAAAGGGGGGCCCCTTTTTGGGAAGATGGCTGCTTGTTTACATTAAATTTGATATGCTCATTAGCCTTTAGATATTAATGAATGTATAATATAACTAAATTTTTTACCAATGTGTTGAACGTTGGGTCGAACGACCATCGCATTGAGCGTGGGGTTGATCAGCAAAGTGTGTGGAACGCGGGCCATGAATGTGAGTTTAGTTTGAAGGGTGTAGTCCCCACTTTTCTGGTATGAACCATGAGCAGAATGCTTGTGTACGCATTTAGCTTGGTAGGTCCATTCAGAAGGACTATCTTCCTGAGTTGTGTAATTGATTATATGAACATCTTTGTAAATTGTGGAATGTGTTTACAAATTTAAATGTAGTGGATAATTGTGAGGCATGTTTTTAGTGATTTTGAATATTTGAATATTGTTATGCCTTGTGAGGTTTTCTTGCTAGGCATCGGCTCACGGGTGCTCTGTGGTGTCGGTAAGGGCAAGGAATTGCTGGATCAGCTCTAAGTTGGAGAGCTTCAAGGGCGGAGTGTATATATGCAGCCTGCTCGACTACCACAATCGAGATTACTTGTTAGAACTCGGGTTAAACCCAGAATTTTGCTGCCTAGGCCGACTTTTGGTGTTTATGTTGTTCATGTGTCAGTTTATAAACCCTTTTGGGATCCCGTGTACGAATCTAAACCTTATAATGAAATGGTTGTTGTTGACGAACATTTTTAATTCCTACTCCTTGGGTTAGTTTCAATTACATGATTTCAATCCAAATTACTCATTTAGCCAGTTAAGCACCATTTAAAGTACATAGTGTAACAGTCCTGATTAGTAGGGCGTTACAAAATAATTCTCAAATATATTTCATTTGACTACACTCTAGACTCCAAGTTTTTTGGACAATATTCTATCTCAAATTTTGGATCCACCTTGATCGATTTTTCTTGCAATAGCAAGGTACCCATTAAAAGATGTAACTCCCGTAGGTTTCTTATCTCATAAAATGAGGCATTCATCTTTTAAATGAGAAATTTTTAAATTCTCAAATAATTCTTTTATTCACAAGTCACATACTAACAATAATATAGGATAAAACCAATTAACATCTAACAAATGTTTGCATGATTATATTTCAATATAATTTCACATGATCTTCAACACATATGACTTATATCATACTAATATGGCTCTTTATTAATATGTAAACATAAATTACAAATATCATACACATATGATTTCACATTTCTATTGATTCACAAAATCAATATATTTATACATGTCATATAAAACTCATAAAATTGTCATTCTAACAATTTCTCATTATCACAAAATAAGACAATTATATAACATGCTAGGATATTACCCAATAATCTACTAGATTATTGTTGTACCCTAAAATTAGCACGAGTTCAATTACTCAGGTCGGGTACAACTGGCAGATGAATATGTGAAAAAAAATAGCCAAGTAGAATATATGGCTAACAGTGATGTGAACAACTAAATTTTGGGGGCTTTACAACATGATACACAGGATATTATCAGACCGCCTCTCAGGATAACAATTGAGTTCGAGAATTATAATGACCAGATCCAACTTTGGGCCCTCTGAGTTTACTATGAGCTAGGGTTTAGACAGTCTTTGAACATGAGCTCGGGTGAGGTATTTAGCTTGTGGAAACCTGGACACAACGTATATTGAAGGATCCCAAGAGATTCAGAGGCTCCTTATACGCTCATTAATACCCAGGTTGTATCACATATCTATCATTTATTATATGAGATAGCAAGAGTATATTCTATTTTATTATCAAATCATATCCCAATGTAAATGAGAATAATCTGTATTAAATATATACCTTATTTATTCACGCGATTACCCAAATCTGTCCATGAAATTCCCCTATAAATATTAGGAATAATGGACAGGGAAAGGGACGAGCAATTTTTTTTTTTTTTTGTATTACCAAAACTCTGCAAAAAGTAAGAGAGAAAAGTAATAATATTGACTCGTGGAGTAGGTGGATTTTAACCACTGAACCACGTAAAAGTTGTGTGTGTTCGAAAAGGTGTTTATTATTTCATTATTGTTTATAATTTTGCACTAATTTACCTGTTTGATTTCTTAATATACTATTGGCAAAAAACCGCATCAACAGTTTTGTGCTTTCATTGAGAGGACATTAGTGCTTCACTAGTTTCAGTCGACATTCATCATGGTGTGCACTCAATCGATGCATGATAATGAGATGGAACAACCTAGTGGGCAGGAGGCCCATCATACTGCTATTCCCATTGAAAGGGGTCCAGATGTTCAACAACGTCCTGGGAAACAACCGATGGGTCAGGACGACGCTAGAAGTTCAACGTCACTCCCACCTAATCCTAATCCATGATACTTGACTATCTTCAAGATTGAAAACGCCTAGTTAAGGAGCCATCTCGCTAGGGCAAATAGGCAGATTGAGGAGCTCTTGGCTCGGTTACCCCCTCTTGTAACCGACGTTAATGTCGGAAAGAGGCAAAGTGGGTCTCATAAGTCCCACAAGAATAACCGGTCTAAACCTAGTCGTTCTGTCAGAATTGCCACTTCGAGTTCTATGCCTTCAAAGTGAAACCACCGGAGTGCTCAGCCCACTGGTCATCATAGGGGTCATCATCAGCATGTCAGTCGGTTGGTCAGGACTATGACCCCCAGCTCTGTGCCTTCTTCACAGATTCCTATAAGTGCCCACAACAAACCACGAGGAGGGGCTGGGACAAGCTCACAGAGGCAAAGTGCTCCAGTGAATCCTTCTATGCAACGATCAGAACCCCAGGCACAAAGAACTAGGGATATTGGAGTGGAGCCAAGGCGAGCTAATTTAATTAGCCCTGATGGAACAGGGATAGCCTAACCAATAAGGCATTCTCTGTCACCAGTAAGACATCCAACACCACCTCACCCACAATGAGATGCTCTAGCTCGTGGGAACAGTAGGAGAAATCCTCCCCTGTTAGTAAATACTTACACCCCGCGGATGTGTGCTGAGAATCCATGTCCTTGATCTCAACTGTGAGTCGTAAGAATTGCAAATGGAAGTTACTGGATGGAGAGCCACCGTGAAGGCAGGTCCGAGAATGACCTGAGAAATCACTTGAGCTCAGCACAAAGTCCTCGATATGATCCATAGCTCGACCTGCGTGGTCATTTGAACTCACAAAGAAGGTATCTAGCTCGAAATGAGGATGTTAGTTATACTGGGCATGAGTGAGGTTCGTCCATTGTATGCGACAATGGGAATGTCCTGCCTAACCAAGCTCAAACTTAGAGGGACAACAACCCATCAAACGTGTATAATAGGATGGGAGCTATTGAACAGCTCCCGACTACCCTAGGGACCAAGGACCAAACCCTTGAGGGACTGGCTTTGGTGGAAGAACAAATGAAAAGATTCTTATCTGGAAAGGGAAAGGACGATTGCGACTCAGATGAGGAGCTAGAACAATTTGCTCCAAACATTGCACCGGCTACATATCCTATTGACTTTAGGATGCCAAAATTTTATGGAAACACACATCCATTCGATCACCTCAGGATGTTCAACATGATGATGATGGCCCACAATGTCGGGCTCGATCTAAGATATATCTTGTTCACTGCAACTCTGGTCGGACTTGCCAGACAGTGGTTTAAACAATACAAGAAGCATTCAATAAGATCGTGGAAGAAATTTTCTTCTGAGCTTAAAAGAGCATTCCAAGCTTCACAGGCAGCTCGTGTTGAAGCGATTCATTAGCCAATGTAAAGCAGCAACGTGGTGAAACACTGAAAGCATACCTGAGCAAATTTGTCAATGTTGCAGCACGGGCTAGAGACATTGATGATAGCTCCAAGCTCATGGCAATGAGAACAAGAATCCTCGTGGGAGGCGACCTGTGGCAAGAACTCCAACGAAAAGGAGTTAAAAGAGTAGACGAATTTTTTTCCCGAGCTCAAGAGTGGATAAACCTAGAAGAGGCACGAGCTGCTGCCATAGGAACCAGCCAAGCCCCTATCCAACCCATTGGAGCGGTGACGGATGTTGTAGCTACGACTCAACCCATTACTCAGAATAACCAAGCGGGAAATAACAAGAGGAAGGGGAATGGTGAGGGAGACCAGAACGGGATGAAGAAGAACAAGTTTGTGCAGAAAATTCAAGCCCATTTATGCCACCTACACCGACCTAATAGACACCCAATAGCATATCTTCCTGGCTAATTCTAATCGCCTACCGTAGAAGAAGCCAGAACCTTTAAGGCATCAGAGGGCGAAGAGAGATCCTTTAATGTTTTGTCGATTCCACAATGACATTTGTCATAACACTGATGATTATCGACAGCTGATGGATGAAGATGAGACTTTCATTTGAGCTTGACCATTAGCCCATTACGCCCAAAATCGAGTAGTTCCTAATCAACCTGCTGGGCAAAATCCTTAGCCAGTTCCAGGAGCTCCGACAGGTACCTGGAGCTTAGACGAATCTGGTCGACCCTCCCCGGATAGGAGGAGATATAACAACTATTGGCGGAGGACCTCATTTGGCAGGCACGAGCAGCGGGGCCCAAAAGAGGTATATTAATGAGTTGAAAACTCATAACAGTGTGTAATTTTTCCCAGAGCAATAGTTATCGAAACAAAAGCAGTTGGAAAAACAACCAATCATTTTCATGGAAGAGGATGCTATTCATGTTCATTTCCCACATAATGACCCGCTGGTGGTAACCGTGCAGCTCGCTAACTGAAGGGTACGGAGAATATTGGTGGATAATAGAAGTTCCATGAATTTACTTTTTAGGTCCACCCTATAAAAGATGGGATTGTCCATAACTGATTTGAAGGCGACCTCAATGACTCTGTACGGGTTTTCAGGTGAAGGAACGACGACCATAGGGACAATCAAACTAGTGGTGACATTAGAAGAAGAGTAACGAACTGTCTCTAAAATACTTGAGTTCATGGTAATTGATTTTCTGACCGCATATAATGCGATTTTGGCCGACCTACACTTATGGCATTTGAAGCCATCACTTCAATTCGACACCTGACAATGAAATTTCTCTCAACCTTGGGGATAAGCACAATAAGAGGAGACCAACTTGCCACCAGAGAATGCTATAGCATTTCTATGAAGGGAAATTCACAACCCAGGCAGGCAATGGTCATAAGTGAGGGAGGTGAGGAGTACTTGGTAATGGAAGTCACCCGTGGGATGGATGAACCTTGAGAAGAAGATGGCGAGGTCGCCCAACGGTACGACATTGATCCGTAGGTAGGCAAAAACATGTCTGAGCTTAAATCAATAGAATAGCTCATGGAAATAAACATCGACCCGAAAGAACCTTCAAGAGTTGTAAAAATTAGGAAAAATCTTGAAGTTGAAAGGAAGAAGGACCTGGTCAAGTTTCTACAAAAGAGCCTGGATGCCTGGTCGCACAAGGACATGGTGGGAATCAATCCGAGTATAATAATGCATACTTTAAACTTGGATAAGAGTGTGCTTGCAAAGTCCTAAAAATGAAGGCTTTTGGGGACAATACGATCTGATGCGTTAGAAGAAGAAGTAGCTTGCCTACTAAAATGCAGGTTTATCAGGGAAGCAAAATACCCAATCTGGGTTGCTAACCCCGTGTTGGTCCCGAAGCCAAACGGGAAGTGGAGAACTTGTATCGATTTCTCTGTCCTCAACAAAGGCTTATCCCAAGGATTGTTTCCCACTACCAAGAATTGATAGTTGGTAGACGCCACGGTCGGTCATGAGCTCATGTCTTTCATGGATGCGTATTCTAGATACAACCAGATCACGATGAACCCTAAAAACCAAGAGCATACAAGTTTCATGACCGAGAATAACATATATTGCTATAGAGTTATGCCATTCGGGTTGAAAAACACCGGGGCTACATACCAACAGTTGGTTAACAAGATGTTCATCAACCAGATCAGGAGAAACATGGAGGTGTATGTCGATGATATGCTCGTCAAATCAAAGACTGCCAATAACCATGTATTCAACCTGGAAGAATGTTTTGGCATATTAAGAAAGTACAACATGAAGCTGAATCCCCAGAAGTGCACTTTCAGAGTTGCGTCAGGAAAGTTTATGGGTTCATAGTCAACATAAGGGGGATAGATGCGAATCCGGAAAAAATCAGGTCGATTCTAGAAATGCCTTTGCCCATGTTGCATAAGGAAGTACAAAGCCTAACTGGAAAGGTGGCAGCTCTAAACTATTTCGTTTCAAAATCCATTGACAAGTGTCTACCATTCTACAACTTGCTAAGGGGAAACAATAAATTTGAATGGACCGAAGGATGCGAACAGGCATTTCACGATCTAAAAATGCATCTAGCTAAACCCCCCGTACTATAAAAACTGACGTCTGGAGAGTGTTTGTCTCTTTACCTAGCTAAGACAGAAAATGCAGTGAGTGTCGTATTAGTTCGAGAAGAAAATCGGGTGCAGAAACCCGTATATTACTTAAGCAAGAGGCTTCTCGGGGCTGAATCACGATACCCACTGATAGAGAAGCTTGCATTCAGTCTCATTTTGGCTTCAAGGATGCTCAGGCCATACTTCTAGTCCCATTCTATTCATGTCTTAACCGACCAACCTTTAAGGCAGGTGTATCAAAAGCTTGAAATATCAGGACGTCTATTAAAATGGACCATCGAACTTAGCCAGTTTGAGATATTATACATGCCACGAACAACAATCAAGAGCCAAGTCCTTGCTAACTTTGTGGCTGAGTGCGCTAGTTTTCAGGACGAGCTGATAAGGGAGCCAGTGTAGGACTTATGGACAATCTTTTGTTGATGGATCGTCGAACAAAAATGGATTGGGAGCTGGGATAATCTTAATCTCACCTGAAGGACATCAATTTCATACACCTTAAGTTCGAGTTTGAAGCATCCAACAACGATGCGGAGTCTGAGGCCTTATTGGCATGGCAAAGGGTTGCGAAAGAGTTGAAGGCAAAAGCCATCCAATGTTGTAGTGATTCCCAGCTCATGGTAAATTAGATATTGGGGGAATACCAAGCTCGAGGCATCAAGATGGCGGCCTACCTGGCTAAGGTAAAGGGAAAGTTGTCTGAGTTCGAGTTTATCTCCATTGAGTAGATACCCCATGAGCAGAATTCCAATGTTGATGCTCTGGCTCGACTCGCTACCACCAAAGAGGCCAATACATTGAATGTAGTTCCAGTGGAGTTCTTGGAAAGCCCAAGTATAACGGGAGAAAAGGTGGAGGTAGGAATGATAGACATAAAACCAACCTAGATGATTCTTATAATGAAGTACCTCACGACCAGAAAGCTACTTGATGACAGGAAAGACACGAGAAAGCTGCTTTATCAAGCTCCACTATATGTAATTATTTAGGGAATCCTATATCAGCGAGGGCATTCATTGCCCCTCCTGTGATGTGTTCTGCCCAAGGAAGCAAAACCTATTTTATAAGAAATACATTAAGGCTTCTGTGAAGATCATGCTAGGGGGCAAAACCTAGCTATAAAGGTACTGAGACAAGGCTATTTTTGGCCCACCTTAACAAAGGACTCGATCTCGTATGTGCAAAAGTGCGACAAATGCCAGCATTTTTCCATAGTTGCCCATGCCGCTCTAGTCGAGCTAACCATGATTTCATCTCCTTGGCCATTTCTAGCATGGGGAATTGACTTGATAGGTTCCCTGCCAATGGGAAAAAGAGGGGTTCGTTATGCAGTAGTGGCGATTGATTATTTCACGAAGTGGGTAGAGGTTGAACCTTTGGCAACCATCATCTCGAAGAGGGTCCTGGATTTTGTTGTGAAGAATATCATATGTCAAATTGGACTCCATAAAAAGATCGTGTCAGACAACAGAATGCAATTCGATAGTGATCTATTCATAGGCCTTTGTGAAAAATATGCCATAACCAAGAGTTTCTCGTCTGTGGCATACCCACAAGCCAAATGGAATGTCGAGGCTGTAAATAAGACCCTGAAGGCAAGCCTGAAGAAAAGATTAGATGAAGCCAAGGGATTATGGCCCGAGCAGCTCTCACAAGTACTCTGGGCCTACCAGACCTCCTATAGAACCTCCAAGGGACATACCCCTTTTTCCCTAACCTTTGGAAGCGAGGCTATGCTTCCAATTGAGACAATGGTAATGACTTACAGACGAAGGACATTTGATCAAGATCATATCAATGAGTTACTTAGTGCATCCCTCGATCTGATCGAAGAAAAATGAGAGGCATCACAACTACAGTTCACCCATTATCAACAAAAGATCACTCGTTATTTCAATTCAAAGGTTAAGGAATGCAGACTTGGATTAGGCGATCTAGTTCTCCGAAGGGTCTTTTTGGAAAATAAAGATCCTAAAGATGATGTGTTACACCAAAACTGGGAAGGACCGTATCAAATCGTAGAGGTCCTGCACAAAGAAACTTTCAAGCTAGCCCGGCTAAATGGGGAAATAGTCCCACGGACCTAGAATGTCCTACATTTAAAAAAGTATTATCAATAGTATTACCATTTATTTAAGGCTTATTTATAAAAGTCATTTCGATTCAATAACAGTTGGATTATTAAATAACCATTTTTTTATTACGAGCTCACGTTGTAAAAGCAATCAAGAACATTTATACTGTAACGACCCGAATTTGCTAATCGGGCTTAGGGCCTTGATTGGTGTGCCTGGAGAGCAATAAATGATTTAATATGCTTTAATATGTTAATGGGTGAATTAACGTGAATATATGATAGTGATGCATGTTTAGTGAGTTAAATGTGCATGTGGGCCCCGTCTGGATATTAGGGGCATGAATGTGATAAATGTTATATATGTGATATGTCTGTGCAGCACGATCCGAGACAGTCCTGAGGAGCGCTTAACCAGAGAGTCACAACGGGGTTGAGATTCGGACTCGGGGTGAGTCGAGGGGTAATTTGGGTACTAGGTGTATTATGGGATTATCGGGACATGAAAATAAATATTTGGAGATATATTTGAGGATAGAATGTCTAGGCGGGAATACTGGGGAAATTTACCATTTTTCCCTCGGGGACGTTTTGGTACCCCGAGCCTTGAGGTAACCCTTTAGACTTAAGTCAAGTAAAACAAAATAGGAGGATAGTTTAGAAACTTTAGAAACCGACTCATATTTCCTCCCAACTGAAGACAGTTCTTACTTCTCTCTCTCTCTTTCACTCTCTAAGGAAAACTCAAGGGAAACCTAAGGGAAATCAACTTAAAGCTAAAGGTTTTCAGCTGGGGAAATCTAAGGGAACTTGAAGTTTGAAGATTGAGGCATAGGGAGAACTGGTTCAGAAGCTTAATTCAGTAAGAGGAAAGTTCTAATTATTAAGATTTGGTCTTGAATTTCTGATGGTTTTGAGGATTGCATGTTGGTCAAGTTTGGTCTACTTTTGGGTGCCTTAGCTGAGTTTTGGAGTAGGATTCAATGGGGTTTTAGTGCTGTTATTGAGCTGGAATGGTGGTGTTAATTATCTAGGATTATTAGTCTGGTTTTGGTGAGGATTGGCTTGAAGAAAAGGTAGAAAACTGATGAGGAATTCTGGGTTCAAAGGTGAGAGTCGCGGCCCTAGGAGGGGTGCGCCGCGGCCCGTGTGCGCGCGGGCCATGGGAGGCCGAGAAGTTCATGCGCATCGCGGTGCCTGGTGGGCGCGCCGCAGCCCGTGTGGGGGTCAGTGAGTTGCTAGCCTCTATTTCGAGGCTAGCCGTGGCTCTTGTGGGTGGGGTCGCGGCCCTTTGTGCCAGTTTGAGTTTTAAGGATATTTTAGGCTTAGGAACTCAAGGGGTAAGGCTCGGGATGGATTTTATCACCCGGATTGATAGAATTCAAGGACCCGAAGGTTAGGGTTATGGCTCGAAGTTATTTATTTGATTAGAATTTGATAGATGGACATTGTTAATGTGTTGTGACTAGGGTTTCGGCGAGGCTCACGTTAGAGGACTGTGCTCGGGGCATCGGTGCTCAGAAAGCTTGGAACTCAGGTAAGAGAACCCTTGTTCCCATAGAGCTTGTGTGCAGGGCTGAGCCCAATGTGTTTAAATAGAATTGATATGCAGGGCCGAGCCCAATATGTTAGAACTGCGGGGCGTAGCCCTTTATCTGATTATTCTAGAATTCTATACTTGCTTGTTATGCTATGTATATTATGATGTGAATGGTCGGCTTGAGCCGGGAACGATGTAGACAGAGAACGGTGAAGGGCCGGGAACGACATTGGGCACGTTGAGTGCAAGGCCGAGAACGGCAAGGGGCCGGGAGCAGCGTTGGGCACGTGGAGTGCGAGTTGCCAGGGCGAGTCCCTAGAAGGATACCTGGGATATCCTCACGGCATGGCCCGCAAATCCAGGGCTTGGTAAACGCCTGGGATGGCTAGGCCGTATGTGTTTAGCCAATTGGTGGCCTATTTATATGCCTGATATATGTGTTGCATATGTTATCTGTTTATGGGTTTTCTTCCTGGGCTTCGGCTCACAGATGCTCTGTGGTGCAGGTAAGGGTAAAGACAAGGTTAACCAACCATGAGTACAGCAAGCGTGAGGCGGCGTGTACATGGTTGGCCAGCCTGGCTGCCACAGCCAGAGGATTTCGGGAGATGCTTGTAAATGAACTTAGATTTTGTCGTTTAGCCGACTTAGTACAGTTTCTTATGTTGTAAATATTTCTAAATTGTATTTTGGGATCCCAGGTGCCAAACTTTTATGATCTTCAATGATATGGGGTTAATTGTACACTTTTTCCTCTGTTTATGGCTTAATTACACTGTTTGACTTAAAACCTCGATTAGCGAGTTGAAAGCACGTTTTTTTAAACTCACTTAGTAACGGCTCTAAGGAAGTAGGGCGTTACATATACGTTCTGGTACCTTGGGGGCACATAACCGAGGAAGGTTTTTTAGAAAGTTTAGCTTACTCGAATAAGGATTAAAAACTTTGAGTCTGAAGAAATTGATTATTCTGCGGCTTTTACAAAAATAACTCAAATTTTCGATAAACCTAACGCGAACTAAGTTTGAGAAATCTCTAAAACCCCTGGATATAACCAGGCCCGATGCCTGATTCCTAACAGGTATAAATCTATTAAGCCTACTAAAGCCCCTAGATATAACCAGGTCTGAGGCCTGATACCTAACAGGTATAAAGCTATTAAGCCTATTAGAAACCCTGGAAATAACCAGGTCTGATGCTTGATTCATAACAGGTATGATGCAAATAAGCAAGCAAAATCTTGGATACAACTAAGATATTGATCAAATCTATCTCGATCTAAAAGTCAACCCCTAAGATTTCGAATGTACAAGAATCTAAGGATTCATAAACATGAGAAAATAATAGGCTAAGGGAAACACAAATAGATCACAAGTTAGATGTATATTTAAAGTATATTGTCATCTCGAGGAGAAAAAGCCTCAACCTAAGCCTAAAGGCAATTGTTTTCGCCCCAAGGGACTGTTACAAAAGTTAAAAAAGAAAAATAATAAAAAGGGTGAAAAATAAAATCATTGAGCTCCATCAGCTCGCTCTCGAGAAGTCACCTCCTCGCCACCCCCCTCGACAGCTCCAGAAGCTTCGCTAGTTTCCGATGGTTCCTGTTAGAACCGAATATTGAACCGAGCAAGATACGGATCCCACAGCTCAACCTGCATGAAAGATAAGTTCCCATCCTAGTTGAAGGCCCAACAACAGTAAAGAATCTCCTCCATTTGATTCGATGACTCTGCAACTTTCTCCTTGGCCTTAGCCTCGGCCTCGATCAGCTTTTTCTTGAGTTCTTCATTCTCGGCCTGAAGCTGATCCACGCAATGATTCACCTCAACGACCTGATCCTGGGAGGTGGACATGGCAGCTTTAGCAGACCGGTCGCCCTCTTGAGAAGAAACCACGATGACTTTGACGGCCTGTTCGCTCTCTTGAGCAGCGCCTAGGGCAGCTCGGAGTTCCTTGTCCTGGCTTTAATGCAAGCTATGCCTCCAAATTGGGCCAGGATAGACTGTAGAAGAATGAAGCAAGTCAAGAATAGTTTCAAAAAAACTGAAACAAAAAGAAAAGGTTAGAAGAGTGAAAAGGACACACGCTAAGGTTCATCCCCATGGCAGATTCGAGGACGTCCTCCTATGCTCCTCTATAGCCCTTAAATCTCTGGCGCTAGCTCTATAGGTGTGGCCGACCATGTGGCTCGCCGTCTCATACACAATACCCCAAAAGGCCTCAGGGATCTTGTCCAGGTCATGTGGCTTGACTGGGATTTGGAAAGTTGGAGCCTTTCCTTGGATCACTTGAGGATTTGAGGGAGGTATGTATCGAGGAGGAGGAGAAAGATGAGCTTGTTGAATAGTAACCATTGTTACCAGAGCTGGGGGAAGTTCTTTTTGTGGCTGCTCCTGGGCGGTGCTGGCACCCTTGTCCTTAGTAACCGTTGTTACCGGAGCTGGTGGTACCCCCCATCTTCGGAGCTACTTTCTTTGCCACCCTAGGCCTTTTCACCATGGGACTAGCTCTGGTCCCACTGGCCTTAAAAGCACCCCTCAGATCTGGGGCTTCTGGCAGTTCCAACTCTTCACCTAAAAAAAAGTGAGCAGAGGATTCAATTACAGAAGTAATTATTCAAAAGTATTATAAACACAAGAAGAAGAGCAAGAACCCTACCCTCCCGACTAAGGGAGGAATCTACTACGATCATCTCAGGGGTATTAATTGGGCTAGGCACAATCTTTAACTCTTGGATTAACAGAGGTAAGGGAGAATCTAAAGTTATGACCTCCTGGATCCTAGGGGGTTCAGGTCCTTCCTCGGAGCAGGACTCATCTACGCACTGCCTAAAACCAGGGGTATGCGCGCCCTGGCGCAGGGAAGGCCAGGACCTATGGTTTGTCCCATACTCCTAAAAAATGGTGGATCAAAAATTAAGAGTGTTGCCAACTACGATGGTACCTTTGGGGTAGATGGGATCATAGCGTACCACCAAATGGTATGTGCACTGGAGGAGGGTTGTGTTTAGGTCCTGGTCAGTGGGGTGATGATTAACAAGTTGGTTAGGGTTGAATTTAATTAGCCTATAACTGGCAGTAGCACAATCAAACTCTATGTAAGGATATGGGTTACCTTGGCCAGAGGGGCTGGCTGCTGCCTTGGACGCGACTCGCTCGATATCGGGCCCCTGATTATCTTCAAGAGCTCACCTTTTACGCACCAGCGGTGCCATGTTTTCTTCCTCCTCGACATCCTCATTGGCTGGCAAGGCCTCTTGAGAAAGGGGGAGCTTGGGGATGACGGGAAGAGGAGCTCGGGTCTTCAGAGCTAACGTCTGGCCCTTGCTGATCAGATTGCAAGCCACCATGGTGGCATCGTTCACAATCTGATGATAGTCTTTCTCCCTGGGAGGAATTCTAGACAAGGTCTTGTACTGACCCCCAAGGGTCGCAGACCGCTCTGTCCTCGTGAATATAGTTGCACAAAGAGCAAACTCAAACAGAATCCTTAAACAAAAAAATATATAATGCACAAGTGATAAAAAGTTCACATGATGAATTCACAAGGATAGAGGACTTACAAGGACGATTGAAGTGTCGATGGTCGCAGTTCTTGAACCCATTTGACATAAAGAACAAATCTTTATAGTCATTTGGGTGGCTGGGGAGGTCAATGACAGAGGCATAGTTTGGGAAGTGAGTGAGGTAGTAAAAACCATCACCTCGCCCCTTCTGGTCGGGACTGGCCTTGAGGCAGAAGAAGTACAAGATGTCTACTGGAGTGGGGACCTCCCACTCGTGCCTCAGAAACAAATATTTTAACCCCACCAAAAGCATGTATGAGTTTGTAGGGAGATGGAAATGAGCCAGTTTGACGTAGTTCAAAAAGTCTGTGAAATACTACTCCAATGGGAGGAAGGCATCGACCTGCAAGTGCTCATCACTCCAAGCCCCGTAGTCATCTTGGAGAGGGATACAACTCCGCTCTCCCTCCAGCGCAGGTCGGGCAATAAGGCCATCAGCTCCCATCTCTATCCAATGACTCAATAGGATTTCATTAACTTTTCCCTGAGTCGTTATCTGGGAGACTATGTGTTCGACTTTGAAGAGTGCGTTGGGGTCGACTACGATTTCTCTCTTCACCACATGACCAAAATGAGGTATGGAAGATTCAAAGGCGACATGCTTTCCTTTATCTATGTTCTGAGCAGAGGAGCTCACGGCAGTCTTCTTTGCAAGTGCCATAATTCAGATCGCCTGATGACAAAGCGGCCTATTAGTAGGCGACCTAAGACGATTTCTAGCTACAGTTGCGGAGGTACGGAAGACCAAAGGTTTAGGTGGTTCACTTTTGGGTTTTTAAAAATTATACGATCTAAGTTGTGTCCTAGCCTCAACGCGTGGTCCTAGGCCATGCGCTTCGATTTCTTAAAATTCCCTGATACTTCGAGATTCGTGTGTCAAATCCATCAGACACACTACTTTCCTTTTGAAAGAGGTTTAACGCAAAACTACCTAAGGAATCGTAACCTTTAAGCTACCAGGATTAAACCTAAAATCCCCTCGGCTTCTACACCCCAAACAGGTATTCAAACAAGTTTACTATTAGGATTTTCTTTGAAAAACCCATAAAGTTTGCCCAGTTTTATGAAAACCTTGTTTTTAAATAAGCCTAATATCGTTCATCTATCTTAAATTGAATCCTATCACCTATTTACAAACAGATGTATCCTAAACTACATTGGGCGAAGGATGTTTTTCACGATAAAAAAAACTCACTGGAAAACAAGGAGTGAAAAAATTAAAACCAGGTGAGGAAATACTTATAGTCTATATGATCGGCTCAGAGAAGTGTCAATATGTCCACAGGAAATTTTTTGAAAGCTTTTGAGAATCTGAAGGGCAACAGAGAGTTTTTGCAAGAATTTGAAGAAGAAAAAGGGAAACCTTGTTTTTTTTAAAGGAAAACTTTTGAATGCAAAGGTGGTAAGGTTTCACGCCTGATCACCCTATTTATACATAAACTATGGGAATTAATTTGGATCATCTGATTGGGTTAGCTCGAGATTCAAAGGCCAAGATTAAAATAACCATATGGCAGCAAAAAGTTGACAGGACAGTTGTCACAGTCCTTGAAACCCGAACGGACGCCAATTGCAGGCAGCCACGTGTCCAGTACTTGAGTTGTGGGTAGGCACAATTTTACATGGCAGAAGCCTAAAATCCCCTACTGTGCATGTTAGAAAGTGATGAAATCAAGCACGAGCAGGAGCTTGGGGGGCAAATGTTGTACCCTAAAATTAGCATGAGTTCAATTACTCAGCTTGGGTACAGCTGGCAGATGAATATGTGGAAAAAATAGCCAAGTAGAATATCTGGCTAACAGTGATATGAATTGCTCAAGTTTGGGGGCTTGATGGCACGATACACAGGATATTATCAGACCGCCTCTCAGGATAACAATTGAGTTCGAGACAACCAGATCCAACTTTAGGCACTCTGGGCTTATTACGAGCTAGGGTTCAAATAGTCTTTGAACATGAGCTCGGGTGAGATATTCAACTCATGGAAACCTGGATAGAATGTATATTGAAGGATCCCAAGAGATTCGAAGGCTCCTTATATGCTCATTAATTCCCAGACTGTATCGCATATCTATCATTCATTATCCGAGATAGCAGGAGTATATTCTATTCTATTATCAAATCATATCCAAATGTAAATAAGAATAATATGTATTAAATATATACCTTATTTATTCACGCGATTACCCAATCCTATCCATAAAATTCCCCTATAAATTCTAGGGATAATGGACAGGGAAGGGGACGACCATTCTTTTTTTTGTATTACCAAAACTCTGCATAAATTAAGAGAGAAAAGAAATAATATTGACTCGTAGATTAGGTTGATTTTAACCACTGAACCACGTAAAATTTGTGTGTTCGATAGGTTGTTTATTATTTCATTAAGGTTTATAATTTTGCACTAATTTACCTGTTTGATTTCTTAATATACTGTTGGCGAAAAACCACGTCAACAATTATTTACACAACATGTTAATTAATCACATATAGCAAAAACTCAAGATGTTGAATTATCTTCTCATCTAACCACTATATTTACAAAAGCAAAGGAGATTAGAAAACATTGAATCTCATTTAAAAAAATTTCTTCTTTCTCATTTCTATCACTAAATGAAAGTCATTAAATCTTCTAAGAAAACCAAAGAAGTACATTACCTTATCTTACCATCTTTTCAAAGTTGGATCCTCACAAGATCTCTATGTTTTCTCCTTCCATTGAAAAGAAAATTAAGCTTTTGATTATTATAGAATATATATATTATATTCAATGGGAATAGAGAAACCAAAATACAACTCTAAGCAAAAGGTTACAATAGACAATATGATAGATAAAAAGTGTTACAACTCTATTGCAAATAGTTACAATAGACGAGATGATAGATAAAAAGCGTTACAACTTAATAACCAAAATGCAAGTAAATGTAGAAGTAAGAGAAAGAATAGAATTATAAGAACTATAACTCAAAAATAAAAGATACAAATAAATATGTAAATAGAAAATAGAAGAAGAGAAGACAAAAGCAATAGTAGAAAAAAGAAATAACAAGAACAATAAGCAAAACTCTCTCACTCACACAACCAAAGGAAGAGCATTGGGGATCACCAAATTGAACAATGTTTACAACTGTGTATCCTAATTTCAACATGAGTCTTTCACTCAGATCGTGTACAGCTGGCAAATAAATGCATGGAAGAAATAGCCAAGGAGTCCATGTATTTTCCATGTAGACAACACGGTTATCATGATGGTTGTACGAGCTAGGGATGCATAAATTGATAAGAGCGAGCTTATAATATTTTTAAGGCATGGCCTCCATAGTACGAGCTCGACGGTATATCCAGCTCGTGGCAACTTGGAGATATGGTGTGTCCACGGATCCCCGAAGACCTGGATACTTTATACGATCGTTTATGGCCAACCTGTGATATTTAATGTCCCAGATATTAGGAGACTATTTATTTCATGATCAGATCATATCCTAGTATAAATAGGAATATTTCTTATTAAATGTAATAAATGTGTAAATCCTTGATTGACTCACGTAATTACCCAAACCTGTCCAAGAAATTTCTCTATAAATACTGAGAATATTGGACAGGAAAAGGGACGATTATTTTGTAATACCGAAACTCTGTCAAAACAGAGAGAGAAAAGCAGTAATAATATAGACACGTGGACTAGGTGGATTTTAACCACTGAACCACGTAAAAAGACTAGTTTTCTTGAGAGTTATTTTATTACTTCGATTTATCATCAAGAACTAATTCAACCTTGTCATTTTCTTAATTCATTGTTGGCGAAAAACTGCGTCAACAGTTTGGTGCTTTCATTGAGAGTTGAGATTAGTGCTTTCATAAAAATCCCAATCAAATCTCATCATGGTGGTCACTCGCTCGATGCACGACAATGAGATGGAACAACCTGGTGGGCAGGGGGCCCACCATACCGCTATTTCAAATGAGCATGGCCCTGAAGTTCAGCAACAACTGGGAAAGCAACCGGTGGGCCACGGCAACACTGGGAGTTCGACGTCATTGCCGCCGAATCTAGACCTAGATTACTTAACTGCAGTAGAATTGGAAAACATGCAATTAAGAAGCCATCTTGCTAAGGCAAACAGGAAAATCGAGAAGGTTCTGGCTCGGTTACCCCCTCTTGCAACCAACGTTAATGTCGAAAAGAAGAAAAATGGGTCTCATAAGTCCCACTGGAATAACTGGTCCAAACCAAGTCGGTTAGTCAGAACTGTCACCCCAAGTTTTGTGCCCACAGTGCGAGATCGCCAAAATTCTCAACCTAGTGGCCCTCCCAGGGGTCATCGACAGGTCAGTCGATCCATTAGAATCGCGACCCCAAGTTTGGTACCGTCGTCGCACGTGCCTAGGAATACCCATGGAAACCCACGAGGAGGAACCGAAGCAGGCTCACAGAGACAACATGTTCTGAGCAACCCTCCTGCGTCACGATCGAATCGCCAGATGCAAAGAGCTAGAAATGGTGGGGCGGAGCGATCGCGGGCTAATTTAGTTCGCCCTGACGAAACAAGAATTGCCTCACCAGTCAGGCATCCCCCATCACCCATAAGACATCTGACACCTCCTCATTATGCACGGGACATTCCTGCTTATGGGGACAGCGGGAAAAATCCTCCTCCATCTACCCCTACTTATGTCTTGCGGACACGTGTCAATAATCCAGATCCTCAGCCTTAACTACGAGTAGTGAGCTTCACTAATGGAAGTTATTGGACTGAAATCCATCGAAGTGGCAGGTCCGGGGCGATCTGAGAAATCACTTGAGTTCGGCTCAGAGTCCTCGATTCGATCCACAGCCTAATCTGTGAGATCGCCTAAACTCACAGAGAAGAAATTCAGCCTGAAATGAAGGAGTTAGTTATACTCATCAAGGGGGAGGTCCTTCCAAAGTACATGATAACAGGAATGTCCCACAAAACCAAGCTCAAACTAGGAGGAACAACAACCCGCCGAACGCGCATGATAGGACGGGAGCTATTGAACAGCCCCAGAATAACCAAGGAACCAAGGACTAAACCTTCAAAAGGTTAGCTCAGATGGAGGAGCAAATGAAAAGGCTTCTATCATAAAAATAGAAAGCTGAGTGTGATTCAGAGGATGAGCTCGAGCTTTTCGCCCTGAATATTGCAGCGATTGCATATCCACAGGATTTCAGGATGCCACATTTGTCAAAGTTTGATGGAGATGGAGATCCGTGTGACCACTTAGGGATGTTCAACACTATGATGATGGCCCACAACATCGGGCCCAAGCTAAGATGCCTAATATTCCCCTTGACTCTGATTGGGCCCACTAGGCAGTGGTTCAAACAATATAAGAGGCATTCAATCAACTCGTGGAAGAGTCTTTCCGCTGATTTCAAGAGAGCATTCAGGGCTTCTCAAGCAGCTAGGATTTAAGCTGACTCTCTAGCAAATGTAAAGCATCAGCCCGGTGAACTGTTGAAAGCGTACCTAAGTAGGTATGTCAATGTTGCTATGCGAGCTAGAGACGCCGACGAGAGTTCTAAGCTCATGGCAATGAGAACAGGAATCCTTATTGGAGGTGACCTGTGGCAAGAGCTACAGAGGAAAGGAGTTAGTAATGTGGATGAGTTCTTGAACCGAGCTCAAAGGTGGGTTAACCTAGAAGAGGTGCGAGCTTCTGTCGCAGGAACCAGCAAAGTCCCTGTCCAGCCCGTTGGAGCGGTAACGAATGTGGCAGCTACGGCTCAAACCGTTGCCCAGAATAACCAAGGGGGAAATAATAAGAGAAAGGGAAATGGTGAGGGCAACCATAATAGAACAAAGAAAAACAAGTCTGTGGAGAAATTTAAACTGATTTACACAACATATACCGATCTCACGGATACTAGAGAATGCATCTTCTTGAAAAATTATACTCGCCTTCCATGGAAAAACCCAGAACCGTTAAAGAATCAAAGGACGAAGAGAGATCCTTCAAAATTCTGTCAATTCCACAATGATATCAGTCATAATACTGATAACTGCAAACACCTAAAGGATGAGATTGAGACTCTCATCAGGGCAGGACCTTTGGCTCAGTACGCCCGGAATCGAGAAACTTCCAATCAACCCGCTGGACAAAACACTCTGTCGACTCTGGAAGCTCCAATGAATCAAACTGGAGCTCAGGTGAATCAGGAAAATCCTCCTCTAATAACAGGAGGAGATATAGCCACCATTTCGAGAGGACCTCATCTGGCAAGCACGAGCAGAGGTGCACAGAAGAGGTATATCAACGAACTGAAATCCCACAACGGAGTTGAGTTTGTCCCGGAACAATGGATATCAAAACAGCAGCGATTGGAAAAACAACCAATCATTTTTATGGAGGAAGACACCAGCCATGTCCAGTTCCCACATAACGATCCTCTGGTCATAACAGTTCAACTCGCCAACCGGAGAGTTAGGAGGACACTAGTAGATAATGGAAGTTCTGTGAATCTACTCTTTAGGTCCACCTTAGAAAAAAGGGGATTTCTGTAACTGAGATGAAGGCAACTTCCATGATTCTATATGGGTTTTCTGGTGAAGGTCGGAAGCTATCGGAGTGATCGAATTAGTGGTAACATTGGGTGAAGGTCCATGAACTATCTCCAAGCTTCTTGAGTTTGTGTTCATCGATTGTCCAACCGCATATAATGCGATTTTGGGTCGACCTGCGTTGATGGCTTTTAAAGCCATAACCTCTATCCACCACCTAGCAATCAAATTCCCCTCATCTGCGGGAATATGCACTGTCAAAGGTGATCATCTCGTTGCCAGGGAATGCTATAACATTTCCATGAAGGGAAAAACACAACCTGGGCAGTAAGCAATGGCCATAAGTGACGGAGGTGAGGAGTCCCAGGAAGTGGAAGTTGCCTCCGGGACGAAATAACCTCAAGAAACAAAGGGTAGAGACGTCGTCCCAAATGATGATATGGACCCATGAATGGGTGAGGATAGGTCAGAGCTCCATGCTATTGAGGAGCTCAAGGAGATAAATATAGATCCAAAGACACTTCAAGAGTCGTTAAGATTGGGAAAAATCTTGACGATGATAAGAAAAATGAGCTAGTTAAATTTTTACAAGGGAATCTAGATGTGTTCGCTTGGTCTCATGAAGACATGGTGGGAACAAGCCCGAGTGTGATCATGCACACCCTAAACTTGGATAAAAGCGTGCCTGCGAAATCCTAAAAAACAGAGACATTTGGGAATAGTCCGAGCTGAGGCATTGGATGAATAAGTAGCTTAGTTATTAAAGTGCGGGATCATCAGTGAAGCAAAATATCCGATCTGGGTAACGAATCCTGTCCTGGTCCTGAAGTCGAATGGAAAGTGGCGGACCTGCATCAATTTCTTCGACCTGAATAAAGCTTGTCCTAAGGATTGCTTCCTATTGCCGATAATTGATCAGTTGGTAGACGCCACCGTGGGACACAAGCTCATGTCCTTTATGGATGTGTACTTTGGATATAACTAGATCATGACGAATCCTGCGGACCAGGTGCATACTAGCTTTATGACTCCAACAAATGTGTATTGTTATAAAGTTATGCCCTTCGAGCTAAAGAACGTCGAGGCTACCTACCAATGGTTAGTCAACAGAATGTTCATTGATCAAATCGGGAAAAATATGGAAGTGTATGTCGAGGATATGCTAGTCAAATCCAAGACTACCGATAACCATGTTTTCGATCTAAATGAATGCTTCGAAATCTTAGGAAATATAATATGAGGCTGAATCCCCATAAATGTACTTTTGGAGTGGCGTCGGGAAAGTTTCTAGGATTCATAGTCAATACAAGGGGAATAGAGGCGAACCCAGATAAAATCATATCATTATTGGATATGCCTTCGCCCATCTCGCGTAAAGAAGTTCAGAGCCTGACTGGAAAGGTGGCAGCCCTAAACCGATTCATTTCAAAGTCCACTGAGAAGTGTTTGCCATTCTACAACTTGCTCAGAGGAAACAAGAAATTTAAATGGACTGAGGAGTGCGAGCAGGCATTCCTCGACCTAAAGACGCATTTGGCCGAGCCCCCAGTATTGTCTAAGCCTATATCTGGAGAGGCCTTGTTCCTTTATTTGGCTGTGACAAAAAATGCAGCCAGCACCGTGTTAGTTCGGGAATAAAACCGTGCTAAAAAACCAATATACTATTGTTATCCAAAAATCAGGCATGGGTGACGTGGTAGACGTTTTTAACACATGGCTAACACCTGGCAGAAGTTCTGTTTGACCTTCGACCAGTGAGATTCCCCTGACATAACATTTGGATTTTATATACGACCAGCCTGGTCGTATACTCCATAAATTTTGAGATAATCTTGTACAATTATAATCATATCCAAGATTATCTCCCATGATCCATGATGATCCGATTATTTAGGAAAGAATATCTGTAACTAATTCGTGTAATCCTCCTTAAGCCTATAAATAGAGAGAAATAGCTCAAGGAAGGGACTTTTTGGCTGATTTAAGTTTATACTTTACAAGAGAATTAGAGCTATTATCTTACGATTGTATTATTCATCTCTCTAAGGCATGTGAAACTCAGAGAACCCTAGTTCTTTGATCACTCCATTGAGAATTAATATCAATAATAGCTTAAGTGGACGTAGGTCATTACCAATTCGTGGGGCCGAACCACTATAATTTGTTGTGTCGTTTACTGTTCTTTCCATTAGATCTATTTCAACACCTTCATTCACATCAAGCGTTTGACTCTGTGTCAGTTGACCAAATCGAGGGTCAATAACTATATAAGCAAAAGACTTCTCGGGGCTGAATCACAGTATCCACTAATAGAAAAGATAGCATTCGGCCTGATATTAGCTTCTAGGAAGCTTAGACCATACTTCCAGTCCCATTCAATCCACGTCATGATCGACCGACCTCTAAGGCAGGTATTGCAAAAACCTGAAGCGTCGGGACATCTTTTAAAATGGGAAGTAGAACTCAACCAGTTCGAGATACTGTACGTACCACGAACCTCGATCAAGAGCCAGGCCCTTGCTGATTTTGTGGCTGAATGCACCGGATTTCAAGAGGAGATTTTGAAGGAACCAGTGCACGAGTTGTGGAGAATATTCATGGATGGCTCATCTAACGAGAATGGGTTCGGAGCTGGGATCATATTGATCTCTCCAGAGGGGCATCAATTCCATACAACGCTGATATTCAGATTCAAAGCTCAAACAACGAAGCCGAGCATGAGGCTTTGTTAGCCGAACTTAGAGTGGCAAAGGAATTGAAAGCAAGGGTCGTCCAATGTTATAGTGATTCCTAGCTCCAATGTTATAGTGATTCCTAGATTGGGGGAATATTAAGCGCGTGGTACCAAGATGGCAGCTTATCTTGCTAAGGTGAAGGGAGAGCTATCAGAATTTGAGTACGGTATTGTCGAACAGTGTGAGTAGAACACCAATGCCTTTGGCAAGGCTTGCCACCACCAATGACGCTGAGACTTTGAACGTAGTACCGGTGGAATTCTTGGAGAATCCAAGCGTGGCAGAAAAAGCGATAAAGGTCGAGATGATTAACACAAGGCCGACCTGGATGACCCCCATAGTAGAATACCTTACAATAGGAAGGCTACCTGAGGAAAGAAAGGACGCGAGAAAGATACTCTATCAAGCTCCGAGATATGTGATAATGGATGGAACATTATATCTACATGGTCATTCACTACCTCTTCTATGGTGTGTTCTGCCTGAGGAGGCTAAAACCATTCTGCAAGAGGTGCATGAAGGCTTTTGTGGAGATCATGCTGGGGGGAAAAACTTAGCCTTAAAAATATTAAGGCATGGTTATTTTTAGCCCACTTTAACAAAAGATTCCATCTCCCATGTTCAGAAATGCGACAAATTCCAGTGCTTCGCCACAGTCACCTGAGCTGCTCCAGTCGAACTAACGATGATCTCATCCCCATGGCCATTTGCAGTATGGGGAATTGACTTAATAGGATCTTTACCTATGGGAAAGGGAGGAGTTCGTTACGCGGTGGTGGCAAATGATTTTTTCACGAAGTGGGTAGAGGCCGAGCCTTTGGCAACCATCACTTCAAAGAGAGTCCTGGAATTTGTGGTGAAAAAAATTGTATGCCGATTTGGGCTTCCTAAGAAGATCGTGTCAGACAATGGAACCCAGTTTGACAGTGATCTCTTCACCGATTTATGTGAAAAGCATGAAATTATTAAAAAAAATCTTCGGTTGCATATCCATAGGCTAATGGACAGGTCGAGGTTGTGAATAAGACCCTACAGGCGAGCCTTAAGAAAAGGTTAGATGAGGCCAAAGGAGTATGGCCCGAGCAGCTCCCGCAAGTACTTTGGGCATACCGAACTTCCCACAAGACCTCCACAGGACACACTCCTTTCTCCTTGACCTTCAAAAGTTAGGTCGTCCTCCCCATCAAAGCAAAGGTAGCCACACACAGACTAAGGACATTTAGCCAGGAGCAGAATGATGTGCTACTTAATGCATCTCTAGACTTGATTGAAGAAAAACGAGAGGATTCACAGTTACAGCTCGCGCATTACCAACAGAAAATCACTCGTTCTTTTAATTCTAAGGTCAAAATACGTAGTTTTGGACTGGGCGACCTAGTTCTCCGAAGGGTCTGTTTGGCAAACAAGGATCCTAAAGACAGGGCTTTAGGCCCGAACTGGGAAGGACCATATCAGATCGTGAAAGTTTTGTGTGAGGGAACTTTCAAGTTAGCTCGGCTTAGTGGAGAAGCAGTCCCACGGACCTGGAACGCCATGCACTTAAAGAAGTATTACCAGTAGTATTACCAACCACCTATGTAAGGCTTAGTTATGAAAGCCATTTAATTAAATAATGGGGGATTATTATGTAATTTTTCTTGTTGGCGTGGTTTTAAATAATTTTTTTTTTTAAACTCGTGTATCGATGTTTGTAAAAGAAACCAAGAAAGTTTATACATTCTGGTCACGTGGGGGGCATATAACCCGAGGTGGATCAGAGCAGGGTTGCCGATTGAGTTTAAATTTTTAAACTACTTAAAATCCTGGATACAACCAGGTATAAAACTATCATGGATACAACCAGGTTGGAAACTTAGAAGCTTGGAAAATTGATTATCCGACGACTTTTTAAGAGCTCGAGGTGTCAATAAACCTAGCACGAACTAATTTCACATCTCCTAAAACCCTGGATACAACCAGGCCCAAAAACTTAGAAGTTAGCAAAATTGAATATTCGATTGCTTTTTTTTAGAAGCTCGAGATGTCAATAAACCTAACACGAACTAAGTTTAAAATAATTAAAATCCTGGATATAATCGGATCCAAGGCCTGACACTTAACAGGTATTATATAAATCATCACATTAAATTTGGATATAACCAAACTCAAAATATATATCCCGATCTAAAAATCGATTCCTAAAATCTCAAATGTGCAAGTCTAAGAAAGCATAAACATGATAGATAATCAAGGAAAAGACAAATAGATTAAAAGTTAGATATATGAATTGAAATTCAAGTTGTCCCGAGGAGAAAAACCTCGAACTAAGCCCATGGGAAATTGTTTACAAACAAAAAATAAAAATAAAAAGAGAAGAAAGAGAAAAACAACGAAGACTTCATTGAGCCCCTCCGGAATGTTATGAGAACATGACCTCCTCGATCTCTTGCTCGCCCGTTGTAGAAGTGTCCCTTGTTTTCGATGGTTCTTCCAAGATCCAGGCCTTGAATTTTTCAAGGTATGGATCCCACAGCTCAGGAGCCAAGAAAGAAAAGTTGCCATCCTGGTTAAAATCCCAGCAATGGTACAACATGTCTTCCATGGAGGACAATGAGGTCACCTTCTCTTCTTTAACTGCAGCCTCGGCCTCTAGCTGCTTTGCTTTGGCCTCAGCAACTTCGACTTGGAGAGCAGCCAAGGTTATCTTTGTGGCCTGCTCACTTTCTTGAGACGATGCAAGGACGAACTTGGCATCATACTCGCCCTTTTGAGAAGTTGCAAAGGCATCTTTGGCAACTTGCTCGCCTTCTTGAGCAGCAATCAAGGCGGCCTTGGCGGTTTGGAGCTCAGCTTGGAGTTCGTCATTTCTAGGTCTAGCTCAGGCTATACTGCATTGCTAAGCCAGGGCAGACTGCAAAATGAAGAGCCAATTTAGATGTATACTTTGGCAAGATGAAAATAAAATAAAAATTCACTAAGGAATGATATCTTACTGTGAGGGTCATCCCCAAGGCTGACTCTAGAACGTTCTCCGGGCATGGCTCTTCTATCATCCTCAGGTCTCTTAGGTTGGCTTTATTAGCATGCCCCACCATGTGGCTCACTGTCTCGTAGAGGATTCCCCGAAAGGCGTCGAGGATCTTCTCCAGGTCTTGGGGATCAACTGGGATGCGCACAGTTGCAGCTGAGACATGAGGAGGTGGGGGATCAGCTTGTATTACCTGATCTCGAGTAGGCGCGAACCAAGGAGGAGGAGGAGGAATCCTCTTCCCCGTCACGATAGATGCCGGAGTGGTTGAGCTCGCGCCTTTCCCCTTAGCAGGGGAATTGGAGGTGTTTCCTGCCACAGGGGGTTTCTTTGTAAATCGGGGCCTCTTTATAACAGGACCCAAGCCGAACTTTCCGCCTTGGAAAGTTGTACGGAGGTCAGGAGCTTCGGATCATTCCATCTCTTCGCCTGAAAAGAATAAGAAGGGAGTTAATTCACAAGTAAAGTTGGAAACTTACACAAAAGAAATAAATAAAGGTCCTACCCTCCGGGTTGAGGGAGGAGTCTATCATCACGACCTCCGGCCTTGGGACTACTGGAGGAGAAGGGGAATCTAAGTCTAAAATTTCTTGGATTATAGGAGGTTCGGGCTTAGGTTTGACCTCGGGGCTAGACTCGTCTACATATTGCCTAAATCCAGGGGCAAAGGCACCATGAAGCAAAGAAGACCATGACCTACAATTGGTCTCATACTCCTCAAAAATGGTTGACCTAAAGGTTGAGGTATTATCTACAACAATAGTGCCTCTAGGGTAACTCATATCATGGCGCAACACTAAGTGATCCACGCACTGGAGCAAGGTAATGTTGCAGTCTGGATTGATAGGGTGGCAGTTGACGAGCTGATTTGGGTTAAATCTAACTAGCCTAAAGTCGGCAACAACCCTATCTAATTCTCCACAAGGGTATGGGTTACCTTGGCCAGAGGGGCTGGCTGCTGCCCCCGATGCAGCTCGGTCTAAATCAGGTTCCCGAGCAGCATCAGGAACCTGCCTCTTCCGCACAAGTGGCACCTCGTCTTCTTTTTTCTCATCGCCTTCAGCAGCTGCTGAGTCTTCTTCTTGGGAAGGCGGGAGCTCGTGGACTACTAGAAGGGTAGCCCGGGTCCTTCTTAAGGCCAATGTCATAGCCTTCGCCAATCAATCTACACGCCAGCATCATGACATCATTCACAAGCTGGAAGTAATCCTTCTCGCTGGATGGGAGCCCAGACAGTTTTTCATACTGACCCCGAGGGTCACTGACTTCTCCATCCTCACGAATATGGCTACGCAAAAAAGATAATAATATACTCAATTAGTATATGCACAAGGAGTATGTCTTAAAAAAATGATTTTACGAGCTGAGATAAGAAAGAAAACTTACAAGGACGGTTGAAATATCGATGCTCACAATTTCGGAACCCATTCAACATAAATAACTGGTCCTTGTAGTCGTTGGGGTGGCTTGGGAGCTCGATGACCGAAGCGGAGTTTGAGAATCTGGTGAGGTAGTAAAATCCGTCACCTCGCCCCTTTTGCTCTAGGCTGGCTTTAAGGCAGAAGAAGTATAGAATATTTGCCGGAGTGCGGAACTCCCACTCGTGCTTCAAAAAGAAATATTTCATCCCCGCCAGAAGTATGTATGAATTTGGGGGGAGCTGAAAAGGTGCCAACTTCACATAATTCGGGAAGTCGGCAAAGTACTGATCCAGGGGAAGGAAGGCCCCTGCCTTTAAATGCTCGTCACTCCAGGCAGCGAAGTCATACTGGAGAGAGGCACAGCGAAGTTCCCCTTTGAACGAAGGTCGGCCAATGAGGACTCTGGACTCGACCTCTATATTATGGCTTAGCATAATTTTATTGACCTTTCCTTGGGTCATAATCTTGGAGGCGATTGTCTCTGCCTCAAAGAACGCGTTGGGGTCGACCACAACCTCCCTCTCCACCACTGGGCCGAAGTGAGGAAGGGGAGATTCGGATGCGATCTCTTTTCCCTTGTTTGTTTGCTGAGCAAACGAGCCAGATGCATTCTTCTTGGATACGCTCTTCTTGGGTACGCTCTTCTTGGATGCCATTAGTTCGCCTAACGAACAAGAATGATGAGTTACTTAGTAGGCGATCTAAGATTTTATTAAGGTTATGACATGGATGTACGGGGGAGAAGGCTATCTCTAATATATGAGTTGAGTTAGTCTCAGCCCGTTGCGTGATCCCACGCACTACCCTACGCTACGCGCCTCAGTTTCCCAACAGACCCCTGATGTTTAGGGATCTGTGTGTCAAAAAATCGGGCCATTACTATCCTTGGGAGGAAGTTTAGAGAAAAACAACACATGAAGTATGTTCCCTAAGTAATCTGGTGTCGAGCCCTAACCTTTCATCTTCTATATCCTGAATGGATATTTCCTAAAATTTACCATAAGCTACCAAAATTTACCCAGAAATGACCCAATTATGTGAATATCATAGTTTTAAGAAATATTGTAAGACCTTCTCAGTAAACCTAAGTTGAATTCTATGTGCCAAAAACATTGAGAAAACAACCTAATAATGACTACGGTGAAGCATGGTAGATAAAACACAGAAATCAGTAAAGAAAAAGTTTCTTCAAAACGATAAGACTTACAGTATGTTCGTCGATAGAAGAAGTAGATTTCGCAAGGAAGAATTCCTGGAAGACTCCTAAGTAATTGAGCAACTGGGTTTCGGAAAGATTTTGCAACAAAATGCTTTTGGGTTTCTTTTCTCTGAGAAAGAAGAAGGGTTTGAAAACGTAGAAGAGAGAAAATGAAGAAAGATTTCGAATAAAAGGTGATGAATTGTGGAAATTGTATACCCTATTTATACGTAAACGACATAAATCAATTTGGGCCATCCGATTTGGTCAGTTCAAGATCCGAGGGAAATGTTTCAAAGGATAAAACGGTGACACAAAATTTGAGAAGACAATTATTGCAGTCCTCGAAACCCGAACAGGCGCCAATTGTAGTGTTCCACGTGTCCAGTACTCGAGTAGTGGGAAGGCATGGTTTATTGCAATAGAAGTCTAAAAGTCCCTACTGTGTAGGGCAGAAGGTGACATCATAAACCATGAGCAGGGACTTGGGGGGCAAATGTGTATCCTAATTTCAGCACGAGTCTTTAACTCGGATCGTATACATCTGGCAAATAAATGCATGGAAGAAATAGCCAAGGAGTCCATGTATTTTCCATGTAGACAGCACGGTTTTCATGATGGTTGTACGAGCTAGGGATGCATAAATTGATAAGTGCGAGCTTAAAATATTTATAAGGCATGGCCTCCATAGTACGAGCTCGATGATATATCCAGCTCGTGGCAACTGGGAGATATGGCGTGTCCGTGGATCCCCGAAGACCCGGATACTTTATACAATCATTTATGGCCAGCCTGTGATATTTAATGTCCCAGATATTAGGAGACTATTTATTTCATGATCAAATCATATCCTAGTATAAATATGAATATTTCATATTAAATGTAATAAATGTGTAAATTTGTGATTGACTCACACGATTACCCAAACCTGTCCAAGGAATTTCTCTATAAATACTGAGAATATTAGACAGGAAAAGGGACGATTATTTTGTAATACCGAAACTCTGTCAAAATAGAGAAAGAAAAGCAGTAATAATATAGACTCGTGGACTAGGTAGATTTTAACCACTGAACCACGTAAAAAGACCAGTGTTCTTGAGAGTTATTTTCTTACTTCGGTTTATCATCAAGCACTAATTCAACCTTGTCTTTTTCTTAATTCACTGTTGGCGAAAAATCGCGTCAACAACAATCTTTGTCCAAAAGCTTATTTCCTCCTACCTCAAGCACTAAGGGATTCTCTCAATATTGGAAATAGCTCTCTGGAATAATCAAGCATTTTGGTGTATTTCTAATCAAGTACTCCAGTGGATAGAAATAGAGTTTTCTTACAAGTGAGCATTAGGCTCTTATTTATAGAGTTTGAGATACCCTTTGAATTTCAAATTCCACCAACCCTCAGGGTTATTACCAATGTTTAATTGGATGTTTATGGAATTACAAAGGAGATTTGAGAGTTATTTGGGATGTTAGAACCGTTCAAATTGGAAAAAACTGAAAAAGAAATTGGTTGTCAGCACACCTGGCAACGGCCAGGAGGTCGTGGCCACTGGCCTCTATCCCCCATGCCGCGGCCAGGAATTATCAGTGGTCGCGGCCACAGCTCCAATTTCAACAACAAAAAATTTTAGTTTTTAAAAAACGTCTCAAACTCTTTCCCACATGATTTTGTGACCTCCATACATCTAATGGGAGTTAAAAACATGTCTCAAACAGTTATATTTCATAATGGCTTTTTGAAATCCAAACTCAAATGTGTAATACACAATTTACACATTATTATGTAATATTTGGAATTTATAAATTTGTTATTGATTTTGTTATATGTCTAATTTTGTGACTCTCAATAATATATTACATAGTGTGACAATTCACATTATGTCAAATTATTTAATATAACATTATATTATTTAAAATAATATAACAATAAAAAATGTCAAAACTAGTTCAGCTTTAAAATAAATAATTTAATGAGAAAGATGTCTAATTTGATTAGTTTAAAATTTGGTTTCAAGATAATAAGAGAGAATATGAAATTAGATTTCACACAAAAAAAATGTTTAAAACATTATTGTGAAAAAAAAAACATTTTTATTTTCTATTTCGTAAAGATGTAAAAGGGTAACTAATAAATTTGTTATAAAATTCGAAAAAATGTGATTTTTTTTCAATGAGAAACAATCTATGAGTTTTTAGTGAAAAAAAAAAGTGACGAGAGTAAATTGGTAGCGCCCATCTTATAAAATTTGAATATTAATACATATAAAGAAAATATATATGTATTTATTGCGAAAATTGAGCATGTATAAATTAACAAATAGTGTAATATGAAATTATGTCAGCTGATTCTGAAACTTTCGTCGTTAATGTGTTAGTAATCAATAAATGTGGTGTGACTCATCATCTGGATCATTTAATAAAAAGATGAGCCGACATAGTTCAATTGTCGGAGAATCGATTGTTGTGGTTATATTACACGCACTCACAAAAATATAATACAGTTAACCATCTCTAACATATATTCTTAGACCCACACAGATTAAGGGCCAGAAAATGATTTACGGTGACACATGTTGGGCAAAGTTTCATTTGCAATGGTTGATTCTTCAAGACATAAATTGTGCCTAAATGGCCACTGGAAAATTATATATACTGCAATGATCAGCTTTGTGAAAGGGATATATTGAAAACCTTCATTTATGTATAATATATATTTATATAGATATACCTGTGTGAAAGAGAGAAGAGAATATCAGGTGGGGAGGCTATGATTATTTGGTTTGATCATGTTGAGGTCGTTCCATGATGAGCCATGTTCTTGTGTACATCTATAATTTAGTTTAGTGGTTTCATTTCATGTATTTACCATATAATAAAATAAAGACTTTTGAAGTTCGCTGGCTTAATTGGGATGTGTGGTCTATCATGAATCTGCCAATGGTTGGGTCATTCTTGCTTTTTTTGTTTAGCTATGTTCCTTTCTTGATCGTTATAATGAAAGGCTTATGTTCCCTTGTTGATTGTTATTATGAAAGGAATACATTTACTGGTATGGGTTAGGCATTGTCATGTGAATTTGGTTTATTCGGTTCGTGGTTCAATTGAGAGTTTTCTTCGTAAATAAAGAAAATGAGCCTAAACACAAGGCAACAAGGCAACACCATTTCTAAAGTCTCTTTCATTGAAACATGTTTGAAAATCTATTAAAAAAATTGAGAAGTATGTGCATACTTAAAATCATACATCCAATTTAAACAAATTATCCAGAGTGAGCCATAAATTTTATAAAACTAAATAAAAGGATATATGTCTCCCCATAGTCAGGCCATATATACATTAAGCATATCAAATTTCAGCGTTTACTGTTTCAACTTATCCTTGTATGTACCTACACCATAAAATAATTAAGTAAGCAATAACGCCTAATAAATCAACCTTACAAACATAACATAGAAAAACATAGTAAAGGAAGCCAATGTTCGTTTTCATTGGGGAAAAAAAGTAGTTCAATACATTCTAACCCGATTGAGGGTTCCGAGTAAATTGAACCCTAATATTAAAAGAAATGGATGACTATGTGCCCTTGGTCACTAACAGATCAAAAACTAAACTAAAATAACAATCCAGTCACGGAGTACAATAACTAGCTTAATAGTAAATTCCCACTATAGGTATACCATACTACAGGATTTCCTATATAAGCATAGCCTAGCATAGCATTAAATAACATCATAGCATAGGACTATCAACAGTAATTCATACCAATTATAGTATAAGCAACTACAAAAATTACCTGGGTAATGCGCTGCTACGAGTATGAGCACCTTAAAGGACCTCACATTGAGCCCTCTAGTGAGGGTTTGATGATGGTTTTCTAATCTAGTCCTAAGACCCCCATTGGTTGGAATCTAAGTATTGAGTCATCCTAACTTTGAATTTAAAAAAATGAACGATTCACTAGTTATATTTGGAAAAAAATTGACAGCACGCAGTGAAAATAGCATGGTGGGCCTATTTTATACAGCAATAAAAAATTTCATTAATCATATAAATAATTTATATGAACAATAAAACAATTTAGAAACATTAACATATAATATTATGAATTATGTAAAAAATATATAAATATACAATATATTTATATATAACATATAAACACACAAAATTCAAGAACATAAACAATTACCTCTTGAAGCATATCAAGTGTCATTGAGTTTTTTTGTATATTTTTCGATCTTCCTATCCATAACTTTGAGCACTCAAACCACAATCTTCCGGAGTGTTCTCTACACCTCAAGATGTGTATGGGCACATAGAGAACATGAGTTTGCAATTTTAGGAATCACAAGTATTTCTCAACACATGAGAACTTAAATTATGGTCTGAGAATGACTAAGATAAAAAAAAAAAAGTTTTGTGGGACAAAACCTCTAAGAACTATTCTGAATTGTATATTGTGTTGTATTGTTATTGTTCTCTTTCTTCTCTTTATTCTATATCGTATATATTTAGATGTTCATATTACCTTATTATTTCTAATAATAATAGTAATATAATAAAATATTATAATGATGATAGGATTTGATTTAGGTAAATATCTAACTTATCAAATTTAATTATAAATTAAATAAAAACAAAATTGATACAATATCATGCATGTACTGCTATATTCCTTTTAAGAGATATTGAATTTTTCTTTTATTTAATTATTTAATTAAAATTAATCTTCCACAAAATAAGGTGTTAATCTTTTTAAGGAAAATATGACAACCATGTTTCAAAATTTAAATTTTAAATTCAAAATTCAAATTGATGATCATCATTATCATCATCTTTTAAAATTAAATAAATCAAAAACTATTTTTGACTTACCAATTTTAATTTCTCCTACTCAAATAAAATAATTAGTTTCAAAAATTAATTTATTTATATATATGAATTTCGAAATTTACATATTTAAATTAATAAATATATTTTTGAAAATTAAATAATTAATTTATTCAACATCAATTATCATATAATTGCATACTTGACCGGAAGAATAAAATTCTTCTCAAATTCTCAAATTATAGTTATACCATTGTTTCGACTCTTGCCTTGATATGGTGTTGATAGAGCCACCTTGGGGACCTATGGATCTATAATACCAAGCTCCAATAAATATTACATTATTAATCAAAGTTATTTGATTAAATAATCATATTTATTAATCTCATGATTACTCCACTATAAATATGAGATTGAACTCTTGATAATTATAGTCATATATTTACTGAGTACTTTATTAAAAAATAAAGTGTCCATTGATATAATCATTACAACTAGAGTTAATCCTCTATTAATGGTTCATAATTAAAAGAGAATAAAATTATCATTTTACCATTTTAGCTATATCTTGTTCCTAGAGTACCATTGACTTTACTAGTGAAGGTTGTGTCACAACAAGTTTGCGATGTGAGCACTCATAACATTTTCAGCTCCAAAAGCCAACCCAATAGGGAACCATTATTCAATCTATAAGAAGATATAGATTCCATATATGTTAAACTACGTTCCCAGCTATATACATCATTGAATCTCCAAAACAATTGTTCGTATCCTGATCATTCTGACAAACATTAACGCATGAATCAAATGATCACATAACACATATAAGAGTTCATAAAAACCTCAAAATTAAGATCATCGTGTATATGATCATCGTTTGATGTGTTTGATTAACACTATGAAACGGTGTTTAAACAAGTATTAACAAATCACATCTGGTCCAGTTCTACATACTATCAGTATGCAAAGTACCTCCACTAAAGTGTCATACTACACTAGTAACCCGGATCTAGGTCACATGTATTCATAATACTAGTGGACCGAACTAGCAGTAATTAGTCTAAAGATTCCATAACTTTATTTTACTATGAACTATTTTAAGTTTATTATCTTAATCTTGCCTCTCATACCAATATGAGATTAAGACTACGTAGATAAACTTTGGAATTTTCTGGTATTCACTTAATATTATCATATAATATTAGGCATAGTCTATATATATATATAATAATTCAATTCAATTATTTATTTTATTTAAAATATTTTTCAACTACAATTGCTCTAACGACACTATTCCCAACAGTTATATGATGTAATTCTTAGGTGAACCGTTCATTTCTTGAGATAGCCTGAGAAAGCAAGTCTAACTCACTTTGTATGTAGCTTGCTATTGTGCTTGAATTTGTATGACTATCTCCACGAAATGGATGAACCAATTTCTACTGAAATAGTAGCCTTGCGACCAAAAGAACTCTTATGGTGCTATGCACAATTGTGATATACGCCCACATAATCTGTGGTAGTTCACCTAGCCAAAGGCCTTTTAAAAGTTTTATCCTAAGATTAAATTTTAACATCTTATTGGCTGCTTCAACTTGTCTATTGCACTATAGATGACTAACAAAAGAATAAAATATTAATGCCTAAGGGTCACAACACGGGCCTAGGCTGTGGCATCTTTGTAATATCCATAAATTGGGTGATCAAAAGTCAAAGGTCAAACTCTAACCCTTGTTGGAAAATAACCATTATAAATGATCATTTAGTTTATTCCAAATAGTACCATAATTATAAGTCAAAAATAATGGATTGACTTCTATAGTTATATATAAAAATATTAGTAAAAGTAGGATCATCTATCATTATACATAGAACAGTAATATTCTCACAGTTATATAGTCACCAAACAGTTAAAATTTAATAAGTTATAGAACACAAAAATAATAAGTAACATCTATCATTACTCATTCCTAACTTTTAGGTAGCTAATTTAGAGATACGGACCATAAGGTTCCAAATCAAATATATATATATATATATATAATGTTCAAAAGAAAGGACTATGGCACTAAATAGAACAAGGCTAAACACGTTGGCTTCATCAATAATTCACCTTCCACATTCACATCACTGGATTCCTGCAATGGGAGAGATATAGGGGGTGAGCTTATGAAGCCCAATATGAAAACAACTAATATCATAGGACCCAAAAAGTTTAATAAAACCCTGCATGAATAGCTTTGAAAAAAAAAACATACATCATCATGTATAAACCAAAATAGAGAGAAACCACACATGATCACAAGAGCATAGTTACACGTGCACATCACACCGTCCACTAGATCCCTAGTTCCTGTTACCCACCACAAAAAACCGACATCCGAAATCGGGTAGCCGGACTTGATAACCACCAAAAGGGGGAGGCACAGCACACTTCCCGTATATAGATGCTAGGTCTTTACACCTATAAGTGAGTGGAAATCTGATCTACCTATGATGACACAGAGACTAGGCCATGAAACAACAACATGCACAAATCATTATCACTACGCTCTCATTAGTATAACCAAATGCATGTAAACATGAAAAATAAGAAACATATTCCCCTTATATTTTAGAAAAATGGGCAGCATAATGGCTGCATTTGAATAAAACTCAAAAATCATAACCTACATAAATAAGTGAACAAAAATATATTTGGCACTCAGTGCCCTCAAAACAGATCAGAAAACATGCAGATTAAGTTTTTAATTTTTTAAACAATTTATAAATATCAAAATTGCAATGTGTTTAATGCAATTCAATACGAGTAAAATAAACCTAATAGTCAAGTTGAGTCTCTACCTCCTTAGAATTGTCATTTAGAGTCCAAAGCGACCCTTCTAAGCTTAACGGTGATCCTAGAGTGATTTAGTCCAATTTTTATATCACGATTTTCCTACGTGCATCAAATGAGCAACTTATTATCATCATTGCATTTCTTATTCAAAATCATGCCCAACGACATATAATATGACTATATTTAAAATTTCAAGTTCTGAAACTCATCCGAGTCGTTAATAGTGTCGGCAGTAAGCGATGTATCTAAAACGTCGATGAAGGTAGGTATGGCATATATCAAAATGACCACATCAGCGAGTAGATCACATTCATGCCAATCATCGGTCCAAAAAGTGCTTAGACTCGCCGGAAAGTCGTCGGAAAATGGCAGAGATACCCAAAATCTCTCAGAGAAAAACGGTGAGTTGACCAAAATGGTTTAGTGAGTTTTGTTCCTCTCTCCACACTGGTTCCAAAGGTACCAACCACTCGTCGAGAGGTGGTCAGAGTTGGCCAAAAAATGCAGTCAAAGCTAACGGACCAATACTTTGACTTGCGATTCTGAACAGTTGACAGCAAGTTAGGCAGCGCTACTTGGTGGTTGAGGTTGCTGGAGCAAGGCGGATCCAATGAGCCACCACGTGTCGAAAATGGAGGTCGCTAGTGGTTGGGTCTTTGTGGTGGTCTGTTGTCGTGAAGAGAAGAGAAAGAAAGAGGGAAAGAAGTGAAAGAGAAAGGGAAGAGTGAGAGAACACTCGGGGAAGAGAAGAAGAAAATAAAAAAAAAATAGGGACTTTGACTTATTGAATTGGTGGGTCCCACCTATATTAAAAAAATATTATTTAATTTATATAATTAAAAAAAACAAGTATTTACATTCTTCCCTCCTTAGAGAAATTTTGTCCCGAAAGTTTCAAAGTACAACCTCAAGCTGAAAATTAAACAAATAAAGATACTTCTCATACATCTTCGACTATAACTCCCAAGTAGCCTCGTCTTCTCTATGGTTCCACCATAAAACCTTGACTACTAGAATCTCTTTGTTCCTTAGCACATCTAACTCTCTCGCCAGGATTCTGATAGGTTGCTCTTCATATGTCACGTCATCTTGAAGAGGGATAACCTCATACTCAATGATGTGTGATGGGTCTAGAGTATACTTCCTCAACATCGACACATGGAACACATTGTGAACATGCCCCAACCGCGCTGGTAAGTTCAATCGATAAGCGACCTCCCTAACCCTCTCGATAACCTCGAAAGGTCCAATATACCTCAGGACTAGCTTACCTTTCACTCCAAATATCGTCACACCACGCATTGGAGTATCTTTCAAGAAGATATGGTCACCAACCTCAAACTCAACTTCTCGTTGGTGGAGATCGGGATAACTATTCTGACGACTTTGAACAACCTTAAGTCTCTCTTGGATGTCTTTGATCTTCTCAGTGGTACTAGCAATAATTTGAGGTCTAATAGTGACATGTTCATCTGGTTATGCTCAACACAAAGATGATATGCATGGTCTCCAATATAAGGCCTCATAAGGAGTCATGCCTATACTAGCTTGGTAGCTATTATTATAAGTGAATTCCACCAATGACAAGTGTTCTCCCCAACTACCTCCAAAATCCAAAATACAAGAACGAAGCATCTCCTCCAAAGTTTGGATGGTCTTCTCAGACTGTCCATCTATCTGAGGGTGGTGAGCGGTGCTCAAGTTAAGTTCAGTTCCTAAAGCTTTTTGCAATGCTCTCCAAAACCTTGATGTAAATCGAGGATCTCTATCAGAAACAATTCTTGAAGGAAACCCATGCAGTCAAAGTATATTATCCACATAAAGTCGAGCTAGTTTAGAAACCTTATAATCCTTCCTAATTGGAATGAAATGAGCAAATTTGGTCAAATGATCGACAATAACCCAGATAATGTCATGCTTTAATGGTGTTAATTGTAATCCCGTCACAAAGTCCATCATGATATTGTCCCACTTCCATTTTGGTATAGGTAAAGGTTGAAGCAACCCTGAAGGCCTTGGTGCTCAGCTTTAACCTGCTGGAAAACCATACACTTAGCTACAAAGCTAGCCACATCTCTCTTCATACCTTCCCACCAGTATTGTCTTTTCAAGTCTTGGTACATCTTTGTGCTTCCAGGATGTACAACAAATTTAGACCTATGGGCCTCGATCATAACAGACTCTCTAAGATCAGGGATATTTGTAATGACCAATCTTCCCTTATGGTATAAGAATCCTTCGACACTCACTTTCCATCCATCTAACTACTCACCATTTTGGATTCTATTCCAAATAAGTCTCAATTTCTCATCTTGCCATTGACATTGCTTAACTTGCTGAAGTAGCACTGGTGTAGCCACCACGTTAGAAACACAAGCAATATATTTTCTTTCATAGTACTCCAAATCATAATCACCCACCGTGATCATTCTTTTTCAATCCTTAAGAGCTAAACAAGCCAAAGTGGCATGAGGTTTTCCACTTAATGCATCAGCATGCACATTTGCTTTTCCAGGATGATATTGCAAAGTGAAATCATAATCTTCCATGTACTCGACCCATCTTCTTTGCCTCAAATTCAAGTCTCTTTGAGTAAGAAGATACTTTAAACTCTTATGATCATAATATAATTCAAACTTTGTCCCATATAAGTAACATCTCCAAATTTTCAAGGCAAAAATCACTGCTGCAAGTTCCAAGTCATGTGTGGAGTAGTTCTTCTCATGTGGCTTCAATTGGCGTGAAGCATAGGCAACAACCTTGTCATTTTGCATGAGAACTCCTCCTAAACCAATACTAGAAGCATCAGTGAATACCATATATAGTTCATCACTGTTAGGCACAGTGAGAACAAGCGTCGTAGTCAATCTTTGCTTAAGTTCTTTGAAAGCTTCTTCACAACTATCACCCCACACGAACTTTAAATCCTTTCTTGTTATCTTTGTCAAAGGCATAGCAATTCGAGAAAAATTCTCCACAAAGAGAAAATAGTAACCTGTTGACCCAAGAAAACTTCGAACCTCAGTAACGTTCTTTGGTCTTTCCCACTGCAAGATGGAATCTATCTTTGCATGATCAACATTAATGTCTTCTTGAGATATTACCTGCTCTAAGAATTTGACCTCGATAATCCAGAAGTCACATTTCTCTTTCTTATCATATAATTGATGATCTCTCAAAGTTTGCAACACAATTGTTAAGTGTTCTGCATTGCCCTCAAGTGTCTTGGAATACACCAAAATGTCATCAATAAAAACAACCACAAACTTATCCAAATAGGGTCTAAAGATCCTATTCATAAAGTCCATAAATGTTACATGCGCATTCGTCAATCCAAATGACATCACCAAAAACTCAAAGTGTCCATAACATGTTCTGAAATCGGTCTTAGGAACATCCTGTTCCTTATTCCTCAATTGATGATAGTCTGACCTCAAGTCAATTCTTAGAAAAACACTTTGAACCTCCGAGCTGATCAAACAACTCATCTATCCTTGGAAAAGGATACTTGTACTTAATTTTCATCAAATTCAATTTCCTATAATCGACGGACATTCGCAAGGATCCATCAACTTGCTTGGCAAACAAAACTGCAGCTCCCCATGGGGAATAATTGTTCATGATGTAACCTTTATCCATTAGCTCACCCAATTTCTTTTTCAATTCAACCAACTCCGCAGGTGCCATGCGATAAGGTGATGTAGAAACTGCCTGAGTCCCGGGAATCAAATCAATGCAAAACTCGATCTCTCTATCAGGTGGTAGTCCTGGCAAATCCTCAGGAAACACGTCTAGAAAACCACTAACCACTGATATTCAAGGAAACTTTTCTATAGGCCTAGACTCGTCCTCAATTTCAAATAGACTCTGATAATACTCTAAGTTTCTTTTCCCACCTAAACATGCCTTAAGGATAGGATTCTGCCTTACTGCATTTGTGTTGGCTCGATATACAATGAAATCTCCACTTGGAGTTAAAAGAGTCACCATTTTGTGTAAGCAATCTACAATGGCTTGGTACTTAGACAACCAATCCATGCCAAGAATCACATCAAATTGTCCCATAAGTAACATTATTAGGTTTCCTAACAACTTACACCCTTCAAACACAATACAAATTGATTTACAGATGGTTGATACCTCACCATGCCCTCCCATAGGTACACTCAATTGCAATGTAGGAACTAAAATTTTCCCAACTCAAACCCAACATGATAGCAAACATTAATGATATAAAAGAATGTGATGCACCAGTATCAAATAATACATGAGCCCAAGAGTTTGAGATAAGAACCATACCATCCACAACTCATTGGCATGTTCCTCCTTGTACATCATCACCACCAAGAACATAAGCTTGACCAGAGGCTTTTCCCTTTCCTTGACCAGGATGGCTTGTGCTCTCACCAGAACCTCGTCCCTGATTGAACCCTCTCTGACTCCCAGCAGAAATAGGAGTTTGGAAACTCGGTGAGTACCCCTGGTTGAATCTTGAACCTTGGGGCCTGAACTGATGTTGATATTGGGATTGTTGCCCTAGTGCGGGTGTGAAGCCATAGGATGAAGACTGAGACTGGTTACTCCTAGGTTGTCCTGTGAAAGAGTAGACCCAGCATAACTCCATATGGGTCATCCATGTGATGGATGGAACCTTTGTTGTTGTGAGCAATCTTTCTTCTTATGACCCTGTTGGCCACAACTGAAACACCTATATGGCCCATCTCGAGTCTTTCCTGAAGAACCGCTACTATTGCTACTCCCACTAAGTTGTTGTCCTTGGGATAACCATCGCCCTTGGTTCTTCTTGTTCATTTTTCTATCATTCCCTTTCTTGAGCGGATTATTTTTTCTCAATTCCTTCTTGATGAGCCTTATTCCGTAAGGTTTCTGTCACACACTCATTCAAATTTACAAAGGTCATACGGGCAAGTGGACCAAGTATCGAAGGATTTAAGTAACGCAGGAACTGCTCAATCAAAAGAGGTTGATCGACCGCACCGGCATAAGCATAGGAAGATAACTCTACAAACTTCATGTAGAATTTATTTACTACAACATATCCTTATCTTAAGCTGCCAAATGACCCAATTAAAGTCCCCTGATGAGATGGGTTAAAATATTGCTCCCTAAAAACCCTTTCAAAGTCCTCCCTAGTCATCCCTCCAATCTCGATGGTCCTACTCAAAGTTTCCTACTAATCTGATGCACTACCCTCTAACTTGGATACAGCAAAAGTCACATGATACTCTCGGGTGTTCCCATGGTGTTGAAATTATTCTTAATCTGCCTCAGCCATCTTTCAGCCATCATAGGGTCTTGCCCACCCTCAAACTCAGGCATTTCAATCCGGTGGAAGATTTGGAAGTGATGACTTTGCCGAGTAGCTGGATCCATCTGTTGAGCAGGAAGACCTCTTAAAGCCTCAAGAATGGTATTCATTTAGAATGCAACTGGCTGAGAGGGAACCTCGACCTCAAGGAATTCAGCCGCAGGCCTTCTCTTTGTTGCCATTCATCTCAAAGCCAGTATCTTATGTCTAAGAATTAAAAGCTAAACAATTAGTGAGGAATGGATGCTTTCTACAGTACTTATATATCAAAATATTGTACTTTAAAAATAAATTTAATCAATTTGGTGACACACTCCGAGGTATTTAAACCCGGTGCTCTGATACCATTTTTTTGTCACGACAAGGGCCCTAGGTTGTGGCAGATTGGTAATATCCATAACTTGGGTGTTCAAAGGTCAAACTTTGATCCTTGTCAGAACATAACCATTATAAATTATCCTTTAGTTTATTCCATATAGTACCATAATTATAAGTCAAAAATAATTGATTAACTCCTATAATTGTATATAAAAATATTAGTGATAAAAGCAGGATCATCTATCATTATATATAGAACAATAATATTCTCACACTTATGTAGTCACCAAAAAGTTAAATTTAATAAGTCATAAAACAAAAAAATAATAAATAGCATCCATCATTCCTCATTCCTAATTTTTAGATAGCTAATTTAGATATGCAGACCATAAGGTTCCAAATCAAATGCATATATAATGTTCAAAAGATAGGACTGTGGCACTAAATAGAACATGGATAAACACATTGGCTACATCAATAATTCACCTTCCACATTCACATCACTGAGTTCTTGGAATGGGAGAGATATAGGGGTGAGCTTATGAACCCCAGTAGGAAAACAACTAATATCATAGGACCCAAAAAGTTTAATAAAACCCCTGCATGGTTAGCTTTGAAAACAAAACACACATCATCATGTATATTCCAAAAAAGAGAGAAACCACACATGATCACAAGAACATAGCTACACGTGCACATCATATCGTCCACTAGATCCCTAGTTCCCGTTACCCACCACAGAAAACCGACATCCGAAATTGCGTAGCCGGACTTGATAACCACCAAAAGGGGGAGGCTCAGCACACTTCCTGTATATAGATGCTAGGTCTTTACACCTATAAGTGAGTGGACATCTGATCTACCTATGATGCCACAGAGACTAGGTCATGAAACAACAACATGCACAAATCATTATCACTATGGCTCTCATTAGTATAACCAAATGCAGGTAAACATGAAAAATAAGAAACATATTCCCCTTATATTTTAGAAAAATGGGCAGCATAACGGCTGCATTTGAATAAAACCCAAAAATCATAATCTGCATTTGAATAAAACCCACCATAGAAAATTGACATCATAAACGAGGTAGCCAGACTTGATAACCACCACAAGGGGGAGGCTCATAACACTTCCTGTATACAAATGTTAGGTCTTTACACCTATAGGTGACTGGACACCTGATCTACCTATGATGACGCAGAGACAAGGTCGTGAAACAACAACATGCACAAATCATGATCACTATGACTCTCATCAGTATAACCAAATGCCAGTAAACATCAAAAGCAAGAAACATATTGCCTTTATATTTTAGAAAAATGGGCAGCATAACGGCTGCATTTGAATAAAACCCAAAAATCATAATCTGCATAAATAAGCGAATAAAAATATATTTGGCACTCAGTGCCCTCAGAACATATCAGAAAACATGTAGATTAAGTTTTCAATTTTTTAAACAATTTATAAATATCAAAATTATAATGTGTTTAATGCAACTCAATACGAGTAAAATAAGCCCAATAGTCAAGTGGAGTCCCTACCTCCTTAGAATTTTCAATTCGAGTCCAAAGCGACCATTCTAGCTTAACGGTGATCCTAGAGTGATTTAGTCCAATTTTTATATCACGATTTTCCTACATGCATCAAATGAGCAACTTATTATCATCATTGCATTCCTTATTCAAAATTTTGTCGAACGACATATAATATGACTATATTTAAAATTTCAGGTTCTGAAACTCACCCGAGCCATTAATAATGCCGGCAGTAAGCAGTGTATCAGAAACGTTGATGAAGGTAGGCAAGGCATAAATCAAAATGACCACATCGAGGAGTAGATCACGTTCATGCCAACCATCAGTCCAATAAGTGCTTATAATGATCGGAAAGTCACTAAAAAATGGCGGAGATACCCAAAATCTCACCAAAGAAAAACGGTGAACTAACCAAAATGGTTTAGTGGTTTTTTTTTCTCTCTCCACGCTGGTTCCAATGGTATTAACCACTCATCGAGAGGTGGTCGAAGTTGGCCAGAAAACGCAGTCAAAGTTGACGGACCAATACTTTGACTAGCGATTCTAAACAGTTGAAAGCGAGTTGGGTGGTGCCGCTTGTTGGTTGAGGTTGTCGAAGCAAGGCGAATCCAATGAGTTGCCACGTGTCAAAAATGGAGGTTGCCGGTGGTTGGGTCTTTGTGGTGGTGTGTTGCTGTGGAGAGAACAAAAAAAAAGAGAGAGAGAAAGAAGAGAATGAGAAAGGGAAGAGAGGGAGAATAGTCAGGAAAGGGAAGAAAAGAAAAAAAATAGACTTTGACTCATTGACTTGGTGGGTCCCACCTATATTTAAAAAAATATTATTTAATTTATATAATTAAAAAAACAAGTCTTTACACTAAGTCTCCACAAAAAATTTTGAAGTCAACATAATAAAACTATTTGTCATTGTTTGAGACTATCTCATTTGGTATGATGAAGCGGCAAATAATAGCTCGATAGGCAAACTCTTTAATCTTCTTTGAGGTAATGGTAGTGTTAACACTTGAATATTCCAACGAAAGAATTGAGTTATACAATAAAACTTGCAAGTGATACGACAATGAAATTGTTGTCCTTGCTTTCCCCCAGGATACGTGGCATGACGCAATGGATATGTGGGCCCACTTAAAGAGATCCGGGCCCATCCAGATCCCAATGAATAGGGAAGAAGAAAGTCTTGATAGCCCAACAACATTCAGTGGCCACGACCATAACAAGGGAACCGGGACCAAGATGCAGGCCCAACTCATCTTCCCAATCCCAACCTACTTATATCCTCTGGGATGCCAACAAAGGTGGCAGGCTCACTAGTCGGAGAATAGACCTTGTCAAGAATGAACCCAAGTCTTGGTGAACGAACGAGGACTTCGATAAGTAAACCAGGACATCAGTAAAGGAACCCAGACTAAACATCCTGATAAGGCAAGTTTGATCTTCCCTGACACTGACATGTCCCCAAGAAATACAAAAGTTGGTCTCCTCAACTAACCTGCAGAAGAGGTTATGTGAAGAACGTACGCTGCTCCTAGGAAACAATACTGCCACTACTCTGACAGATGCTGTCCCCAAAATCCCCTTAGAAGCCCACGCGGGCCAGTCTGAAATTACATACTATTGGCAGCTGTAAGGCTTGGCCATGCCCAAGCTGGCCCAAAGGGCCATGATTACTATGTTTTATTAAGAAACATTCTTTGTATTATGACTCCATTAGCGAGAAAACCATGATTCCATCCCTATTGGGCTCGGATTAGTCCGGCCCAAGCCCATTGCACCTGACTGCCTATAAATAGGATCAGTTGTGCACTGTAGCGGGGATCCCAAATTTTCTCTTGTAAGCAATTACTTTGCTAAAACTTGCAGAAAACTCCATTGTCAAAAGCTCTCTAAAACCTAATACAATAGACTCATGGACTAAGGCTCATCAATGCCCCAACCATGTAAAAGCTGTTGGAAAAAGCTTATACAGGATCATTATTTATTTTCATATATATCTAATATTAAACAAATTAATACGAGATAGCCTAAAACATGTTTCTAAACTTGAATTCAAAGAGGAACAAAAATAGAATACTTACAGTATACGCAGCAAAATTAAAGAGTCCTTCCTTCAGTTTCTCTAACTCTTGTATCCTCTCTATCGCAGAGTATTATCAAGAAACTGAACCAATCTTCTATTTTCTTCACAATCTTCCAATGTATCCTTAGAACCACCTAGACTAGTGTGGGAAATTCTCAACACATGAGATAGATATAGAAAGAAGAAGAGAAAATAACAAAGTGGCTTAGAAAAGGACTTGTGTTTAGAGAGAATATAAAACTATCAGCAAATCTGACTTGTGACTTATCAAACTTCTTAGAAATCTTAACTGATGACTTCTCTCTAAGCACTCCTTTTATAGACTCAATTAGGCCATTTAATTTAATTAAAAAATCAATAAAATAACAGTCATTTTGAAGCCCTAGGTCAAAATTATCATGGGCTATAGGCCCGTGAAATTTCCCATTTGATTATAAGCCCATTGGACTTAAAATCAAGGCCTGTATTATTTTCTATTGATTTAATTAATTAAATAATTATTTAAATCCTTTATCAAATTAATTATTTATAATTTGAACCTTGATTTAAACTTATTTATTAATTTAGATACCAATTTATCTTAATTAATAAATCTGCCATAATTTCTCTTTTCTTCTCAAAATTACACAACTCTGTGAAACTATCCAAAATTGACCTGGTCAACTTTGATAATTCTAATTGATGATTAAATCAATTAATTGAGACTATCTAGATGATTTTATCCAAGGTACAATGGGGACCATGGGCCTATGAAATCAAGCTATAATAAGTTATCATAAATCTAACAAATAAATTTACTAACTTATTAATTCCTCGTGACTCCACTATAGACTTGGAATTGCACTCTTGAATTCATAGAACGCTCTATAACAAATATAGATACGCTATTAATTATCCATTGTTACAACCATAATTGTCACTCAATCCTCTATAGACGGTCTACAATGAGATAGGACTAAAATACCGTTTTACCCCTCATTGTATTTTATCCTTAAAGCACTTAGTTCCTTGTAAATGATATTTCAGTAAACTAATTTAATTACTGAAATGAGATCTCTATCATTTAACACCTTGAACCAAACTAAAAGGAAACCTTCGTTTCACTTCTTCATCAGAAGCTATAGATGTTCATATCTATGATTAACACTCCCACTCAATTATACTACCGAGTTCCCCAGATGTAAGTATGGGCTAGTCCGTAGGGTAAGCTGGTAACGAACAAGTCAAATAACTCAAATAATACAATCAGTTAGAATACTAACCACTCAGAATTGAGATTGAATTGACCTATGGTCAACTATATGATATGACTAGAATAGATAATAACGGTATGTTTACTTATCTTATCAACTGTCAATATCGGTCTAGTCCGATGTAACAAATACATCCGATCTTATCTACTTTGCTAATATTCTGGAAAGAACATAACACTATAATGTGTAAGTAGATCATATCGTAGATTGGCAAGTCAGTGTAAATCCAGTGCACTGACTAATCTTATGACTAACTTATTTTGAACATATAATCATATTTATATTCCACTGTGATTACGTCACTATAAATAAGATTAGCTATATGCTCGGGATTTAATAGAAGTTTATATTAAACAAATAATCATGAAAATAAAACATGTGAGCAAAGTGATTGACCAAGTCAAAAAATGATTTCTATTCTTTTATTGATAATAAAATGAGATTACAAAGAATTTGAGTTTTAATTAGGGCATAAAACCCCAACAAAAACTCTGTTTGTTTATCTTTGATTCTTTCTTTCTAGCTCTTATTTCTTAATATATTTCTAGTTTTCGAAAAACTCAGTAAACATTTTGGTGCTTTCATTGAGAGCTGAAGAAAGTGTGAATCAAACTTGATCATCTGCAAAAATGGTAAATACTAGGCACACCGTGTTCGATCCTGCTTACCAGCAACATCAAGACAATGGAGAACCATTGCCCAACCAAACATTTCCTCAAGACCAACCCAAGGATACACATTATCAAGGCCCTCTACCTGACGATTCCTAGAACTTCGGGGATGGGGGTGATTACGACAAAGGCTATTACGGGGAAGATGAAGGTGAATATGAGGATCACGAAGCTGAGAACCCCACTGATCCCAATGAGAAGGATATGGTTCACAAGCAGGAGGATCCAGAGGTGACCCGCCTAAGGCAACAGGTCCTGGATCAAGAAGCCAGAATAGCTGAGCAAAAAGAGCCTACCCACCAGATGCAAGAGTCCATCCTGGCTCTTTAGGCCTTCATTGCCACCCAAGGATTGGCAACCAATCTGCCTCCAGGATTGCAGCCGTCTGTCCCACCTATCAGGATGGGCATACCTAATAACACTAGCCATGTCCTTCCTACGGGACCAGATCCCAGAGCCGGTCCGTTGAATCCAGCTCAGGAGAAAGGAAAAGCCAAAATGGTCGATCTTGTGGGAAAAACAAACCCCCAGAAGAAAGCTCATCCCATTCCAAGAATCGGGGCTGACCCAAGGCAATTCCCTAGGAAAGGGTGGATGAATCATGTCCCAAGACCGGATCATCTGAACAATCCATTGGGGAAGCGCCCACAGGGTACTAAGCCCCAAAATTTCCCTAGATAGGACAAACGGGAACGACGCTTTTATCCCAGGACCTCTGTGAATAAGGATCACGGAGGGCACAAACGTGAAAAAGAACCAGAAGCCATCAGTTCGGGAGACAATACTTCTCGAGTAGACTTGAGTGATGGCCTTAATGCCCAAAAGGAAAGGGCCTGCACAGAAAAGATTCAGCCCCGAGGAGGCGACTTGAGGAATAACCTCAACGACTGGAGGAACGAGAAAGTCCCCCTGGATGATGGAATGGCCAAACAATTCATGGAACAGTTGGCCGCTCTTGAGAAGGTCACAGATCGCTTGGTCTGAAAACAAGAAGGCTGAGGTTCTGATTCTGAAGAAGAGGAAAAGGAGCCATGCGCCAAGAACATACTGGATGTTGTGCTATCAAAGGGGTTCAAGATGCCAAACCTACCCGCCTACACCAGGAACGCAGACCCTAGGGATCACTTGTCCCGCTACAATCACCTGATGACTGTGGCTCACGTTTGTGACAACGAAAAGTTCTTATGTTTCTCGATCACTTTAACTGGACCCACAGAAGAGTGGTGGAAAAGACTCAAGCAGGGATCAATCCAATCTTGGTCTGGATTGCAGTCAGCATTCCGTAAGTAGTTTGTGGCCGCCATGAAAATGGACATGAAAATCAGCGCGTTGGCCAATGTCAAACAATATCCCATAGAGACCCTCAGGGCTTACATCTAGTTCTTCATGGAGGAAGTGTCAAAAACTGAAGTGGATGACGGACAGCACCTGGTGGCTTTCTAATCCGGGATCAGAGCTAGATCCCCTCTTTGGGATGACATGCAGTGCAGCTAGGCAGCTGCCCTCAAAGAATTCATCAAAAGGGCACAAGGTTTCATCAATTGGGAGAAGGCCTGAATCCAAGCCTTTGGGTGGCAGCCAGCGACCCAGTCGATTGCCTAAACCTTCCTCGGATACGGAGCATAGTATCCGGTAAGTCTTTATCTGGCATCCCCAGTGATGTCTAGATTTGCTAGGACCCATGAGATGACATTCATGACCTCGACGGTCTACGGGCCCACCTCAACAGGGGACGCTCCGGCTCCACCGACCCCATTTTTTGGGTATAGAGTGGCACCCTCTGGGTACAATGTTGCACCCAATGGTTCCCAACCACCTCAAGCCAGAGGAGCTAAAGCGAGTGTAAACTGTTCTCGAAGAAAAAGATCGAGAAAAGGTAAGAACTGATCCAAGCCCTCAAAAAAGGGAAAGAGGGGTTACAAACCCCAACACACGGAGTATACCAACCTGGTCGACACCCGAGAAAACATCTATCTGGCAACGGCCAATGTAGTCCATTGCCCGAAGCCAGCCCCCATGTTCAAAGGGGGAAAGAATTCAAGGGACACCAACAAAAGGTGCGCCTACCATAAGGACGTGGGTCATACGACCGAAGACTGTCGTCAGCTGAAGGAAGAAATTGAGAACCTGATCAAACTGGGGCATCTCCACCAATGGATCAGAATGCCAATAAGGGTTCTGGGACTAATAGTAGTTTTTGGACAACCTGTGGCCCCAAGTGCACCTGGATTGTACCGACCTCCTCAGGGAGGGTACGCTACAAGTTCGGGAGCACAAGCCCCTCAGGGGGCCCCAATAGTGGAAGCACCTAGACTCGGAATGTCATATCCTCCCGGAACCACGCCTCCGCGAGTAGAAGGTCATGTAGCCACCATATCAGGAGGCTTGCATCTGGGAGGGCCACCTCGAAATGATCAGAACTGATACCTCAGCGAACTCGACCACGACCATTAGGTAAGCGCCTTGGTCCAAACTCCAGCCCAGCACCCGAAGTTGATGAACATGCCCATAACGAAAGAGGATGCCTGGAACATTCATTTCCCACATCATGACCCCTTGGTCATTGATGCCCAAATTTCCAACAAAAGAGTATCTCAAGTGTTGGTGGATGATGGGAGCTTTGTCACTGTATTGTTGAAGCTGGCTTTCACCGCAATAGGTTTGACTGAGCAGATCTGGCTTCATGCCCAACACAGATCTACGGCTTCAATGGGGATTCGTTGCTCCCGATGGGTAAGATTCAACTGCCCGTGACATTGGGGAACGAGATTCAGGGGTCATTCAAATATTGCACCTTTGTAGTGGTGGATTGCCCCACCACATACAACGTTATTTTTGGTCGTCCCGCATTGGTCGATTTCAGCACCATCACCTCCATCTTCCATCTCTGCATGAAGTTCCAATGCGATAACGAAGGAATAGGAACCGTGTGGAGAGATCAAAAAAGCACCCGAAAGTGCTATCACGTCTCTGCCAGACCAATCTACATGGTCCGTGAAGAACCTCTTGAAGAAAAAAATGCTGATCCAATCCCTCCACCACAGCCCACGCGAAGGGTGGTCTGGGAGGAGGATGAATTGGATCTGCGGATAGGAGCAGACAGGGCGCTAGAACCTATGGAGGAGGTGGAAGAGGTGTGCATCAATTACAGCGACCCGACCAAAGTAATCCGGGTCGGGAGAAACCTGAACCCAAAGGTCAGGGCTGCCATAATTGCCCGGGTGAAAGAGAATCAGGATGTTCTAGCCTGGTCTCATTTAGATATGACTGGGATTGACCGCAACGTCATATGTCACGCGTTGAACATCAACGTAAATGCAACCCCCGTCCGACAGAAGCAGAGACCTCTATGGGCAGAGAGGGCAGAGGCCCTCAAATTAGAAGTTGAGAAGTCGTCCTCGATCAACTTCATTCGGGTGGCCCTTTATCCCGTTTGGCTGGCTAATCCGGTGTTGGTTCCAAATCCAAATGGGACGTGGAGAACTTGCATCGACTTCACTGATCTTAACAAGGCCTGCCCGAAAGATTGTTTCCCTCTGCCCCGGAACAATCAGATGGTAGATGCTACATCCAGGTATGAGTTTTTGAGTTTCATGGATGCCTACTCCGGCTACAACCAGATCTCAACGCACGTAGCAGATCAGGAACACACCAGCTTCTAGACAGACAAAGGTGTGCACTGCTACATCATCATGCTTTTCGGTCTTAAAAACGTCGGGGCTACCTATCAGAGGTTGGTCAACAGGATGTTCCAGAATCAACTGGGGAGGAACATGGAAGTCTACATAAGACATGTTGGTCAAATCCAAGACCTCGATCAGACACTCGGATGATCTGGCAGAAGCATTTGCCATCATTCGGAAGTATGGGATGAAGTTGAACCCCAAAAAATGCACATTTGGTGTAGCATCCGGGAAGTTCCTGGGCTTCATAGTAAGTTTGAGGGGAATAGTAGCCAACCCGGACAAGATCAGAGCGTTGATCGAGATACCTTCACCACGGAAGCACAAAGACGTTCAAAGATTGACGGGAAGAATAGCAGCTCTAAGTTGCTTCGTCTCGAAATCCACAGACAAGTGCATCCCATTCTTCAATATACTCCGCAGAAGCCAGAGGTTTGAATGGACGGTCGAGTGTGAAGAGGCCTTCCAATAATTAAAGGAGCATCTGGCCTAAGTGCCAATCTTGTTGAAACCAATGGATGGGGAGCCATTATACCTATATTTGGTAGTGCTGGAACACGCCATCAGCGCCGCTTTAGTGCGAGAAGAAGGAAAGGTCCAGCTCCCGATCTATTGCATGAGCAAAAGGTTGTTGGGCGCGGAGTCCAGATATCCATTAATTGAAAAGTTGACATTTTGCTTACAGATCACATCTAGGAAGCTGAGACCTTACTTTCAGGCCCATGCCATTAAGGTATTGACAAACTATCCCCTACGACAAGTATTACAGAAACCCAAATCATCAAGAAGACTCTTGAAGTGGGCCATGGAGCTTATCCAGTTTGACATAGCATTTGTCCCCAAGATTTCTATCAAGGGACAGGCCCTGGCCGACTTCATCTTAGAATGTACCAAGATAACCGAAGATGAAGAACTCGTCGATCCCATAATGCCTTTATGGAAAGTCTTCATAGATGGAGCCTCGAATGAAAATGGGGTCGGGGCCGAGATCATCATAATATCTCCGCAAGGTCATCATTTGCAAAGCGCCCTACACTTCCAGTTCGAAGCGTCAAACAACGAAGCTAAACACGAGGCCATGTTAGCCTGACTATACCTGGCCTGGGAGGTAAGAACAACAAATATAGAAGTTGACAGCGACTCCCAACTGGTGGTCAGGTAGATTTCGGGGGAATACCAAACGAAGAGAGAAAAGATGGCCGCCTACGTGACACAAACCCAGGAGTTACTCCAATCCTTCAAGAAATACTTCATCCGCCAAATCCCCATGGAACAAAATGTGTTTGCAGACACATTGGCAAAATTAGCCACCGATGTTGAAGCAGAACTCTCTAGGGTTGTCCCGATAGACCATCTTCCCGTGCCTAGTATTCAAGCCCCCGCAATCATCAACGCCATAGATTACTCCACTTCCTTGATGGGCCTTCTCATCTAGTACCTAACCACTGGGTAATTCCTCGCGGATAGGGCTGCCACTAGGAAAATTTAGTACCAGGCTCCCAGATACGTCATAATGGATTCCATGCCATATCTTTGATGTGTATCTGGGACAAAAATCAGTGCAATCATGCACGAAGTGCACTAAGGCTTTTGCGGAGATCACATAGCCGGACTCAGCTTGTCCAAGAAAATCCTAAGGCAAGGATATTTTTGGCCAACAATGAAGAAGGATTGTGTTGATTATGTCCGCAAATGTGAACAGTGCCAAAGGCACGCAAAGATCCCGCAAGCCCGCCCAACATAAATAACCCTGATGACTAGTCCCTGACCTTTTGCATTGTGGGGAATCAATTTAGTAGGATCACTTCCGACCGGTAAGGGTGGTGTAAAATACGCCATTGTAGACGTTGACTATTACACCAAGTATGTCGAAGCATAACCAATGAGCACCATCACCTCCAAAAAGGCCCTGGACTTCGTCATCAACAACATTGTGTGCCGATAAGGCCTTCCTCACAAAATCGTGTCCAAAAATGGGAAGCAATGACTTCTGTGAAAGATATGGCATCATCAAAAGCTTCTCTGCAGTTGAAAGGCCTCAAGCAAACAGGCAAACAGAGACCGTGAACAAGAATTTGAAGGGGACATTAAAGAAAAAGCTACAAGCCTGCAAGAGCAAGTGGCAGAAAGAGTTGCCCCGCGTCCTATGGGCCTACCAGACCACAGAAAGAACGTCGACTGGACATACTCCCTATTCGATGGTGTACGGATGTGAAGCAATCATACCAGTAGAAATGACGGTCTCATGTCACAGACGGGACACATATGATCCCGTCAAGAACCATACCTTACTCCAAGAATCCTTAGATCTCAATGAAGAGATCCAGGAAGAATCACAGGTGCAATTAAAGATGTACCAGGGAAAGATCGCCAAACACTTCAACTCTAAAGTTAAGAGCCAGAGATTCGAAACCGACGATCTAGTTCTTAGAAAAGTCTTCCCTGCAACTCAAGATCTAGGAGTGAGGGTTCTGGGACCAAACTGGGAAGGACCCTATGAAATCAAAAATGAAATATGTCCGAGAACCTATCGCTTAAGGCGATTAGACGGAACGGAGGTCGAAGGGCCTAGAACGTAGAACAGCTCTGCCAGTACTATTAGTAGTCGGGAGGATCTGATTCTGTTTTCCTTCCTAATTTTTCTTTTATTTACAATGGAAGCCCCAGAAAATTTCTTGTTTAATGAAAATGGTGTATACAAAACACTATAAGAAATGTTGTAAGGAAAGAAAATGTTCACGTCCGTCTTCATTTTTTACACAAACAAGTGACCTAAGACTACACTCTTTGATAACTTCAAGGGTATGACCATCTATACAAGTAAGTCCAAGAATAAAGACAAAATAGGATGCAAAGCTCATAGCTTAGTCCTGATCCAGACTCGTATAGACTGGGGGTGCAAAACCCAACTCCCAACAAAATAGGACACAAGGCTCAAAGCCTAGTACTAACCCGGACATACATGGTCTGGAGGGTTCAAAACCCAATAGGGTACAAGGCTCGAAGCCCAGTCCTAACCCGGACATACATGGTTGGCGGGGTTCAAAACCCAATAGGGTGCAAGGCTCAAAGCCCAGACCTAACCCGGGCATACACGGTCCGAGCGGTTCAAAACCCAATAGGAGACAAGGCTCAAAGCCCAATCCTAACCTGGACATACTTGGTCTGGGGAATTCAAAACACAACTCCTAAAAATTGGTTGACCTAACGTGGTCTCAAATAACCAAATCCCTATTCATGTTTTCTTTATAATGGCCCAGAACTATTGGAATGTGAATCTTAGGTTTAAGTTGTTTAAAGTTAGTCTTATAAACGACCCAGGTCATTGGAACCTGAACCTCAGATTCGAAATAAGATAATCAACTAATCTCTGATAGTCCAGACCGTTGGAACCTGAACACCAAAGTCAGGACAAATAAATCAGACGATAGTTATTAACTCTTTAACGGTCCAAGTCATTGGAACCTGAACATCAGGTTTAGAACGAGTTAACTAATTAAGTCACATCTAAAACAAATCTCTAACGGTCTAGGCCATTGGAGCCTAAACTATAAATTCGGGGTAAATTAGTTAAGTTATATTGATAAGTCCAAAACGGTCCAGGTCGCAAGACTCGAGCATGGGTCTCACGACAGGCTAAATACCTTTTACAACTATTCCCTAATGGTCCCGGCTGTTGGAACCAGGACCCAATTTTCAAACATGGATTCATGCAAGGTGATAAAAAAACTTAGTAAATTTAGAAGAAAAACACACGAATATAAAGTGGGAACCAGTACGTAGAGAAAAGTCAATATATAAATACGGATTATAAAAATTGTCTTGGATGCATCCGTGTCCATAAATATAATATAATTATAAAAAGCAAAAAGGAAGTCCTAACTAAATTACAAAGGCCTAAGCCTAGGCTTCGTTCTGATCTGGGACATCCGGAGTATTCTCATCTTGTTCGTCCCCAGCTAGAAGCACTGCATCAGCTTTCTCCTTGCCTCAAATTTAGCCTTTTTTGTAGAAGGATCTGGATAGACGATGAGATTCATGTCCTTGTCTAGGAGCCAGGCCATGTCAATGGCCTCCTCAAAAGTGGCCTCTAGCAATGCATCAGCCTGCTCATTCTCTTGGCAAGCCTCCTCACTCCGCTTCATCTCCAGCTAAACCATGCCATCCAAGGCTTGGCTTTGAGACTCAAGGTTTGCCACCTTCTCCTGCTCTTGGAAAAGTTGGGCCTCCGCTGCCTCCAGAAGGGCCATGATCAAAGCCTCTAAGCCATGAACAAGATGCAGCTTTACTTCTAGGTTGTCCACCAACTTCTTATGGTCAGCGTCCTTCCTGCAAAAAGCTTCCTCATGTTGAGCTTGAACTCGGGCAGCCTCCTCATGATCAGCCTTAATCTGAGCAGATTCCTTGGCCAGGGCCTCCTTAGCAGCTTCTCGCTGGTTAACTACCCCCTCCAGCTCCATCTGAGCTGTCTCCAACTTCATCGCCATTTCTGCCACCAGATTCACGTTCCTATGGGCCAACTGAGCACCCTGGAACAAACCAAAGTTAGAAAATATACAGGCAATAAGTATGGTAAAATAAAATATTACAGGGGCATGTGATTTGCCGTGGTGGCCTGGCGACGAATGGCCTAGGATACAAATAGGGCATCTTGGCTGGCCAAGGTAGTGTACCGCTTCAACTGGAGAGTGGACATGGTGGTTCCCACCTGGGCCAGCAAATCTGTGGCCAAAGAAGTCGTGTCCTGACCCAGCTTCGGTCGAAACCCGGTCTCGGCTACCAATCGGTCCACGATGGGTTGGGGAGCATTGAAGGCCTCTGGAAGATTGGCAAACTCCACCTTCTACCGGATGGTCAGGGCCCGGTACATCTCATCTTGTTTGTCCCGACCATCGTCCCAAGCCCGGGACACCATTTTCATCCTCTCCTTCAGGAGGACCAGATCCCCTTCCTCAGGAAGGGCAGGGTTGACGGAAAGCCTGGACGCATCTAGAAACTGTTGCATAGCGATCAGGCTCTCCCCAGAGGAATGCTCCTCAGGCAAGGAAATATCCTTGGTCCTGGCCCTCTTGGCCCACTTCGGGGACTCTACAACGACCGAGTCCGCTACCCTCTTCTCTGCCCTTCCACCTTCAGAGGGCTCTTGTTCCAAGTTAATGACCAGGAGAGGAGCAGGTGGGGGCGAGATCGTTTCGGCGTGCGCCACCGAGAGGGAACTTGGAGCTGGAGCCCTTTCAGAAACTTCCTGGACTGGCCTTGAATCTCCGAGGATCAGCTCTATGACATTTTTCTTGGTCGGACCCTTGGTGGCCCTCTTCATCAAAGCCCTGGCTGCGGCCGCCCTGGCCTTGATCATTTCTTTCATTTTGGCCACGGGGTTGGACATCTCCGGATCACCTGAGATAGACATAAAAAGGAAGCTAATCAGAAATACATGGACGGGGATAGAAGTCAAAGAATAAGGGAAACACTAGTCTAAATTCCTCCGGGACAAACCCTTATCTAAAGAATGGGCACGACTTAACTCCCCTAGTGCGAAAGCATGAATTCGATCCCCCATGTCTTCCGGATCTAAAAAGCTACCATTTTAAAGGAACCATGATGAATGAATTCGAAGCGAGGGGCATAAGTAAAAATTAGAGGCATTTTACCTTGCCCTGAAATGCTAGCTCCGGGAGTTCCAATGTTTAGCTGCCTCCCCTTGAGAATGGTGTCCAGTTCTTCGGACGGGACCATCTCAACTTGACGGGCTTGCTCTTTCTTCTTCTTCTCCGCGTCCGCCTTGGTCGTGGCCTCCACAACCTCAATGTGAATGAGGGCCATCTCCTCCCTCAGGGGAGGATCCCTCTCACATTTCAGCCCCTGGAAGCTAGAGCATCTATCGACTGGTTGGCGACAAGCATCCCGGCCAGCCGAAGGATGTCCGTGGTCATGAAGCCCCCCACATCCGGTTCCTCGATGCTAAGGGTGGTGTAGTACTTTTTGCGGCCCAGGATGGATTTGGTGAGTTGAGTCTAAGCATACGGACCTATTTTCTAGAAACGTGAGTGTGTAGCAGACAATGCTAAGAAACTAAGTGAACAAGGAAGAAAAGTGACTTACCCACGCGCTGGAAGTCCAGCACCAATATGGGGTTCTTCTCCAAGAGGAACTTGGGTGTCATAAACCACTAATGCCTGACATTCGAAGGGTACTTCCAAGTGCTGAATGGAGCTGGATGGACACCACGGAATTTCAGTTTGTAAAATTTGTCCTGCCTCTTGTCCTTAGAGTTAAGCTGCAACTCTAGCTTATAAAAATACAACACCTCCACGGGGGTAGGCGCCGGGATCTCCTTTGATGCGCAAAATATGCGCCATCCCGAGAGCAACTTGTACGCTTGGGGAAAAAGTTGAAACAGCGCGATCCCCATGAATTTAAGGAACCGCTCGAAGTAATTATGGAGCAGGAGATGTAACACCACACATCACCATGGCTACTTTCTGGAATGGCGACTGGCCCTACAAACCAACACGAGTCTTTCCAGCGTGCTTTGTCTTCACTCGCGTGCTTCTTGGGAAAACTTCCCAGGAGGTCACCCATCTTGAGATTACTCCAGGTCAAGCACGCTTAACTTTGGAGTTCTCAAGAGATGAGCTACCGAAAAGAAGATGCATCTTGTTGATATATGTAGTACCCATCAATCCATTTAAGCCATCTTCAACTGTGTAGTCCCATACTTACACAGTCTTAGAATCATCACACTTGACCTTCCCCAGGCGGTGTGGGATTGAACAGCTCTTTACCCAGTCTTTCCCCCCACGGATCACGAGATTCTGACTGTCACAGGAGAGTAGCTCCTGCACTAATGTGGCCTATGCTCCAAGCCCCGAACTCGCCCATGCCAGTATGGGCCTTCTCCTCCTTCTCGTCCAATCGGTTGTAGAAAAGCCCTGGAGTTAACTCCACGCCCAGGTGTTTCTCCAGAGCATCCAACATTTGGTAGTTCCAGAACTTGTTCTTCTCCCCCATCCATTTCCCATGTATTGTCAGTGGGAAGTTTGTGCCCTTCAAGGACTATGGGGCCCGATTGAACGAAATCTTCCGGATTACGAGTGACACGACTCATGATTAGGGACCTGGAAGCAACAAAGAAAACAAAAAACCAAGTAGTTAGCACCAAAACTGAAGAAAATTGGTTAAGGTACAGGGGTTCTCCTAAAACTGCTTGGAGAAGTCCCATCCAGACCCAGATCCGGGATCAATAAAGATCTGAAGATCTTTAGTCGGGAACTAAAAATCAGAGGTTTTTCAAACTCTCCCAAATCAATCTTGGGACGTCTGAATGGATCTGGGACAACTAGGCTGATAGGAATTATCACCTAGAAAATCTACAATTCAGACCTACACTATCCTACATTGATCCATCCTACACGGTGGTCACGGCCCTAATAGTTTTATGGTCACAGGAATAGCATTACGATCAAGAATACTAAAAAAAGGAATCAACAGAGAAAAAATGACCAGAAAACTTACTGAGAGGTGCTGGGTTTGAAATTCGTAGAGCTTCAAGCGACAAAGTCGGTAGAATCTCAACCTTAAATCTGAGAAGATGATACAACAATTTTTCTACTGGTTGAATCAGGACTGAACTGTCTGATGGCTGAACGAAAAGAGGTCTGATCAGAAACAGATGGACACGGAAACTAATCGCCGGAGAAGCTCGTCGACAAATTGGGACATAAAAATCTCTCTTTTCTGCTCTGAATATATAGAATGTGTAAAGTTTGAAATGAGATTGTCGAGGTATTTATAGGGCAGAAATCCACTATTTGATCCAACGGTCCACAGTAGGGATCCCAAGAGTATCCCCATCCAACGGTCCCAGATGGTGCAAAGGTTTTAATTGCCCTAGTCAAATACTAAATCTTGGATTCGTCAATCCTCGATCCACACTTGCCTCAACCAATGGTCCATGTCGAAACTCTCAAGGCTATCCCCATCCTACGGTCCCAAATGTTGCCGAAGCAGTAAATAGCCTACTTGAGTACCCAACAGACTTTTTTTCGTACAGACGAGATGTCTCGATAATTGCGTTAACACCCATCGGTCACTGGGATCACCAAAAGATTCTTTCCAGATCTTAAGGGCGCGAGTGGCACAAACGCACCATCAACCTAAAGACACGTGTGTGAAACATTGTGAATTTGAAAGGACATGGATCGCCCAAGTGGCCCCCAAGTAAATGAACCTGACTTCTAGAAAACGAACCGAGATATTTGGATTTGAACCAGAAGAGTAAGGCAAGTCTCCACCATGCAAACACAGATGAAGACTTGGGGGGTAAATGTTATCCCTATTTTCCCCCGTGACACATGGCATGTTGCAATGGATCCGTGGGCCCCCTTAAAGAGATCCGGGCCTATCCTGAGCCCGGTGACCAGGGAAGAAGGAAGTCTTGATAGCCCAATCATCAATGAGCATGTAGTGTCCCAGAATTTTACTTAGCTGGATGGTGGTAGTAGTTAGTATAGATTGTAGTATGTTAGTTTCCTTGGATTTTGGTTCAAGCCGGGACTTAGTTAGAAACTCATAGCAATAGTTATGGATTTTATCAGTTTAACCTATAGTTTAGTAATATTAATTATAACATAAGGTTTGATTAATATTGCTAGCCCTAGAAATATTATATATTATAACCTAAGGTTTAGATAGAATATATAAGAGCATGACACTTTTCATAATCATGTTTATTAAGGATTTAAGTATTTTTGATGAATAGTTAAAATAAAAGAAAGATCTAGAAGCTCTAGAACCTTACAGCAGCTATTAGGATCACGTTTTGACTCAGTCAAAGTTATTTAATCAATTCAAAATATGTTGAAAAAGTGTAATTACATGTTTCATATATCAATGTATGCTGATATATCGCAACTATAGGGGTCGATATATCGCCTACGGAAGATGCGGAAAGTACGTCGACTTCGCACAAACAAACTAACTGGGCTCGGGAAAGTGCTCTAGGCGATATGTTGCCCCTGGTGCAATTTTTTAAAAGTTTGTGGTTTTAATTTTTAAAAATGGCCTTAACCACTTAAACTTTCCTTTGAACGATTTTGATCGAGTTTTGGGCATCTGTTGAACGAAAATTCAAATCTTTTTCATTTTATATTCACTTATTTATTCAAATTAAAAGGGGTTAGTTCCACTCCTTGAACTCTATAAATAGGACCTAGTACTCAACCATTTCCTTCATTCTTCAAGTATTCTTCAAAGCTTCAAGTTGTTATAGAGAGAAACACTTGGGTTTCGAATTAAAAAGCTTGTCCAAACTAAGCTTTTTCTAAACACTTGGGAAGTGAGATATAGGGTTATTTCGGTATTGAGGTATAGATCAAGTCATAAGATCATTCAAGGTATTCTTATCCTTAAGTTCAGTTTTTCATAGTTCCTTAGTTTTCTTTTATTTTCTTTCAAATCCTAACTCTTGTTTATGATTCTTGATTAGGTGTTTAAGTTTCTTGAAACTTGAGGTTCTTTTCAGTAAGTTTCTACTCTTATGGTTTAGTTTTCTTTTCATCTCTTTTCTTTAGAAGCTCACCATACTTACTGTTGGTTTTAGGAGTGTTCCAAATCCAGTTCTTGTTCCCAAATATCCCAGTTTTTGGTAAGGAAAATAGGTTAGATTATTTGTGTTTATATGTTTATGTTATGATATGTTTTATGCTATAATATGTATATGTATAAATATGTTGTAGTCCTTGGGCATATGACTTGCTTAGATAGCAAGCCCCAAGAATATCTTTTGTAGTCGCTTGGGCATATGACTTGCTTAGCAAGCCTCAAGAATTTTTATCATTTTCATGGTTTAGAGTTATGATTTACCCTACCTCGATTAGTAGACATAGGACCTAGATGGGTTATCATATACTACCTTGTGATCTAACCTACCTCGATTAGTAGACAGAGGACCTAGATGGTTTTATCACATGCCATGTTAATGAGTTAATGACCATTAATATTGTAGTCCTATATGATATATGTTTTTATAGTCATATGTTTTATAGTATATGTCTATGTTATAGTCTTATGTTTATGATGTATGTTGTTAGTAGATTTTCCTTGCTGGGCATTAGGCTCATTCCTTTATTTTTAGCTTGATGCAGGAAAATGAACATGGAAGGCGGGAAAGATTCATGGCAGCTTGGCATGTGTGTTGATGATGAATGGATTGAATGGACTGCGTGAAGATCGAGGATAACGTTGTTTAAGTCTTTTAAATTATGTTTTGATGTATTTCCGCATTTAGTATTTAAACAATTAAAGTTTATGTTTTATGTTTTATAAATAATGGGATCCCATACCATATCACATTTTATTTTATATTTTTACCTTATTTTGTATTGGTATAATATATTGGGTTTTAAATAAAGTTATGTTATTTCTTGTGTATGTATTCAAATTAGTAGCTATGTCATAGTAGTTATTAATGGTTTGAGGTCTTAGAAATAGTCGGGTCGTTACAGTTGGTATCAGAGCAACAGTTCATATACATGAAGTTCTCCTTGATACACACGCACAAGCTCTGAATCTAACCGCCAATGTAAGTGTTTATGTTTATTATGCTTATGTTTATGTTGTTAGCTAACATTCTAAGCCATTATGTTTTCAATTAGAATGGATGTAGCCTTGACCTATGAGGATATTCAAGCCATTAAGGCATTGAAAAGGATTAGAGAGCCAAGGAATATTGTAGGAGTGTTAGAAAGAATCACTCAAAGAGTAATCTTATTCCACAAGGAGATAGTTCATCTTCAGACTACTAAGCAAATTATGATGAGAGCTACAGATATGTCCAAGTAATTAGACTTTTTAAAGATATTCCTTCTGTAATTTCAACATTAGAAGAAATATAGGAGACTATAGATGATGAAGATGATTTACAAGTAGCCATGATATATTATTTTCTCATGCTTAGGTTCACCTCTAAGATGGAATTTCAATTCATTGATGAGCAAAAGCATAGAATCTTTATGAATCTTCCCCGAGGAAATTTTGAGGCTCAAGATAATGATGATTATGAGGAGACAGATGATGATATGTTAGATGAAGGGTTTGGTGTAGAAGATCCTGATTTTTATATTTACCTTAGTTATGTTAGTTTAGTTTATTTATTTATTTATTTATTATTTTTGCATTTATGATTGTACTTAGTGAAAACCTTTTTCCAAATGAATATTATTGTTATTTTTGAATGACATGTATGAGTTTGATTTTTTTTACAATCATAATAAATAATAAATTTAATAAATAATGACCAAGTTCGGTGAGGGTGGATACAAATTAATGGATCGAGTTCTATATTGAGATTTTAGGGGGCCATAGTAGTGGGAACGATTTTACTAATCCCAGCCCTCCCTCAATATGGTTAACTTTGGAACAACGACGAGTTTCGAGCCTGAGAATTAAGTCATTTAGGATGATTAGAAACAGACTTAGAAAATAATAAAGATGGCTGATTTTCTAAGTATAGAAACACACCCTAATTATAAAGAAGGCCCACATAATTTTTCATAAGAAATCATAACTAATAGGTCCGAGTTATGTTTGCTTAGACTAAGTTTTGCCTTAGAGCTTATTAGGGTAAGTTCTAACACGCTTTTTCTCGATTGATAGAACTTTGCTGAAGATGTCGCTTAGAAAGTTTGCACACAAAGTCGGCAATGCCTCTAGCGCCGCCAACAAGACGAGTGAAGCCTCTCCATTCCGAAGAAAGGGAACACGTGCTACCAATATTGCTTCTAACAGAAGTGCACTGCCCCCAGTTGACAACACAGCTGAAATTGTCTGACTACGGCAACAAGTGGAAGAATTGTTGCAGCAACAATGACAACAGGCTCAGCCACAGCCACAGACTCAGACATAGCCTCAGCTTCAGCTGCAACCGCAGCCTCAGCAAATGGCTCAAGCACCCCCAACAAGTATGTCCTTATGGGGGATGGCCAATGGAAAACTATGCGCCTTACCCAGCTCAGTACATAAAGCCAATTTTTGAGCGGTTTTGTAAGCAACACACTCCAAACTTTGAAGGGAAAACGGGCCCCTTCGAGGCGGAAGAATGACTCAGGAATGTAGAGCCGATCCTAACACACATGAACCTGAGCAACGTGGATCGCATATCCTGCATTTCTTCTCTTCTGAAGAAGGATGCTAGAATATGGTGGGACTTAGTACAGCAGACTCACGATGTCGCCACCATGACATGGACTAGATTTGTGGAGCTCTTTCACAAGAAATACTACAACTCAGTAGTCATCGCTACAAGGGTAGAAGAGTTCACCAGCCTGAAGCAGGACAACTTAATGGTAGCAGAGTATGTTCGATAGTTCAACCGACTAGCCAAGTTCGCACCAGAGTTGGTCCCAACCGATTTCCTGAGGGTTACCAAGTTCGTTAGGGGACTTAGACCCAAGATTGAGCTAGGAGTCAAACTAGCAAATCCTGGAACCACTTCTTACGCCAATGCTCTAGAAACGGCTATAGAGGTGGAGAGGCTTCAGGCGAATGTTAGTAAGGAGGAGGCCAGCAAGCCTGAACCTAAGCAGCAGAATCAACCTCAGAATGGTCAGAACCACAACAACAACCATCAGCATAGCAACAATAATGGCAAAAAAAGAGAAGGCTGTTGGTTTTTATTGATCAAATCAGAGATTATGCGCAACGGAACAACAATCAAATTGTCAGATTAATCCCATAAGATTTCTAGATCTACTTCTTCACACTCATATATATATTCAATCAAGGACAAGAATAGAAACATTACCTCAGGTCCTTCCTTGCTGCTATCTTTTCGTATGGCTGAATCCTTGAGATCTCACACCAAGATCTTCCAAAATGTTCTCAGTCACACAAAGAACGAGTGTGGGCTCGCTATACAAATAATAGGCAATAACTATTTATCAGATATTCTCAACACATGAGATCTGATAAAGTTTGGACCTAGGTTTTTTGTGAAGAACAATGACCTTTGTTTTTGTCACTGATCTTTTTCTCTGAGAGAATCCTAGATATTTTTCTATCCCTGAAAACTTACGTTCTGTGAAAACTGATATCCCATATTTAATAATATCCAATATATTAAAATATTTGTTATTTTAAACAAATTCAAAATAACTGATCAGTTATCAGATTTTTGTTTAAATAATAATATTTTAATCATATTAAAATATCTCATTATTTATTTAATATTTAAATAACTAAAATTGTGGAATCAAGAGACTCAGTCCTTCTCTTATGCGTGTAGCACAGTACCTGTGCACTGTGCCACACGTGTACCACATGCATGTGCAGGCATGTGATTTTTCCCAATTTTATTATTATTTAAATACCAAAAATCCCAAAAATAAATTAATTCAAAATTAATTATATTTTTGTTAAATCAAATAATTAATTAATTCTTAATTAATTAATTACACATAATTAATCAATAATTATGTTTGATACATAGAAAAATATTTTACTTATCACATAAGTCCTTTTTTTGCCCATTTTTGTATTTGCCTTTGACAGTGATTGTTTGAGCCATTTCGGGGACCATGGACCTATAACATTAAGCTCCAATAAATTGAAACTAAATAATTAAACTCTTTAATTATAATAGTTAATTTATTAATTCTGATATTACTCCACTATAAATTCAGAATTGCACTCTTTATGTTATAGATATACTTTTACAGAAATCTTTTTCTTAAGTCGTCCATTGATATAACCATCTTACAATAGTTCAACCCTCTAATTAATTAGTTCATAAATTAGAATGGAAGAATTACCATTTTACCTTTCTAATTTACTTCTTATTCCTTAAGTACCATTAATTCATTAGTGAATAATTAATCTATAATCTAATTATAGATTTGAGCTCAAAATCATTCAGTTCCAGAATTAACCCTTAAGGGAACTAATATACGATCCGTTAGGAAAGATTAGATTTCGTATTGTTGATACATGTTCCCAGCCATCCATGATATTAAATCTCCAAAACAAAAGTCATTAGCCTCATTCTTTGAAGAGACCTTAACGAATGAATCAAAAGATTTAATAAACATGAACAGGAGTTCATGAACACTCAGGATTTAGGTTGATCTATAAATGATCATCAGTTATGATATGAATTACAATTCTTTATTGTTAAATGGTTTTTGGATAAAGACTTTAATTCACATCGGCCCTTGTCATATATAATCATATTATATAAAGCACATTTACCGAGATGTCTTACCACATCAATAATCCGAATCTAGATTATTTGTATCATAATGATACTCAGTAAACCGTACTTACAACTCCAATTAAAGAATTCCATAACTATAATTTGTTGTTGTTGACTATTTTTATTCATTCATGTGATCTTAATTCTCTCGTACTAATACAAGATCACATCCTCAATAATGAATATGGAATTTTTCTGATATTTACAAAATTATTCAAACAATAATTTAACAATCTAAATATAAACCCATCGTATTTATTTATTCACAGAAAAAACAAATGTCTTTACATGCTTTTAGGACACACTCCTAACAAAGGCATCCTGACAATAAGCAGTCCGACAATGATAAAAGAGCATGGACAAACAATGGAGGCAATAGGTCGGGTTATGTAGAATACCCGCAGTGCTCTAACTGTCAAAAGAAACATCCTGGTGAGTGTCATGCAAACACCAAGGGATGTTACAATTGTGGCTAGGAAGGTCATCGGAAGATGGAATGTCCACAGCTCAAGCAAGAAGAGAAAAGGGACAACAAGATGGTTCCAGCTAGAGTCTTTGCCTTGACCCAGGGAGAAGTTGAAGCTAGTAACAAAGTGGTCACAGGTCAGATTCCTATCCTCGATAATATATGTTCAATATTATTTGATTCGAGAGCAACACACTCGTATATCTCGTTAGGAATGATAGAGAAATTAGACAAACCTTGTGAAAGATTTAGAACTAGGTTTGTGACATAATTGCCTTCGGGCGAAGTAATCCTATCATCATGAATAGTACGAGGCATGCCGATCAAAATTGAGGACGTAGAACTAGAAGGAGACCTGATAGAGCTAGAGATTAAAGACTTCGACGTAATACTGGGCATGGATTGACTAGCAAGGCATGGCGCAACCATCGACTGTAGACGAAAGCAAGTGATGTTCAAAACTCCTGATGGTCAGAAACTATGCTTTATGGGAAAGGTTTCAGGACTACGAACACTACTTATTTCATCTCTCAAAGCTCAAAGGATAATTGAGAAAGGATGTCACGCATTCTTTGCCAGCGTCACAGATGTGGTAAAGGAAATACCACTAAAGGTTGGAGACGTCCGCATTATAAAGGAATTCCCAGAAGTATTTTCTAACGACTTACCAGGATTGCCGCTGACTCGAGAAATTGACTTCACAATCGAACTAGTACTGGGAACCGAGCCTATTTCAAAGGCACCATACCGAATGGCACCAACCAAACTCAAGGAGTTGAAGACGCAGCTACAAGAACTCTTAGACTTGGGTTTCATTAGACCAAGCCATTTTCCATGGGGAGCACCGGTTCTATTTGTGAAGAAAAAGGATGGAAGCATGCGGATGTGTATAGATTACCGCAAGCTGAATAAGGTAACAATTAAGAATAAGTACCTGCTACCCCAGATTGACGACTTGTTTGATCAACTCCGATGAGTGACCGTGTTTTCAAAGATTGATTTATGGTGTGAGTATCACCAGCTCAAGCTACGAGAAGAGGATATTCCTAAGACAGCTTTTAGAACTCGATATGGACATTATGAGTTTTTAGATATGTATTTTGGTCTTACTAATGCCCCAGCCGCATTTATGTTTTTAATGAATAGGGTCTTCAAGGATTACTTGGATAAATTCGTCGTAGTGTTCTTCAACGATATTTTGGTGTACTCTAAGGACGAAGTTGAGCACTAAGAAAGACCATGCTACGATTGAAGGAGCATCAACTCTACGCCAAGTTTAAGAAGTGCAAATTTTGTCTTTTGCAAGTAGCGTTCCTTGGCCACATAGTATCAAAGGATGGAGTTGTTGTAGACCCATCTAAGGTAGAGGTTGTAAAGGATTGGCCAAGACCTAAGAATGCGTTAGAGGTTAGAAGTTTTCTCGGGCTAGCAGGCTATTATCGGAGATTTGTACAAGGTTTTTCTTAGATAGCCACTCTGCTTACCAACCTAACCCGGAAACAACAAAAGTTTAACTGACGGATAGATGTGAAGAGAGTTTCCAGTTACTCAAGGATAAGTTATGCTCAGCATTAGTACTTTGTGTACCAACACCGAACGACAAGTTTGTAGTATACTGTGATACGTCGAAGCAAGGTTTGGGTTGTGTGTTGATTCAAAATGATAAAGTGATAGCCCCACCTCAAGACAGCTGAAGGAATATGAGCAACGCTATCCAACGCACGATATGGAGTTGGCAGCGGTGGTCTTCGCATTGAAAATCTAGCGCCACTATCTTTATGGAGAACGGTGTGAGATTTATACGGACCATAAAAGCTTAAAGTATTTATTCACGCAGAAGGAGCTCAACTTGAGGCAGCGTAGGTGGTTAGAACTAGTAAAGGATTATGACTGCAAAATCCTATACCACCTGGGAAAAGCAAACGTAGTTGCTGATGCACTAAGCAGAAAGAGTTATGGGAACCTAGCAGCAATATCCATAATAGAAAAGTTGTTTCAACAAGAGCTGATCAATGCCGGAATAGAAGTAGTCATTGGTAAACTGGCAAACTTGTCCATCCAGTCAAATATGTTAGAGGATATACAGATTGGGCAAGGTCATGATGACACATTAGTCTCTCACATAGCTGGAGTCAAAGAAGGCAAGGCCGCAAATTTCTCTATATCAGGACAGGGGTTCTTGAGATGTAAGAATCGGGTATGCATGCCGAATGACTATGGGATCAAGATGAGGATTTTAGAAGAGGCACACAATACTCCATACTCAGTTCACCCCGAGTCAACCAAGATGACTCACGACCTTAAGGCATTGTATGGGTGGCCAAGAATGAAGAAAGATGTAGCAAAATATCTGTCTAAATGCTTAGTATGCCAGCAAGTGAAAGCAGAACATCAGTGGCCTGCGGGTTTATTGCAACCGCTTAGTATCCCAGAATGGAAGTGGGAAGACATAGCCATGGACTTCGTGACACGACTACCACGAACAAATAAGCAACAGCACTTGACTTGGGTAGTAGTAGATAGACTAACCAAGTCAGCTTACTTCCTGCCTATCAAGACTACGCACAGAGCAGACCAGTATTCAGACATCTATGTTCAAGAGATAGTACGAATGCATGGAATCCCTAAGACCGTAGTATCTGATAGAGGATTGGTGTTTACATTGAGATTTTGGGGAAGCTTGTAGTAAGCCATGGGTACCAAGTTAAGTCTTAGTATGGAATTTCATTCTAAGACCGACGGTCAGTCCGAGTGTACCATATAGATTTTAGAAGATATGTTGCGCACTTGTGTACTTGACTTCGGAGGATCATGGAGTAAGTATTTGCCACTGATAGAATTCTCCTACAACAATAGCTACCATTCAATGATCGAGATGGCACCCTATGAGTTACTTTATGGAAGGAGGTGTCGATCGCCGTTACATTGGGATGAAGTAGGAGAAAGGCAACTTCTTGGACCCGAAGCTGTTAGAGAGGCTCAGGATGCGGTAGTGCTAATTAGAAAGTGTATGCTCGCTGCTCAGAGTCGACCGAAAAGTTATGCAGATGCCAAGCGGCGTGATGTGGAATTCAAAGTCAGAGATCAAGTCTTCTTAAAGATATCTCCTATGAAAGGTTTGAAGCGGTTTGGGAAGAAAGGCAAGCTTAGTCCCTAGTTTATAGGTCCTTTTGAGATATTGGACAAGGTGGGAACAGTTGCATATTGATTAGCCATACTGCCAACTCTAGCAGATAGCCATAATGTATTTCACATTTCGATGCTACGTAAATATGTGTCAGACCCATCTCACACCCTCAAGTACGATACGATAGCACTCCAGAAAGACTTGAGTTACGAGGAACAACCAGTTAGCATCCTAGATAGAGGGATGAAGGAATTACAGTCTAAGAGTATTCTGATTGTCAAGGTCCTATGGAGTAATAGTTTTGAACGGGAGGCAACGTGGGAGTTGGAGGAAGACATGTTTGCATGGTATCCGGAATTGTTTGGTAAGTAAATTTCAGGGACGAAATTCTTGTTAGTAGGGGAGAATTGTAGTGTCCCAAAAATTTACTTAGCTAGATGGTAGTAGAAGTTAGTATAGTTTGTAGTATGTTAGTTTCCGTAGATTTTGGTTCAAGTCAGGACTTAGTTAGAAACTCATAGCAACGGTTATGGATTTTATCAGTTTAACCTATAGTTTAGAAATATTAATTATAACATAAGGTTTGATTAATATTGTTGGTCCTAGAAATATTATTTATTATAACCTAAGGTTTAGATAGAATTTAAAAGAGCATGACGCTTGTCATAATCGTGTTTATTAAGGATTTAAGTATTTTTGATGAATAGTTTAAATAAAAGAAAAATCTAGAAGCTCTAGAACCTTCCAGCAGCTGTTAGGATCACGTTTTGACTCAGTCAAAGTTGTTTAATCAATTCAAAATAAGTTGAAAAGGTGCAATTACATGTTTGATATATCAATGTATGCCGATATATCGCAGCTATAGGGGTCGATATGTCAACTACGAAAGATACGGAAAACACGTCGACTTTGCATGAACAAATGAACGGGGCTCGGGAAAGCGGTCTAGGCGATATATCTGTTAGAGAATATATTTTATTGCTCAATGGAAATATGGAAAAAAACCAAAATACAACTCTATGCAAAAAATACAATAGACAAGGTAATTGATTAAATAAATATTACAACTCAATTTCTCAAAATACAAGTAAAGAGAAATAAGAGAAGAGGATTACAAACTCAATACACTAATAATACAAGAAGAACAACATAATGAAAAGATCAATGGAAAACACAAACTCTCACACAACCAAAGTGTAGAGTAGTGGGGATCACCAACTTGAACAAGGTTCAAAACCTTTGTCCAAAAGCTTATTTCCCCCTATTCTCTAAGCACTAAGGGATCTCTCTAGGAAATAGCTCTCTAGAATAATCAAGCCTCAAGGTGTATTTTCCAGCCAAGTGCTTTGTGGATGGAAAATGGTGTGTCTTACAAGTGAGCATTAGGCTCCTATTTATAGAGTTTGAGATACCCCTTTGGATTTCAAATTCCACCAACCCCCATGGTTGTAACCAATGTTTATGGAATTAAAATGAAGATTTTGGAGTTATTTGGGATGTTAGAACCGTTCAATTTGGAAAAAATTGAAAAATCATATAGGTTGTCAGCCTCACTGGCCGCGACCAGGACTTTTAAGTGGCCGCGGCCACTGGCTTCTGTCCCCCAGGCCGCAGCCACTGAAAGTCAGTGGCTGCAGCCACAGGCCATTTTCAGCACAAAAAAGTCATTTTTCCAAAACGTCCCAAATTCTTTCCCACGTGATTTTGTAACCTCCAAACACCTATTGGGAGTTAAAAACATGTCTCCAACAGCCATATTTCATTATGATTTTATGAAATCCAATCTCAAATGTGTAACATATAATATACACATTATTGGGTAATATTTGGGAGTTACAAATTTGTAACTGATTTTGTAACTCTAAAATATGTCACATTTGGGCACACACATGTGTCCACTTTTGTGACTCTCAATAATATGTTACGAGGTGTGACAAATCACATTTTGTCACATTATTTAATCTAATATTATATTATATGAAATAATATAACATTCCCCCACTAGATTAAATAATCACTTTTTGTAACACTTATTTAATCAATCAAACATTATATTAAAATATAATATTCCCCCACTTGATTATATAATCACTTTCTATAGAAACCTTTGCATTGGTGCATAAAGTAAAATATCTTTCGACTTGAATTTGACCTTAGTGTAATTATTACAAAGTTTGTTGAAATTTTGGTTGTCGAAGCATTAAACCACTATCCCTTGATAACAAACTGGTGATAACACACACACATTTGCTATGTTTGCTTGAGACCTTAATGTCTCGCTTTTGCACCGTGAATGGCCATGTGCACATTCCATTCATAGACTTTTCTTGAGAATGACTCTCAATTCTCATGAGGGGCGGCACCACCCCTAGATCTATATAGGTAGAACTCTTACAGTATTTTGTTACCCTAAAATACTTGTCTTTCCAAGACCGAGTTCTATTAAAAAACCTTTCGTTTTTAACCCTCATTTTGGTAACATACTAGTACTCATATCTCAGATGGGACAAAATTTGAGTATTACTATCTATTCACTTGATTGACTTGTTATTACCTATTGAACCTAATACTAGTTTGATTACTAGTATTAATATAGGTTACCATCAACCGTGAATCTCTTTAGGGAGTCTAAGTCCCACCCCTTGAGATGTAGAAATGATTCCATGTGGAATCATTTCTTTTCTTATGTAGGCATACTTAGACACTCTCATTATTTTATTCAAACTTTGTTGCTAGCCATAGTTTGATTAAAATAGTTGCCTCTTTAAAATAGTGATTTTGACCATAGTCAACACCCCCACTATTTTATAGTTTAATATCCAAGATAAACATTTTCCTTAAATATTAATTCTAGAAATCTCTTTGTTTCTAAAATTCTCCTTTATGTTTTAAATTGATTCCTTCTTGAATCAAAATATTACAAACAATAACTTTAGACACCAAGCATGTCTAGATTTGTTCATTCTATACACATATAGCCAATGTGATTTAGAATGTGGAATTCCAAATCATCTATTTGATAGGATGACCAAATTAATCAATTGATTAACTTTGGAGCATCACCCCCACATTTCTCACATAGTGATAATAAAATATCACTTTAAAATAGAAATATCTTCATTTCTATTAAGTCATTTATCCTCCAAGATAAATCTAGACCTATGATTCTCGAAGTTCATCATTAGTCCTCTAAGCCACATGATAAACTCTCAAGATAAAACCTCAATGTTTATCTTGATTTATTTACTTGCTAAAGCAAGAAACACTTATTTGAAAGTAACTTTCACTTGGTTGCTTTCTTTTATATATTTCACAAAATAAAATGTGAACACAAATGTAATGTGAGAATTTCTCAAACAAGTAATCACAAATTTTCATTTTTAGTTGTCTAAATAATCTCAAAATCACTTAAACAACTTTTGTGTATTTCTTAAGAGTCTCTTTGAGATTCTTTTGAAAACATCAATTTGACATCCATTGATTTTCTCATCAAAATCAAAATGAAAATGTCAATTTTTTAAACACATTAAATCAAAGAAAATAAACCCTCATTGATTTATTTAAACACTTTGATTTCTTATGTTTTTGTTTAAAATTATCTCCTCATTGAGATTAATTTAAACATTTTACCATCTTTAACCAAAATGGATAAAGTTCTCTTTTATTCACAATTGGTGTAAAGATTCAAATTGCTTCTCCAATTTCGAAATGTCTCCTCATTCAATATTTAAGAATTATTGTCACTAAATAATTCTCAAATATATTTCATTTGACCACACTCTAGACTATAAGTCTATTGAGTCAATATGTCATCCCACAATTTTGAATCCACTTTGATCCATTTTTCTTGCAATGGAAAGACACTTATCAAAAGATGTAACCCACTTAGGTTCATCTTTTCTTATCTCATAATTGAGATGCTCAACACTTTAAATGAGAATTTTAATTTCCAAATCATACACATATGATTTCACATTTCTATTGATTCACAAAATCAATATATTTATATATGTCATATAAAACTCATATAGTTGTCATTCTAGTAATTTTCCATTAACACAAAATAGGACAATTCTATGACATGCTAGCATTTTACCCAATAATCTACTAGATTATTTACATATTAATCACATATAACAAAAACTCAAGATATTAAATTATCTTCTAATCTAACCACTAAATTTGAAAAATAAAGGAGATTAGAAAACAATGAACCTCATTTATAAACTTTTCTTCTTCTCATTTCTATCACTATATAAAAACCATTAGATCTTCTAAGAAAACCAAAGAAGAATATTACCTTATCTTACCATCTTTTCAAAGTTGGATCCTCATATGCTCTCCATGGTTTCTCCTTTCATTGAAAAGGAAATTAAGCTTTTGATTGTTAGAGAATATATTTTATTGCTCAATGGAAATATGGAAAAAACCAAAATACAACTTTATGCAAAAAATACAATAGACAAGGTAATTGATTAAATAAATATTACAACTCAATTGCTCAAAATACAAGTAAATAGAAATAAGAGAAGAGGATTACAAACTCAATACACTAATAATACAAGAAGAACAACATAATGAAAAGATCAATGGAAAACACAAACTCTCACACAACCGAAGTGTAGAGTAATGGGGATCACCAACTTGAACAAGGTTCAAAACCTTTGTCCAAAAGCTTATTTCCCCCTATTCTCTAAGCACTAAGGGATCTCTCTAGGAAATAGCTATCTGGAATAATCAAGCCTCAAGGTGTATTTTCCAGCCAAGTGCTTTGTGGATGAAAAATGGTGTGTCTTACAAGTGAGCATTAGGCTCCTATTTATAGAGTTTGAGATACCCCTTTGAATTTCAAATTCCACCAACCCCCATGGCTACTACCAATGTTTAATTGGATGTTTATGGAATTAAAATGAAGTTTCAGGAGTTATTTGGGATGTTAGAACTGTTCAATTTGGAAAAAAAAATGAAATATCATATAGGCTGTCAGCCTCATTGGCCGCGGCCAGGACTTTTCAGTGGTCGCGGCCACTGGCTTCTGTCCCCCAAGCCGCGGCCACTGGACATTTTCAGCACAAAAAAAATCATTTTTCCAAAACGTCCCAAATCCTTTCCCACATGATTTTGTAACCTCCAAACACCTATTGGGAGTTAAAAAACATGTCTCCAACAGCCATATTTCATTATGGTTTAATGAAATCCAGTCTCAAATGTGCAACATATAATATACACATTATTGGGTAATATTTGGGAGTTACAAATTTGTAATTGATTTTGTAACTCCAAAATATGTCACATTTGGGCACACACATGTGTCCACTTTTGTGACTCTCAATAATATGTTACAAGGTGTGAAAAATCACATTTGTATGACAAATAACATTTTGTCACATTATTTAATCTAATATTATATTATATGAAATAATATAACAATATCGCCCAGCGTAGTCGACGGCCTCAACCCACTTCATGAAGTAGTCGACGGCCACGATGGCGTATTTCACCCCTCCTTTCCCTGTAAGCAGAGACCCAATAAGGTCGATGCTCCAAACGACAAAGGGCCATAGGTTGGTCCTTTAAGTAAGCTCATTCGGAGGCACTTGGGGAATGTTGGCAAAGCACTGGCATTTTTCGCATTTCTTGACGTAATCCATCGCATCTCCATTCATGGTGGGCCAAAAATATCCTTGCCTTAAGATCTTCTTGGAAAGGCTTTGCCCCCCAGCGTGATCATCGCAGAAACCTTCATGTACCTCTCGCAGTATTGTACTGGCTTCTAGCCTGGACACGCACCAAAGAAAGGGGAAAGAATAGCCTCACCTGTAAAGCCTATTATCCATAATTATGTACCTCGGTGCTTGGTACAGCAACTTCTAGGTTGCCTTCTTGTCTTGGGGCAACTCCCCTGGGACGAGGTATTTAATTATTGGCTCCATCCACTCATCTTGGGGTTGGACTATTTCCACCTTGTCTGGAGCCAAGATACTCAGAGACTCCAAGTAGTCGATGGGGACCGTATTGATTAATTTGGCGCTTTGGTCGTAACCAGCTTTGCCAGGGCATCCACATTGGAATTTTTCTCCCTTGGCACTTGCCAAATAGTGCAATTTCGGAAGTTGTGTAGCATTTCTTGAGCCTTTGCCAAGTATGCTGCCATTTTCATTCCTCGGGCCTGATATTCTCTGAGAATTTTGTTCACCACGAGTTGGGAATCGCTAAATATCTCGAGTCCTTCGGCCTTGAATTCTAGTGCTACGTGAAGTCCAGCGATTAAGGCTTCGTACTCGGCTTCATTATTAGAGGTGCTAAATCTGAAGTAAAGAGCACTATGCACTCTATGCCCCTCGGGGGAGACCAAAATAAGTCCCGCTCCTGCACCATTCTCGTTTGAAGACCCATGTGCAAACAACTTCCACATTGGCCCGACCACTGGGGTGCACTCGGTTCTCAACTAATTCCTGGTGCACTCGGTGATGAAATCGATGAGTGCTTTTCCTTTTATGGCAGTCCTTGGGAGGTAGGTGATGTCGAACTGACTTAACTCCACCAACCAATTCAAGAGCCTTCCCGATGATTCAGGCATCTGAAGGACTTGCCTGAGTTGGTGGTTCGTGAGGACCTTTATTGGATGCGCCTAGAAGTAGGGTCTTAACTTCCGAGAGGCCACCATCAAGCAGAAGGTTAACTTCTCCATCAGTGGATACCTATATTATGCCCTGAGGAGTCTCTTGCTGATGTAATAGATGGGGTGTTGAACGTGGCTTTCCTCCCTAACCAACACGGCACTAACGGCGTCTTATGACACAGCCATGTAGAGTAGGAGGGTCTCTCTGTCCACTGGCTTGGACAGGATCAGAGGGTTTTCCATGTGTGCCTTGAGCTATTGGAACGCCCGTTCGCACTTTTCTGTCCATTCAAATCTCTGATTCCCTCGGAGAATATTGAAGAAAGGGACACACTTCTCTGTTGCCTTGGAGACAAAATGGCTCAAAGCTGCGATCCTCCCTTTCAAGCATTGAACATCTTTATGCTTCAAGGAAGAAGGCATTTTGATTAAGGCCTTGATTTTCTCGGTGTTCTCCTCAATCCCCCGAGCGCTTACGATGAAGCCTAAAAACTTGTTGGAAGCTACCCCAAAAGTGCACTTTTGGGGGTTGAGCTTCATTTCGAACCGGCGGAGCACCATGAAGACCTCAGCCAGGTCGCCTACATGATCTGGGGCGGTCTGGGACTTAACCAACATATTGTCCACATAGACCTCCATGTTCTGCCCCAACTGGTTCTTGAACATTCTATTAACCAGCCTTTGGTAAGTGGCGTCGGCATTCTTCAAACCAAAAGGCATCACGATGTAACAATAGACACCCTTATCGGTTTGAAAGCTAGTGTGCTCCTGATCAGCGACGTGCATGGATATTTGGTTATATCCCAAGTATGCATCCATAAATGACAGTAATTTGTAACCGGAGGTGGCATCGACCATCTGATCTATCTTGGGGAGTGGAAAACAGTCCTTCGGACAGGCCTTGTTAAGGTCCGAAAAATCTATGCATGTCCTCCAAGTGTCATTCGGCTTTGGCATGAGGACAAGATTGGACAGCCACCTAGGATATTGGGCTTCTCAGATAAACCCATTGGAGAGGAGCTTATCAACCTCGGCCTTGAGGGCCTCTTTCCGAGTTTGGTCAAACGTTCGTTGCTTCTGCTGGATGGGAGCAAAGCTAGAGTCAACATTCAAGGCATGGCATATGATATTTGGATCAATGCCAGTCATGTCAGAATGTGACCACGTGAACACATCTTGGTTCTCTCGGAGGAAGACCACTAACGCTTCGCGGACCTCCGTTTTTAAGCCTCCCCCGACTTTTACCTTCCTATCGGGGGTGGAGGTATCTAGAACTACCTCCTCTATCTCCTTTATTGGTTCGATGGACCTCTCCTCTTGAACCCTTGGATCTAACTGGTAAATCCCCGAGTCATGCACAACTCGTACCTCCGGGGTCTCAAAGTTCTCGGACACTACCTCCCTTACCATCATCACGGGAGCTTTGAGGGAGACATTGTAGCATTGTCTCACCTCATTTTGGTTACCACGGAATGTGCCGATTCCTGCATCCATGGGGAACTTCATGCACAGATGACAAATGGAGGTGACTGCCCCAAACTCTAGCAGTGATAGCTATCCCAAAATTGCATTGTATGCTGAGAGACAATCCACCACCACGAAGGTGCAGTATTTAAAGGCCTGGTGAGGTACATCTCCAAGCATCACTGGGAGCTTTTTCTGCTCCATTGGGATAAGGGCTTCTCCTAAGAACCCATAGAGTGTTGAGGCGCACGGGGACAGGTCTATTGTAGTCAACCCTATCTTCTCGAAGGCTGACTTGAACAGGATATTCCCCGAACTCCCGTTGTCTAACAAAATTCGCTCCACCAATTTGTTGGAGATTTGGCTTTCAATCACCAACAGATCATGATGCGAGAAATGCACTCTCCGAGCATCATCTTCAGAGAACGTTATGACTTGTTCAGTCATTCACGCCATTTGACCAGGTAATTGGGTCAAAGCCATTACCTCATCGTCGTGGTTCAAAGCTCATGCGTACCTGTTCTACGAGCTTCGTCAGGTTCCCCCCAAGTGGGGTCCTCTTGAGATGGTTCCTACCTGCCCATTTACTGGAGGAGGCCCTTGGGCTGCTGGATGCTGGGGACCTACAGGAGTTGCTGTCGGGACATGAAAGGTTGTCCCTGACGTGGTCCACCCTTAGCATACTGATGGAGGTGTCCCAGCTTGATGAGTTTCTTAATCTCATCTTTGAGCTGATGACACTCGTTAGTGTGATGCCCTATGTCATTGTGGAGACGACAAAATTTGTCAGGGTCACGCCTGTCCCTGTCTCTTCAGATGGGTTGTGGCTTCCTGTAGTGCACATGTTGTGTCATGGCCATGAAGATGTTCTCTCGGGAGTCCACCAAGTCAGTATACTCTGAATACTATGAGACGTACTTCTCACCTGATGCGACTCCCTTTTCGGGATGTGTGACTTTGTTTCCCCTGGGTTTGCGACCCTTACCCTTCCTTCCGCGCCTTGTGCCACTGGGAGCTCGACTGGATTCAACCGAATGGGATGGGGCAACATCTCCAGCACTGAATGTAGGCTGAAAAGCGTTGTATCTAGTGAGCGCTGCCCTGAACCCTGCCGGAGACATACCAAATCCAGGAGCAGACATGGCGCTACAACTAGAAGGGGTGGCACTCTGGCTTGGTTGGCCTCCCAACAATCCCTGCTGAATGTGAACATAGGGGGAGTATTGGATCCCCGAGGCCATGGGGCCAGGAGCAGTCGAGGCGGGGAAAAGGGTGGACGCTCCAAACGCCCCGATCTGGGCGTCTTCCCAGCTGATGTATTCTTGAGCCCGACGAATGAATTCATCGAGACGCCGACATCCCCTTCGCTGGAGATCATCCCAGAGTGGGGATCCTGCACGAATATCAGCCTGCAATGCCATCAGTTGTTGACCATCATTGACCCTCTTAGTCCTTCACGCTTCTTCTTTGAAGCATTTGATGTACGCCTTGAGGGTCTCAAACGGTCCTTGCTTGATGTTGGCCAAGGCGTTGACCTCAAAGTTACCTTCCGGACTTCTATGAACTGTCTTCGGAAGGCGGATGATAACTATTGCCACATCTTAATGGACCCTGGTCAGAGCTTCTTAAACCATTCGCCTGCTGGTCCTGTCAGGGTGAGGGGGAACACGTGACATTTTGCGTCGTCAGAGACACAATGCACTGACATTAACCTATTTAACTTGGACAAATGGTTCATGGGATCCTAACTACCATCATAAGCTGGTATGGACGACATCTTGAATCCCAGAGGTAGCGAGGCCATAACAAGGTGAGGAGCACATGGTTCTACTTCTTCATCATCCGAGTCATATTCGTGACCTATTCACTTGGCCCTTCTGAGCATTATTTTCTTCATACCTTCTAATTCCGCCTAGAGCGAGTCGCGATCCCGATTGATGCTCTGGGCCGGGCATTCTCTTCTCCAAGCGTTGAGATTGTCTCGGAGGTCTGACAGACCTCTACCTGCAAGCTCACGTACTTTGGCCTCACTACACCTCCGAGCATTGAGTTTGTCTCGTAGGTCGGTGTGTCCACCTCAGTCTCTCCCCCATACTCATTTTCATTTACCAAGATGATGATGCCCCGTTTCCAATTTTGTGGAACATTACCTGGGTGATTATTCCTATGGGACTGGTTAGGTTCCAAGGGGACACCAACTCTAGGCCACGCGCGGTCCATACGAGCGCGTCGGGTCGGAGGGCCCCGAGCTCCACGGGCGTTGTCTGTCTGGCGGTGTCCTCGGGCCCTTGTTTCATTACCCTTACCAGTTTGTTGTGAAGCCTGGTGGCCCCCGAGCTCTTGACATGCCCTCTTATGCTTCGAAGTAGGGTCCTCATTGTCCTTTCCTTTACCATGGTCTTGCAGTGGCACTGAGACTCCAACTCCTGCTGGGTGCCCAGTGGGCACCCTAGCTGGCACATCCCGTGCCTCAACAGTCGGGTGCTCAGGAGGCACATCAGTTGTGTTGACAGGTGGCACTCCAACAGGGTGCGTAGGTGGCACACATGTTGGGTGCCCAGCTGGCATGTTTCCATTGGGATCCACTCGCAACCCTTGGGCTGCAAGAGCGGCCTACATGGCAAGCACCATCTCCTGAAGGGCTGCGATGTTACCTTCTTGAGCATCAAGTTTTTGCTGTTGGGTAGCCACCTACTCGCGGAGCACCACCACCTCTGGTGTCTCCTCTGCCTCCATGGGTTGAGGATACTCATCCTTATAATACCCTTGGTCGGCATCATTATCTTCTCCATCATATTCGGCATACTCATCGTAGTCCTCCGTCATCTCAGGTATGTCCTGAGGTAGTTGCCTACTTGGTTCCCCTCCTTCGACTCTGGTAGGAGGGGGCACTTCGTCTGTGATGTTTCTTTGTGTAGTCACCATGGTCGTGAATGTCAAATGCTTCCTTCAAGATCTCAATGAAAGCGCCAAAATGTTGACTGCCTTTTTCGCTATCAACTTTTATAAGAGAGGTTAAAGAAATAACTGTAAGAACACCAAGATTTTTACATGGTTCAGGTTATAAAAGAACCCTAGTCCACGAGTCTCTATTATTAGGGAGATTGCAAGATTGTGATTGCAAGCTTTTATAGTGTCTTCTCAGGCAGCATTTAGATTGCTCTGAGTACAAGTAGTTTTCTCTCTCCAAAACCTAACCCTTTACAATGTGACTCCCAGCCCTATTTATAGAGGCTGGGGTCATTAATGCTAATCATAAACAATTAATACCTATTCTTTCCATAATTGGGGAATTAATACACTTCAATGCATTGGGCTGCATTGAATAGAGACCACAACCCAGGCAAGATTTGTGGGGCCCACTACAGAAAGGTAACCACTTTACAGGAAACATGCCCTTGGGACTATCAGGGCATGTTGTACGTACTTTCGTCTCAGACAGCATAGTGGGTGTGCGAATTGTCGAGTCGTACACTCGACAACACTGTTGACGGATCGCCCACAAAAGTTGTCAGATGATCCTCTGACTCTGAAAACTCGCACCCACTGACACGTTGTTCCACCTCCTAGGTCCAAGAACCAGAACCTCGGGCCTGGGAGGAAATCAAGATACGAGACCCCTTCCCTTAACTGTCCAAGCTAGAGAACCTCCATCTCCGAGGCCGAACATCGGCGAGTAACTCACCAAGACACCTACTGCCCCCTTCGGATAAAACCTTATCTAGGAAGACCCTTGCTCCGACTACAATCCTCGGGCAATAACATGCTCCAAGGATGTCCACAAACATCCTAGCCAGCCACTGGGGGTTGCCACATGTCGGCGGTGAAAAATACGAGCAACAAATACGTTTCTAAAAATACCTATAAGAAAACTAAATGTGCTCTTAAACATCATAAAACTTTAAACTTATAAGACAGCATGAAAATTACATGAGTGACTAAAAAAGTCTATTAAAAGTTACTCTGTAGTTTACTAAAATAATTTGCATTAATACGCTATATGGTAACTTGTTATACTATATGACAACTCATTTGTTTCTAAAATAAGTTTGAAGATTACCAAAGTGTATCTTAAATAATAATATATCATAATATAACCTAAAAATAACTAATTGGTATATTAAATGGTATATTGAAATGTATATAAATATTTTTTGGAGGTAACTAAAAGATATCTAAACTGAAATAATATGATCTAAAAATAAAGAATGTTATATATACATATATATATATAAATTAATCAATCAATATCTTATCGGTATCGTAAACAACCAAAAGGCAACTGTTTACATTTCAGAAAAATTAAAAATTTTGGGAAGCAGGAATTTTCTATTTTTTTTTTCATTTTTGGTATACTAGTGCTGACATGGCATAATATATGTGTATATAAGTTTATTTAAGATATGTTTAGAATTATTTTACATTATATGTATATATATATTAGATAATGTACATTTGTTTAGTTTTATTTTTAAAATTTATTAATTATTTTTATTAAATTTGTATGAATGTCATATAAATTTCAAATAAATAAATAATATTATATATAAAAGATTTTCATAAATATATTAAAAGAAAAACTAAATCAAAACATGGTTTTTTAAAAATATATATAATATGATAAATTTTTAGATCACAAACTATCTTATTTAAAGTACAAAATAGTCATGATATTATTCAAATTACAAAATATTATTAATGATTGGAGAATAATCTTATTTATTCTTGATATAAGATAAATGTTATTCTAATTTCTTATGTAGTTACACAGTCATACTATTTATATACACACTACATTTATATATAATATAATTATAATATTTTTTGTTATTCAATATGAATATATATTTATAAATAGTATATATATTTATATAAGTTAGATCAAAAAATAACATGTTTTCTTTTAAAATATAAATGATGATTTTTTTCATAAAAATTAAGATTATGTATTATATATTATATGTTATAAAACTATTAAGAATACTGAAATGTAAAATATAAATAAAATAAATTAACAGAGAAAAAGAGAGATGAAAAGAGAGTTAAACTCGTGTATGTTATTTCAATAGGGGAAGGACCCCTATTTATACAGATAAATAAGCCCTAAAGAAATCGGGCAACTACTCTGAATACAATCAAAAATTAATGCTAATATAATACTTTGGGTAACCTAGTGATTCTTCATTATTATGGACATCCATATACATATATAATATTTATAACACTCCCTCTGGGATATCCATGAAAACCTCCTCATTAAAAACCTTGCCAGAAAAACCCAGTAGGACAAAAACTCAGCTAAGAGAAAAAGAGTGCAGTGTATATTTACTCCCCCTCATTTCGACGCTCTTGAAGATCCTTTAATCGACGCATTCCATTCTTATGTACAATCTTCTGGAATGTTGATGTTGGTAATGACTTTGTAATAAGTTTGCAAGATTTTCGCTTAATCGAATTTGATGAACATCAAATCACTACTCTTTTGAAGATCATGTGTGAAGAAGAACTGCAGTGAAATATATTTAAATCTATCTCCTTTAAGGTATTATCCTTTTAGTTGAGCAGTACATGCATCATTATCTTTATAGAGAATTGTTGGTATTTCTTTATCGGATGATAATCAACATGTTCTTCAATTATGTTGTTTCGTTGATCTCAATCATACATTTTCCCCTTGCATCATGAATTGTAAGTATCTCAACATGATTTAAAGTCCCCTCATTAAAAACCTTGTCAGGAAAACCCAGTGAGACAAAACCTGAACTAAGAGAAAAAGAGTACAACACGTATATATCTCCCCTTCATGCATATATCCATGGTAACTTTCGTGATCAAATATCTCATATGATTTTCATTGTATTTATAAATCACCATAAATTATCTATGATCACATATTTACTATAGCTCTTCTAGAGCATATGTGTAGAATGGAATATGAATATTTATCCAACATATTAAATCAATCATATATATAACCTTGTTCATTATCATATCATATCAACAATGTTATAATATGCATCATATTTGTGGATTTTCATTATCTATGACTATGTTCAATCCAAATTTTGAAATTTAAATATGATCACGTGAATGAATATTTTCAACAATATCAATTTTCATTTGCAATAAAGATAGTACTTCGGGACCATATATTCATTGTATTATCGTTACATGTTCTTTAATTTCTACATCATATAATCATATACACTATGATTCTTTATGCATACGAAGTTCTTCGGGATTTCTCCACTCATAATTTAATCTACAAACAAAGAATATATTTAATAATTCCCAATCTACAAGATGAAATAAGAAATCATTCTTCAATAGTTTATAAAATAAACTGGAGCTCTTCAAGAGCATTTTACAACGTATTATTTACAAACTCACATTGCATAGACAATCATACTTGTAATTTCAAATAATTATTCACTTACATGTCTTTAATCCAGACAAAGATCTTTATTGTATAATGCACGCGACTTTGAATTTATATCTCATAAGACATGTTAAATTCTTTTGGAAGTTTTTCGGTAAGGCATATTTTAAATTCTCATATTACTAGGAGCTCCAAATAAATAATTTGTGTTGCAACATTTATATGACACATATCAATTCTCATAAAACATATATACTCCAGGCTATAATCAAATCTTAATTATATTTTCTCATAACAATATGTATATGCATTTATTTAATCATTCTCTTGTCTATGTAAATTTTGTACAATAATTCATTTGTGTACAAACATACAAAATTCTCAATAGAATTACCTTTTCTTGTCAAATATTTATTTGTGCCCCTACAGGTTTTACTTCACTTTATGTGAGTAAATTTATACTACTTGGATTGCATCATATGATTTTGGCCAAAATTATATATATATCGATAAGTCTTGACCCGTTTAATATCATGATCATTGCTACCTCATATTAGTTTATTGTATATGCAAACATTTTGTATTGTCGACAATAATTCATAATATGATAATTTCCTCCCATATTGACATAACTTAAAGAGATCTTATTATTTTCAACATACTTGTCAAACATGTATATTATTTATAGGTACTTATATAACCGCTTCAAGGGCTTTAATTATTATCAACTTTGTTGTGTCTATAACTTCTTTAAGGAGTCTCTTCAGGGGCATCGTTTTTATTTAATGTTCAAATTATCAATATTTTATAACATTAAGGTATCTTCATGAGTGTCTCTTACTTACAATATCTTCAGGACGAACCAAATGAACATTGTTTTCATAATTTCTACTTTGTTTACTTGCGCTTCAAGCGTTATTAGACTCACTCTGGCTCAATTTAAATAATATTGATTTGCAGTTGACATACATATGTGTATGATTTTATCATTTTTGAACTTCTAGTTCTTACTTTGTGCAATGATCATTTTTCAAAATATTTATCGATCCAACTTCATTTCTCTCCCCCTGATCGAGAGAATATTTTTTAAAAATAATTTAACCTGTAGGGATTTCAATATATCACAATAAATTAATATTTGTTCAAACTCATATATATTATTGGGTCATTGAACTTCAGGTTCAATAAATCACAATTACGAACATGTTTCATTTTCAAGAATGAGTCATATATATATATATAGTTGAAAATATACAGGCTTATAATTCTTGTAAGTTCATGATCATATGATCTTATTATATCAATAAGAAATTATGGAATAAAAATCCAACAATGATTCAAGGATGCAAAGTGAATATAATTAAATACTCATTATCAAAATAATATCATTTTTTTTGTACATCTTGGACAAAATAAATAACTATATATCAAAATAATTTTGAGAAGATATAAAAATTTCAACTTATAAATAATTATGAAAAATATGAGAAATGAATGCACTAACATTCTAGTAAGTGACACTTTTATAAATGATATATATGAAGTAAAAAATTTAACAATAAAATTGCACGAGTTAAAATATTTATAAACAAAACATCTGAAATCTAGTTGAAATATATATATATATATATATATATTTTCTTTTAAAAATGCAAGATATTCAAATTTATTTTCACTTCCCATATACAAAATATATATACATATTTTCTTGAGCACCATATAAGAATTAAAAAGGATCTTCTAGTTCTTCATCTAAATTTAGGGAAATCTTATATATTTTATTGCATATGATTGATCATTCAATTAATGAACTTCAGGTTCACTATACTTTAGATTTCACTAAAATTTTCAACATATCCATCACTGCTATAAAAGTTTCATTTTTGTTTATATACTAGAGAATGAAATAATTTTAATATCCTTAAAAATATATAATAGCATTGATTCTTCAATAATCACATTTCTCCATTTGATTTTTGTAATATATTATGTTCAACAACATTATATTTAACAATTTTCTCTATTAAATGGTGTGCTTGCTTAAAAGCACAATTATTTTTCAAATATAAACAACTTTATCATTCATTCAAGTTAATACACAATGATAATAATCATATTTTTTGTAGCCAAATAGGTATAATCATAATATGAATATATCACTTATTTTTCTTTCTCATTTCTTTCCAATAAGTAGTCAAATTTATTAATGAAATAAATCATTTCTTATTCTTATGACTTGATATATTATATAATTAAATGTACGACCGGTACATATTATAAGTCATTTTTATTTTATTTGTTTTTCCACATTCACAATTATATAGAAATTGTACAACTGGTACATAAAATATGTTTAATTTTAGCTAGTAATATATTTTGTTAAGGTTTCATCAAGAATATTTTCAAATAATCTTTGTGACTTTATAACACTTTGAGGAATATAATTATAAATTACATTTTGATCAATGACAAAGTTTACTATAATACTAATAATTTAGACATTCACTTTTGAGAATGTGTAAAAATAATAATTGACATAAGTAGTGACTATATATTTTTCTTTTCACCAATAATTATTTAAGTGACATTCACTTCAAGGAATAATATTAAAAAGACATTACTTGCTTCTAGCAAGAAAAATTATATATATAAAAATATGACTAATATGGAATATCGATACTCTTTAAAATAAAATTTCATTTTCTATCATTCTCCTCAGGGAATGATGTTTAAATATTTTAAATGTACAATGAAATTGAAATACATGTTAACTTTTTCATTTTACAATTCATATATATTCAATTCAACAATCAAAGGTATTTTCACTAAATCAATATGCATTTTTCTTCAATTATTTTCTCATTATTTTATAAATTGATGTTTTGATGCAATTTTCTAAAAATACTGTTGGGACTTCAAAAATTAGTCTCCAATTGCATCAATCATAAAATATTTTAAGTGTTCTTTAATTTTATTCTTGATAAAGATGAACATTCACTTCAGAGAATGTTCACATATATTTAGTGATTATATTTCTTTTTCACAAAATATATGAATATATATATATAAAATATTTATGTAATATATCTCAATCAATTATAATGATGAATATCACTTTTGCATAATCTTTAGGATATATGCAAGATCTTATATCAAGAATCTATAATAATTCTTTTTTCAATATGCCATAGACATGGAACTTTACAAATTCTATTGTAATTATTTGTAAATAACTATAAAATAAAAACTATAAAGAAATCAATATTATGTGAGATAATATTAACACATATATAAATATAACCATATTTATGATAATAAGTTATTAAACCATCTCATACAATCACAATGGTGAAATAGCAACTCATATGTATACAAGTCTTTTCAAAATATACAATATGATAATGGTATATAGGCGTACCTTCGCAACAAAATATTTTTACCTCAATGAAATATGATGACTAGAGTTTGGATGATGAATTTTGATATCAACATATGATGGTGACTGAAGATTGAATCATCAAGTTCAAATTCAATGAATGATTATGGCTAGAGACCCGTGATAATATTTTGAACCTACAAACAATAGTAGTTAGAGAATCATGCTGATAATGTGTTATAAAAGTATTAAGAATACTGAAATGTAAAATATAAAGAAAAGAAATTGACAGAGAAATAGAGAGATGAAAAGAGAGAGATAAACTCTTATCTGTTATTTCAATGGGGGAAGGACCCCTATTTATACAGATAAATAAGCCCTAAAGAAATCGGGTAACTACTCTGAATACAATCAAGAATTAATGTTGATATAATACTTTGGGTATCCTAATGAATCTTCATTATTATGGGCATCCATATATATAATATTTATAACATTATAACATATATTTTATCATATTTAAATTTATATTAATATAATTATCAAATATCTAGTCTTGTATTAAATATTATTATAATAATAATATTTTATAATATTTTAATTCATATTAATATAATTAGTAAAAAATTAAGATTATATATTATTATCATAATAATATTTTATAATATTTGAATTTATATTAATATAATTATTAAATATTTATTCTTGTATTATATACTATTATAATAATAATATTTTATAACATTTGAATTTGAATTTATATTAATATAATTATTAAATATGTAGTCTTATATTAAATATTATTATAAGGGAAAATACCAGTTTGGCCCCTGTGTTTTTCCCGAATACGTGATCGGCCCCTGTATTTTGTTAAATGACAATTCGGACCCTATGTTTTACAAAATAGATCAAAATAGTACCTTATAGCCAATTTTGGTTTTTTTTTTTAAAAAATCAAATATAATCTTTCATTTTTAGCTCCTTGGCCACTTTCTCCGCTTCTCTGAACCTATCGCACCACTAACGACCCAGAATTGATCTTATAATTGAAAATAGTTTGACCAAAATTGGGTCTAGGGTACTATTTTGATCCATTTTGTAAAACACAGAGTCTAAATTGTCATTTAATAAAATACAAGGGCTGATCGCATAGTCGAGAAAAATACAGGAGCCAAAATTGTATTTTCTCTTATTATAATAATGATATTTTATAATATTTAAATTTATATTAATATAATTAATAAATATATATTAATTATTTTTATAAATATATTCCATTAAATATTTAAAATATTACTATTAAAATTAAAAATTTATTATCTATACACTTTCTATATAAAGAGAAATTAAAATTCCCAAACTTAAAACCGCCAAAAATGAAAAACCAACACTCAAATGCAAATCTAGAGCGATTAATCTCTTCAACCCAAAGTGGAGTGGTAGCTTTAGGCACTATTTCAGACATTATTACAGACAATGCCTCTATAATTGACACATGTAAAGGCTTATTTATTTTTTACTTAAACCAAAAAAAGCATTATTGTACTACTTATTTATTTAATTTTTTAATCTTCCTTCTACTATTCTCAAGTGTGAAGCCCATATATTTTTTACGTTTTGTTTTCCTTTTCTTTTTCCTTCCTCTTCTCAATATCTAATTATTTATTCCTATTCTAATAATAATTAATTGATTTGATTTAATTAATAATATATATATATATATGTAATAATCATGGTATATATAAGTCAATTAAAAAAAAGTATCAATATATATATAATATAAATCTTTTTATAGTAGGGATTGAAAAAAATCACTAAATGTACTAACCATTGAATATTAATCTAGAGGTTGGTTTGCTTATTTATTTATTTTTAAATTAATTTTATTCAAAAATTATACAATTATAATTAATTTTAAATTATTAATTATTTATTTACTTTATTTCTTAAAAATATTTTTTTTCTTCTTCAATCTTTTTATTTTTCAAAAAGTCAATTTATATCCATTAATTTTTAGACAATAAAAACATAGAGAAAATACACTTTATTTTATCATTTTCTTTGGTACATGTATTGTTTTTTATTTTTCAATCCCTACTATAAAAAGACATTTATTATATATATATTTATACTTTTTTAAAAAAATTGACCTATATATACCTTGATCATTATTGTTGACGATGATAACTCGTCAATGATGTTAGGTGGAAAAACTCAAAGCTAAGTAAGAGAATGACTAAGAAAGAACTTAGAATGCGCTTGAGGAAAGATAAGTGCATATCAACAATGAAGTAAAAACTCGTATATTGCTTAATAGTCTGAGCATACAATGAATTTTTCCAACCCCTTAGTCTGAGGGGTGAAGGTCTATCTATAGCTGGGCTCTAATGGCCCCTGATACATGGTGGTCCCCGGGGACAAAATAGTACACTGGTACACTGTCAGGGTAGTAGCACAGGTGGTAGTGGTGTTGGAGGAGTGGTGGTCGACTTTAGTACGTGTCAGGAGTCTGCAGAAGTACTTCTACCTTGGTACCATGTTGTACCTCCACTACTTGTCGGGTACAGACCTCAAAAGCGTGTTGAGGGAGTCTTTACTATGTACCATTCTTGTACTACCACTATTTCTCTGGCGTGGACATTGTGTCCGTGCCCTAACCCCTCTTGGTTTGTGGGTGCATTCCAAACCTTTACGAGCTCCTCGAGTCATACGTAGGCTCTCACCCTCCCAAGATACCTTGTTCCAACGAACTTGAAGAATTGAAATCCTGATATGTTATCATGGCTGACACGCTTCGCCATTCCCACCATTTCTGACTTCATACTGAATCGTGGTGGGGTCTTCTCTAACCTTCTTCAAACGCATGTTCAAGAGGTCCTTGACTCTACATCTTGTGAGACCCACAGGGGAGAATGTGCCCCATTGGTGGCGCTTATCTCAAGGAGGGGGATAAGGCCTCTTCAACGAGTCCAGCGGCGTATGTGATGAGACACGGCACCTTATACGCACACCAAGGGCGAGACGTGTTGGCATGACATGGAATTTTCAACAAGGTAGCTTGGTGCCTATGTGCAAGATGAAGGTCTCGCGAGGCGGGGGTCGTGGCTTCGCGAGGCGCAAGGCAGCTGGGTACACATGCGCGAGATGGAGGGTCTCGCCAGGCGGGGTCGTGGCTTTGTGAGACGCGATGCAGATGGGTGCACATGCGCGAGACGGAGGGTCTTGTGAGGCGAGGGTCCCGGCTTCATGAGGCCCAATGTAACTGGGTGCACATGCGCAAGACAGAGGGTCTCGCAAGGCAGGGGTTGTGGCTTTGCAAGGCGTGATGCAGTTGGGTGCACATGCACGATATGGAGGGCCTCGCAAGGCGGGGGTCATGGCGATGTGAGGCATGATGCAGCTGGGTGCACATGCGCAAGACGGAGGGTCTCGCGAGGCGGGGGTCGTGGCTTCGCAAGGCACGAGGCAGCTAGGTCCATATGCACGAGGTGGGGGTCGTGGCTTTGCGAGGCGTGAGGTAGCTGGGTGCATATGTGCGAGATGGAGGGTCTCGCAAGTGCGCGGTGTGGGCATGTCCAGGATTTTGCGACAATACAACCAAGATTGCGAGGAGCGAAGGTTTCATCATTTGACTCATGGACTCCCAGGACTACCTCGGGAATGTGTTACATTTTTTTTGGCATTCACAGAAGTCATCTTGCACAATGAGGCCCGTCCTTATATGATCATTAAGGCCTTAGGCTCTAGGCTAGCCCGAACTCTATAACTTAGCTTGTGTTGCTTGTTAGGTCAATTCTTTCATGTTCATAGACCCTTACTCATTTCAACACGGGATCATATATTTTTCCTTGTGGATTTTTGACATCCACACTTGCCCCCCAGTCTATGAGGAGGTCTTTAGGCGTCCTTGTAGACTTATTTTGATGCTACACTTACTATGCTCTGGTGGTGCTACACAGAATGTCTAAGGTAGGAAGCAAACTCAAGTGGGAGCCAAGGTCGTGGGAGGATTTCCATTGTTCACACTTGGTAAAGTATGAGTTGAGATGCCTATCGTTTTGTGAGATGGATATCACTAAAGAGATATCCCAATGTTGACCTTGCATTGCGACCTTGCGATGCGGGCCCATTCCATTTGAAGGATACTAAATTACGGCTTTGCATTGTGGGCGCATTTCACCAAGAGCCTATGACACAAGGACCTCTTATCTCGTAACTCTTTCAGATATACTATGTTCACAAGATAATTTCACATGTTCACACAAGTATAATGGAAGTGTAAATCCCTTTCCCTTTCTCTCATTGGTATGAGACTTTGAGAAGCCTCGTTTTCCTTGGTCCAAGAGCTTGAGAAGTTGTTATTTTTTTTTCTTTGTGAGGAACTTCTATAAGTCCTCATGGCCATAGTGCCAATAGCTTTATTTTGAAAGGGTTCCCTGTGGGACCTCTCTACTGCGTGTGATTCGTGTATGGTTGTGCATCTTGAGTACTTGTAAGGATATGTTGACCCTTTGGATTCTCGCTATCCTTTTATATATTTTTGCCTGCGCATTTTATTTTGTGCGAGAAGCGTCATTCTCGTCATTATGCATAGTACTATTTTCGCAAGCGTCTTATTCAAGACCATTTTTGCAAGTGTCTTCTTTGAGACCCTTTTTGGGCTAGGTGACCTTGGTCGACCTAGTTATATTATGAGGGGCATTTTTGGCCCCTGATGTGATCTCCCCTTGGGTCGGGACCCTTCTAGGGAAATAGTGCTTGTGAAGCCTCGCAAACACTTATTTTCATGACCATTTTCCCTTTGTAAGGTGACTTGGCCGATCTAGACTTAGGGATCTCTTTGGGGCTCCCCTTTTGTCTTCTACGATGTGGTCCCTTTTTAGGGTGGGTGTGTTTTTGAGGATGTCACTTTTGAGGGACCTTTTGACTTTCTTAGACTTTATAAGGGTAGCTAGTCCTTATAGATACAAATGTTATCTTATAAGGTTCACCACTCATACATATATATATCGTAATTATTTATATATATATATATATCTCACGAGGCCAGGCACCTGTTTTGCATATGGAGAGGTGCTCGTTAAGGCTCACGAGGATGGACGCCTATTTTGCACATGGCTAGGTCCATATCGAGGCCTGCGAGGCTAGGCGCCTATCTTGCACATGGCTAGGTGCCTGTTGAGGCTCGCGAGGCTAGGCACCTATTTTGCACATGGCTAGGTCCCTGTTGAGGCTTGCAAGGCTAGACGCCTATTTTGCACATCGCTAGGTGCCTGTTGAGGCTCGTGAGGCTAGGCACATAGTTTGCACATGGGTAGGTCCCTATTGAGGCTGGGTATAATACCTCCCAAGTGGTTGATTGGATATATCTTGCCAAGCACTTTGTTTTCGTTCTTTCTAATATGTTTTGACAATTTCAATTGACAATGGCAGTGTGTGTGCCACATAAGTGCCCTTGGAGACGAGAGATGTAATAAATAAGTTAGGTGCTTGACATTAGTAATAGTAAGCAGTATGCAAGGGTAAGCACAATGCCATTGTCATGTTACATCCTCGGGTCAACTAAGTGGCCTCTTTGGATCTTACCAAGATAAATTACATCTACGGGAGGCCAACTATGGTAACACTTTTGATTCCTTACAAGGCATAACCCAAATAAAGAAAAAAACTACTACTACTACTACTTTTTGGAGGCCAATTGAGGTGACTTGTCTATCAGAATGATCTCTTCTACGTGGAGTCTCCAAACGTATTGGTAGAATGGGGATTGGAGGAAGGTTTACTTACCCTAGCATGCAAGTTCTCATGACTCTCTTCCCCATGTATGTACTTCTGTGCTCTTTCGAAGAAGTCATCTAAGTTTGTAACCTCTCTTTGGAGCATGTTATCCCATAACTTGTTTCCTGGATGAACTTTGGCTGTAATAGCCATCTTGAGCTCCGCTTTTGTTGAACTTCCCATCTTTGTTGCTTCAATATTGAACCTATGGATATAGCTCTTCAGACTTTCGTTCTCGCCTTGTTTTAGGTTAGCGAGGCTGGTACTTGGCATAACATAATCATGGATCGTTTGGTGTTGCTGAATAAATTCACTAGAGAATTGCTGCCATGACATGATTGTTCCTGGCCTTAACTTCTTGAACCAGTTGTACACAACTCCTTTAAGTGTAATGATGAAGCAATGGCATCTCTCCTTGTTGTTGACCCCCCTTAACTTCATCAAGTCGTTAAAGGTGCTAAGTGATCTTTGGGTTCGTAGTGCCCTTGTACAGAGTCATGCGAGCCTTTTTGAATTTGGTGGGAAGTTGTTCAACCTGGATCTCCCTTGTGAAGGGCGACTTGTGGTTGAACTCTTTATCATCTTTGTGCCCCCCAGGTCCAGTGAAAATCTTGCTTCAAAGGCTTTGCATTTCAGTGTCTAATGCCCTTATCTTTTTGTTTAAGGAGTCTCGTGGGTTCTTAGGGCGAATCCTTGCTTTGGTTGTGTCCGTCAGAGGAGTTGGATGGGGTGTGGCTTGTACCTCGGACCCTCTCTGATTAAGTTTATCCCTCAACTCGTGTGAAGCTCTTTTGGAGGTTGTAGGGGGTGTGGTTTTTACCTCAGACCCTCTCTGGTTAAGTTTATCCCTCAAGTCGTGTGAAGCTCTTTTGGAGGCTGCAGGGGGTGTGGTTTTTACCTCGAACCCTCTCTAGTTAAGTTTCTCCCACAAGTCGAGTGAAGCTCTTTTGGAGGCGGTCTTGGGTTCGCACCTCCCGTAGGTGGGGTTCGTGCCAGGTTGTGTCGTTGGTGTAGAATCTTCCTTGCACCCTGGGTGAGGGGTGTGACTAGTGGAGAGTTGTGTTTTTCCACCGACCACGGGTATGGTGGTTTCTCTTTGTACAAGTTCCCTCTCTTTACGCTTAAGGAAGGGTGTTAGGAAAACTTATACAGGATCTTTATTTATTTTCATGTAGATCTAATATCAAACAAATTAATATGAGATAACCTAGAACATGTTTCTAAAATTGAATTCAAAGAGAAATAAAGACAAGAATACTTACAGTATACCCAATGGAATGAAAGAGTCATTCCTTCAGTTTCTCTAACTCTTGTATCCTTTCTGTCGCATAGTATTATCAAGAAACTGAACCGTTCTTATAATTTATTCACAGTCTTCCAATGTATCCTTAGAATCACCTAGCCTATTATGGGAATTCTCAACACATGAGATAGATACAGAGAGAAGAAGAGAAAATAACAAAGAGGCTTAGAAAATGACTTGTGTTTAGAGAGAATCTAAAACTATCAGAAAACCAGTAATTAAACTTATCTGTCGTCTCTGAAATCTGAACTTATGACTTCTCTCTAAGCACTCCTTTTATAGACTCAATTAGACTATTTAATTTAATTAAAAAATAAATTAAATAATAGCCAATTTGAAGCCCAAGTCAAAATTATCATGGGTTTTAGGCCCGTGAAATTTCTCATTTGATTATAAGCCCATTGGACTTAAAATCAAGGCATGTATTATTTTCTATTGATTTAATTAATTAAATAATTATTTAAATCTTTTATCAAATTAATTATTTATAATTTGAACCTTGATTTAAACTTATTTATTAATTTAGATACAAATTTATCTTAATTAATAAATCTGCCATAATTTATCTTTTCTTCTAAAAATTACATAACTCTGTGAAACTATCCAAAATTGGCATGGTCAACTTTGATAATTCTAATTGATAATTAAATCAATTAATTGAGACTATCTAGATGATTTTATCCAAGGTACAATGGGGACCATGGGCCTATGAAATCACGCTCCAATAAGTTATCATAAATCTAACAAATAAATTTACTAACTTATTAATTCCTCGTGACTCCACTATAGACTCGGAATTGCACTCTTGAATTCATAGAACGCTCTATAACAAATATAGATATGCTATTAATTATCTATTGCTACAACCATAATTGTCACTCAATCCTCTATATACGGTCTACAATGATATAGGACTAAAATACTGTTTTACCCCTCATTGTATTTTATCCTTAAAATATTTAGTTCCTTGTAAATGATATTTCAGTAAACTAATTGAATTACTGAAATGAGATCTCTATCATTTAACACCTTGAACTAAACTAAAAGGAAACCATCGTTTCACTTCTTCATCAGAAGCTATAGATGTTCATATCTATAATTAACACTCCCACTCAATTATACTACCGAGTTCCCAAGATGTAAGTATGGGCTAGTCCGTAGGGTAAGCTGGTAACGAACAAGTCAAAGAACTCAAATAATACAATCAGTTAGAATACTAACCACTCAGAATTGAGATTGAATTGACCTATGGTCAACTATATGATATGACTAGAATAGATAATAGCGGTATGTTTACTTATCTTATCAACTGTCAATATCGGTCATGTCCGATGTAACAAATACATTTGATCTTATCTATTTTGCTAATGTTCTGGAAAGAACATAACACTAGAATGTGTAAGTAGATCATACCGTAGATTGGCAAGTCGGTGTAAATCCTGTGCACTGACTAATCTTAGGACTAACTTATTTTGAACATATAATCATATTTATATTCCACTGTGTTTACGTCACTATAAATATGATTAGATATATGCTCGGGATCTAATAGAAGCTTATATTAAACAAAAAATTATGAAAATAAAACATGTGAGCAAAGTGATTGACCAAGTCAAAAAATGATTTCTATTCTTTTATTGATAATAAATGATATTACAAAGAATTTGGGTTTTAATTAGGGCATAAAACCCCAACAAACTCTCACTTGCACTAATTGAAACTAATGCCTTAATTCTACAAATCCCATTTTCTTGATATGCTTATCAAATGTAGCTTCTCGTAGTGTCTTTGTAAATGGATCTGCAAGATTGTCTTCAGTTTCAATCTTCATAACCTTCACATCTCCTCTGGCCACATATTCTCGAATAATGTGATACCTCCTTTCTATATGCTTACTCCTCTTGTGACTTCGAGATTCTTTTGAGTTGGCTATCGCTCCTGTATTGTCACAAAACAACACAAGCAGTTTATCCATTTCTAGAATAACACCAAGATCCGAATAGCATTTCTTTAGCCAGACTATTTCCGTAGCTGCTTCTGATGCAGCTTTGTACTCAGCCTCCATGGTGGAATCTGAGATTGCAGACTGCTTTACGCTTCTCCAAATCACAGCTCCACCCCCAAGAGTAAACACCATTCCAGAAGTAGAATTCCTGTCATCGACATCAGTCTAAAAATCTGAATCGGTGTATCCTACAGGGTTCTGAACACCACCCTAGTAGACTAACATATAATCCCTAGTCCGTCTCAAATACTTCAGGATATGCTTAACTGTTTTCCAATGTTCCAGTCCTGGGTTTGACTGATACCTGCTCACTACTCTCACTGCATAGCAAATATCTAGTCTAGTACACAACATGGCATACATCAGACTTCCAACTGCAGATGTGTAAAGAACTTTTCTCATTGCATCTTCCTCTTTAGAAGTCTGGGGAGACTGCTTCTTTGAAAGATGAATTCCATAGCGGGACGGTAGATGCCCTTTCTTGGAATTTTTCATTGAGAAACGTTCAAGCACTTTATCTTTGTAAGCTGCTTGAGATAGAGTTAAGAGTTTGTACTATCTATCCCTGATAATCTGGCTACCTAGAACATAACATGCTTCACCCAAATCCTTCATCTGAAATTGAGTGCTCAGCCGATTCTTCACATCTGATAATTTCTTAACATTGTTTCCAATGAGTAAGATATCATCTACATAAAGAACCAGGAATACCACTATTTGATTTTCCTTCAGTTGGTAAACACAGGGCTCATCAATATTTTGTTCAAAGCCATAGGTTTTGATTATTTCATCAAACCTAAGATTCCAGGAACGAGAAGCTTGCTTAAGTCCATAGATGGACCTATTCAACTTGCAAACTTTTCCTTCTTGTCCAGCTACTTTAAATCCTTCTGTTTGATCCATATAAATGACTTAGTCAAGCTTTCCATTAACAAAAGTTGTCTTGATGTCCATTTGCCAGATCTCATAGTCGAGAGCGGCTGCTATGGATAGGAGGATGTGAATGGACTTGAGAATGGCTACCGGACTAAAAGTTTCCTTATAGTCCACGCCTTCTCTTTGGGTATAACCCTTTGCCACTAATCGAGCTTTATAAGTCTCGATATTTCCATCAACACATCGTTTCTTCTTATAGATCCACTTGCACCTAATGGCCCTAGAGTCACTAGGTGCTTCCACAAGATCCCAGATGGAATTTGAGTACATGGACTCCATTTCCTATTTCATGGCTTCGAGCCATAGTTCCTTTTCAGGGCTAGCCATTGCCTGTTTGAAAGACAACGGATCACCATCACTAGTGTCACCAACAACCATATTGGTTTCACCATCCAAACCATAGCGAACTGGGTTCCTAGAAAGCCTCCCACTACGACGAGGCTCCGTGACTGTTTGCTCAGGAACAGTGGTACTATCTTCATTTGAATCGACTTGCGTCGGTCGGACATGAAGAGTGGGAATTTCATCATCAACTAGCGTTGATGATGATGGAACGTTGGTTGGAGTCAAATCTTTAACCATCTCCTCTAAAACTACTTTGCTGCAAGGTTTGAAGTTTTGGACATAGTCATTTTCCAGAAAAGTAGCATTCGTAGAAGTCAACACTTTATTTTCTGAATGACTATAGAAAAGTCCACCCCGAGTACCTTTAGGATAGCCAACAAACATGAAAACTTCAGTTCACGGTTCTAGCTTTCCCTCCTTTTTCCTCAGGATGTGGGCGGGACACCCCCAAATTCTATAATGGCATAAACTAGGTTCACGACCATTCCAACTTTCTAAAGGTGTTTTGGGGATTGATTTAGACGGCACAGCATTGAGAATGTCATTCTCAGTTTCAATTGCATGTCCCCAGAACAAAGTTGGTAGAGTTGAGTAACTAAGCATGCATCTAACCATTTCCAATAAAGTTCTGTTCCGGTGTTCCGCTACACCATTTTGTTGCGGAGTACATGGGGCAGTAAGTTGTGATAAAATCCCAAGTTCAGTTAAATGATCTTGGAACTGCATATCCAAATATTCTCCACCCCTATCAGATCGCAAGATCTTTAACATTTTACCTAATTGGTTCTGAGCCATTGCTAGGAATTCCTGAAACTTTGAAAATGTGTCTGATTTCCTATGCATTAGGTAAAGACATGAGTATCTAGAGTAATCGTCAATTAAAGTGACGAAATACTCAAAACCACCCCTGTCTTGTACATTCAAAGGTCCACAAACATCTTAATGCACAAGACCAAGTGGTTCTTTGGCCCTATCACCTTTTGCAGAGAATGGACGCTTGGTCAGATTGCCTTCTAGACAAGATTCACAGACAGGTAATTCACCTAAGGTGAGTTCCCTCAAAGGCCCATCCTTTGTAAGTATTTGAATCCTATCATAGCCAATATGACCTAGTCTCAAGTGCCATAAATACGTCATATTATCGTTATCGGTCTTGTGACGTTTATTGGTCCTAGGTTTAGCTACTTTGAATAAATTATTGTTAAGAGCGAGGGGTTCGTTAGGTCGCAGAATATAAAGCTCGTTTTCCAAACATGCAATACACAATTGTGATCCATTGAAAGAAATAGATATATTAGAACTTGTAAAAGTCATAACAAATCGTTCTAATTGCAACATGGAAACTGAAATCAAATTTCTACCAAAATCCAGAATAAAAAAGACATCAAATAAAATTAATAATTTATTTTCGAACTTCAGACGAGCTCTTCCTCTAGCTTGGACCGCAACGAACACTCTGTTCCCAACTCTAAGCTTTAAGTCGCCTTCGTCCACTTCCTCCCACGATTCTAGAAGCTGTAAAGAGTTACAAAAATGGTTGGTAGATCCAGAATCAATAATCCAAACGGATTTATCATTCTCTAAAACACATGTGTACGCCCTAATTCTCCACGGGCTATTAGCAGGCTGAGATATGGCATAATTGTGTATCAGCCACGTGGATAGCGTGTACCCGGAGCTGCTACTCCCAGGTACCACCTATTTAGCTCGAGGTAACCGAACTAAGAAGACATCCAGCTTGAGGTACGAGCCTGAGTTGGAGTCTGTGACCCCTTATAAATTCAACCACGCAATGTAAACGTGCATATATCAGGCATCACGAGTCTGATATATCCCTGAATTCTCGGACACGCGGCCTAAACGTGCGTGTTCAGGCGCCCACGACTAGGTCGGACCGTGCGGCCCATTATCCTCCTTACCTATTGATTAGACCACACTCCATTTGTCAAGTTTTAGGAATTAATCATGAATGTCACAGAGATGACATGATGGGTAAGGGAGTCACGGGATGACCCCCCTTTGCCAACCCCCAGATGCCCTCTCCTATAAATATGGAGACCCTGGGAATTGTAAGGGGTTGGACTCTATTATGTAAAGAAATACCCTGTAAAGAGTCTCAGAAAACTAGCAATAATATTGGCTGGTGGAGTAGAAGGATTTTAACCTTTGAACCACCTAAAAAAAGTATTTGTATCACCATCTTATTTTAAGATCATTCATTTGTTTCGGTTCATTACTTAGCACTAATCTCACTCTCTTATTCTATTAATTACCTGTTGTCGAAGAACCGCGTCAACAGTTTGGTGCTTTCATTGCGAGCCTGTTAGATTGGTGCTATCGCAAATACCCAACCATGGTGGTCACTCGCTCAAGACATGGTAACGAGGCGGACCAACATGATGGGCAGGAGGCCCATCATGCCGCCATCTCCGATGATCAGAACCCTAAGGTTCAACAGCGGTCGGGCAAGTAGCCAATAGGCCAAGATGATACTGGAAGTTCGGCTCCCCGGCCACCTAATCCAAACCCAGATTTCTACACGGCGGTGGAAATGGAGAATGCACAGCTGAGGAGCCAGCTGGCAAAAGCTAACTGGCAGATTCAAGAGGTTCTGGCCTGGCTACCCCCTCTTACAACCGACGCTAACGTCGGAAGGAGGCAAGGCGATACTCATAAGTCATGTCGGGGTAATGGTCCAGGCCTAGCCGGTCAGTCAGACCCCAGACGTTGAACTCTACTCCCACCTCGCACCACCGGGAGACCACTTTCAAAGAACTACCCAGGGCCGAGTAGCAGTATAGCCAATCGATCCGAACTTCAACTCCCAGCTCGCTTCCGCCCTCGAGCGCGCCCAGGAGGGCTCGAGGGAGTTCGCGAAGGAGATCCGGGGAGGGCTCATAGCGGCAGCCCGTCCCGGCCAGCCGTCCTGCACCCCGCTCAGACCGTAGAGCACAGGACCAGGAGGATGGTAGGGCGCAGTGGCCCCAACCTAACCTAATCCGCCCTGACGGGACCAGGATTGCATCCCCGGTCAGGCATCCTCCTTCACCAATAAGGTATCTATCTCCTCCTCAGCCAGTCCGAGACATTCCGGCACATGGGAGCAATAGGAGAAATCCTCCTTCCCATGGACCGACCAATCGTAACAGAGCGCCCGGAGAAGTCCCGGCTCCTCGTCCCCAGAGGCGAGCTCCAAACTTCTCAAACGGGAGCTATTGGACCGGAAGCCATCGAAGTGTTCTTTCTGGCGGAGACCTGCGCCAACACCTGAGTTCGACGCAAATTCCTCCAGCCACTCCGAGGGGAGACCTCCGAGATCGTCTTAACTCTCAAAGGGGAGACCCAGCGGGAAATGACAGCCGTGCTCGCCAGAGGGATGACCTGTCCGAGGTACGCAACAGCGGGAATGTCCCGTATAACATATCTCAAGATAGGAGGGACAGTAACCCGCCAAACGTGTACAATGAATCCAGAGCTGTGGAACAGCCTCAGAACAACCAGGGAAATCAGGACAAAACCCTTGAGCGCCTGGCTCAGATGGAGGAGCTGATGAGAAAGCTTCTATCAGAAAAAGAAAAGGACGAATATGATTCCGGGGATGAACTTGAGCTCTTCGCCCCCAGCATAGCAGCAACGGCATATCCTCCCGGTTTCCGTATGCCGCACCTGTCCAAATTCAACGGAGATGGAGATCCATCAGATCACCTGAGTATGTTCAATACCCTGATGATGGCCCACAACATTGGCCCCGAGCTGAGGTGTTTAATATTTCCCTCCACATTGACTGGGCCGGCCAGACAATGGTTCAAACAAAGTAAAAAACAGTCAATCAGCTCGTGGAAAACTTTCTCTATTGACTTCAAGAGAGCATTCCGAGCTTCCCAGGCTGCCCGCGTCAAGGCCGACACCCTGGCAAACGTAAGACAGCAACCCGACGAGCCTCTGAAGGCTTACTTGAACAGATTTGCGAACGACGCTGCTCAGGCCAGAGACGTAGATGACAGCTCTAAGCTCATGGCTTTGAGGACTGGAATCCTCGTCGGGGGGGACTCTGGAATGAGATACAAAGAAAGGGAGTCAGCTCCGTAAACGAATTCCTAAATAGGGCCCAAGGGTGGATCAACTTGGAGGAGGCACAAGCCTCAGCTGCAGGAACCAGCCAGGTCCCTGAGCAGCCCGCTGGAGTGGGAACGGAGGTCGTGACAGCGACCCAGAACATTACACAGAATAACCATTTTGGAGGCAAGAGAAAGGGGAGCAGCGAGGGCAACCAGCATAGTCCAAAGAAGAATAAGTCCGCAGAAAAATTTAAGCCGGTCTACGCGACTTATACAGAGCTCACCCACTCTAGGGAGAACATCTTCCTAGCAAACTCTGCTCGCCTCCCCTGGAAGAAGCTGGAGCCATTAAAGCACCAGAAAGGAAAGCAAGACCCCTCCAAGTTTTGCTGATTCCACAACAACGTTGCCCACAATATCGATGACTGCAGACACCTGAAGGATGAGATCGAGACTCTCATCCGAGTCGGCCCCTTGGCTCAGTATGCATGGAATAGGGTTCCCGCAAGCTGACCGCCTCCGGAAGTCCCGGTCAATCAGCTCGGGTCTCGGGTAGATCAGGACGTCCCTCCTCCAGTAATAGGAGGAGAGATCTCCACAATCTCCGGAGGTCCTCATTTGGCTGGCACGAGCAGAGGTGCCCAAAAGAGGTATGTTAACGAACTTAAGGCTCATAATGGAGTGGAGTTCGTCCCCAAGCAGCATCTGCCAAAGCAGCAGCGATTGGAGAGGCAACCAATCATATTTACTGAAGAAGATGACAACCACGTCCAATTCCCTCATAACTACCCTCTGTTCATAGCAGTGCAGCTCGCTAATCGGAGGGTTAGGAGAGTGCTAGTCGATAACGGGAGCTCGGTAAACTTACTGTTCCGGTCCACGCTGGAAAAGATGGGTTTATGTGTCACCGAGCTAAAAACCACCTCCATGATGCTTTACGGATTTTCTGGAGAAGGGTCGGCAGCAATAGGGACGATCGAGCTAGTGATCACCTTAGGAGAGGGACCTCGAACAGTCTCAAAGCTCCTCGAGTTCATGGTCATCGACTGTCCCGCCTCGTACAATGCCATTTTGGGTCGACCTACGCTTATAGCGTTTGAAGCCATTACCTTCATCCGCCACCTCGCGCTAAAATTCCCCTCTTCCACGGGGATATGCACGGTCTGTGGCGATCAACTTGCTGCCAGGGAATGCTACAGCATTTCCATGAAGGGAAAATTAAAACCCGGGCAGTTAACGATGACCGTCTAAGGCGAAAATGAGGAATCTCAGGAGCTTTTGCATAATCCTGAGATTGAAAAACCTCAGAGCGCCGAAGGGGAAAATATCATCCTAAGTGATGATATAGACCCCAGGATAGGCGAGGATAAATTCGAGCTCCAAGCTATCGAAGAGCTCGAGGAGGTAAATATCGATCCACAGAATCCCTCATGGATGGTGAAGCTTGGGAAAAACCTATGTGGCGAAAGGAAAGGGCTGATTAAGTTCGTGCAGGAGAACCTGGATGTGTTCGCATGGTCTCACAAGGACATGGTGGGAATCATTCCAAGCGTCATCATGCACACCCTCCACTTAGATAAGAGCGTGCCTGCAAAGTCCCATAAACAAAGGCGCCTAGGAACAACCCGAGCTGAGGCCCTCGAAGAGGAAGTAGCCCGGCTCAAAAAGTGTGGCTTTATCAGCGAAGCTAAGTTCCCGGTCTGGGTCGCCAATCCTGTGTTAGTCCCGAAGCCCAACGGGAAATGGCGGACATGCATCAACTTCTCCGATTTGAACAAAGCTTGCCTCAAGGACTGTTTCCCCTTGCTTAGTGTAATGCCCTAGATTTCCTAATAAGGTTTAGGACCTTGATTAGGAGGCCGGGAGGGCCATAATTGCTTTATTATGCTATTTAATGATAATATTCATGTTTAGGTGTATTAAATATGCATGTGAACCCATTTGTGATTAATTGGGTGATTTTCATATTTTGGCCATTTCGGGCATTTTTTGCATATATGTGAAATGGGCGTGGTGCTTTGTTATTATCTGGTTATGCCAGGGTTACCCAGCACAAGACGATCCTAGGAGGTAAGCTAGTGGGAAAGTCACAACGGGATTTAAGCTTGACTTGGAGTAAGTCAAGGGGTATTTATAGCATTACCGAGTTATTGGGTAATGGGAATTAACATTTGGTGATAAATTGGGAGTTAGTAAGACCAGGGGGAAATTCTGGAAGTTTTGACTATAATGTCCCCGGGGGTGTTTTCGGGACCCCGAGCATTAGGTTTTATTGGAAGCTACTTAAGCTTGAAGTAACCTTTTAAGAAATAAAAAGAAACGTTTTGTACGTTCTCTCTCCCTAAAGTTCCCTTTACGTCTCCCGATCGCATTTTCGAAGATAACTTAAGTTCTAGGACTCGGAATCAAGCGAGGATCGAGGCATAGAAATCCTAAGGAGAATTAGAAGCTTATTAGCCAGAGGATTTAGTTGGAAACAACTCAATCGGAGGTAATTCAAGTTTAAGTTTTAAGTTTTTAAAAGTTTTTAAGCTTGAATTGGACTTTGTGAATCGTTGAGTTTTTAGTTTGTTTGAACCTTGGGTTTTGGTGGTTTTGGACCATTGGGGAGTTTGGGAACTTTGATTTAATGATTTGGGAATGTTTAGACATGTTTTTGGGAGGTTTTAAAAGGTTAAAGCGAAGGAAAAATGGCTGCCCCGAAGTTGGGCCGCAGCCCTCTTCTTGGGCGCCGCGGCCCTTGCTCGATGAAGCAGGTGCCTTCTCTGTCTTGCTGGGCGCCGCGGCCCTTGGGTTGGGCGCCGCAGCGCTTGCTTCTGGTGGTGCTGGGGGCCGCGGCTCAGGGTGCCAGGGCTGCAGCTCAGGCAGGCTTTTGAGCCCGTTTGGGTGTTTTGACCCCGGAAACATGGTTTTAGGCCTCGGGATCATTCCTACTACCCAGATTAGTGAGGATTGATGCCTTGGAGGCTAAGTTTTAGTTCAAGGGTTGGTTTTAGAACTTGAACTCATTGGATCATCATTTGTGGTTGTGACTAGGTTAACACTAGAGGCTTGGATCAGGATCATGCTTGTGGCTCATTTGTTGGTAACCTGTGCTTGGACCTAAGGTAAGAAAACTGCACCCCATGTGTGACATGCATGGTTATGATTGATGCATGTTGAATGTTTAAATGTAAACATTGATAGCATAACGAATGCTTGGCAATCTTGCCCATTTGCATATGATTATTGTTGAGGCATGCTGGATGATTAGATGTGATGCATGTGATGCACGAGAAACATGTGATTAGGGCATGCCATGAATGATGAGTATGAGATTAGTCAGAGCTTGAGTCTCTGAGTTTGTGCATGATCATAATTATGCTAGCAACTGTTTAGTAAGCATGTTGAATGCCCTGTTCTTGGATAATCGGCATATGATACACATTTATAGCATTGCTTACTTGTGCATGGTACTGACTATTTAGTCAGAATTGGCAAAGGTGTTAGTATCAACTGTGAAGCTGTGACTCATTAGTCAGGTTCGGCAGTGGTACTGGGCACTAGTCACGTTGCACTCACTCATTAGTCAGAATTGTCTTAGCGTGTATCACGCAAGCCATCAAAGATGAGGTCTAATTGACTGTTAGCATTGAATGACTCAAAGAGCATTAATGCCAGACCGACCCCGAGGGTCGATGAATGAAATAAGCGCTTGGAGGCTGGTGGCTTACTTAGCAGCCACTCTCCCATTTGAAACAGTGACATGCTTGTCACTCAGTATGGTTTACCAGAACCTATCGAAGGTTAGAGGCTTACCCAACAGCCAACCTTCAACTTGAATTAGTGACTTACTTGTCAATCACTCAGTATGGTTTACCAGAACCTATTGAAGGTTAGAGGCTTACCCAACAGCCACCCTTCCATTTGAGTTAGTGACTCGCTTGTCGGTCACTCAGCATGGTTTATCGGAATCTCAGGTGTTGCGACACTCACTTGATGAATATTATAAGCGCTTGAAGGCTAGTGGCTTACCTAGCAGCCACTCTTCCATTTGGTTAGTGACTTGTTTGGCAGTCACTCATCTGATTAGGATCGACTTGATAGTCCTCCAATCAGAAGGCCAGGATTTCTTATCCTGGATACCCTAGCATCTGTTTGAATACATTTGCATGCTGAATAGAGCTATGAATGCTAGGCATGCCAGATATGACCTGAAATCATGATATGACTGTTTATGAGCATATGAGTTTTCTTGCTGGGCTTCGGTTCACGGGTGCTTTGTAGTGCAGGTAAAGGCAAAAGGAAGCTGGACCATCCTTGAGTTGGAGAGCTTAGGTGATGACGTGTACATATGCAGCTGCTCGACCAATACTTGGGCGAGGTTTGAAAGTGGAACTAGGGCTGAACCCTGTTTTTGCCGCTTAGAACGGCCTGTTGTAAACACTTTCTTGTAATAAACTCTGAAATTATATTTTTGGGATCCCAATGTATATAGTAAACGTTCTAGTGAAACGTTTTATCTTAACCAAAGTTTTTAACCCCTAAACCGCTAATCTTACTTAGTTACACGTTTATGGCCAAACGACTCGATTAGCGAGTTTAGCACTGTTTGCAATGTGCACTGTAGCGGTCCCTGGAGTTGGGGCGTTACACTTAGGATCGACCAACTGGTAGATGCCACGGCGGGGTACGAACTCATGTCCTTTATGGATGCGTACTCGGGCTATAATCAGATCGCCATGAATCCAGCGGACCAGGAGCACACTAGCTTCATGACCCCAACTGACATCTATTGCTATAAGGTCATGTCGTTCGGGCTGAAGAACGCCAGTGCTACATACCAGAGATTCGTGAATAGGATGTTTGCCAATCAGATCGGGAAAAACATGGAAGTGTACGTTGACGACATGCTGGTCAAGTCGAAAACTGCCGATAACCATGTCTCCGACCTGGAGGAATGCTTTAAGATACTGAGAGAATACGGCATGAGACTCAACTCGCAGAAGTGCACTTTCGGAGTCGCCTCGGGGAAATTCCTAGGTTTCACTATCAATACCAGAGGAATCGAGGAAAACCCTGATAAGGTCAGGTCGTTACTCGATCTTCCCTCCCCTCGGTCGCGAAAAGACGTTCAGGGCCTGATGGGAAGGGTGGCAGCCCTTAATCGGTTTATCTCTAAATCCACCGACAAATGCCTGCCATTCTACAACCTGCTCCGGGGGAATAAGAAGTTCGAGTGGACCGAGGAGTGCGAGCGTACCTTCCTCGACCTGAAAGAACATCTGGCCGAGCCGCCCGTGTTGTCCAAACCAACGGCAGGAGAGCCTCTTTTCCTTTACCTAGCTGTCACAGAAGACGCAGCTAGTTCCGTACTAGTCCGAGAAGAGGACCGGGTTCAAAAACCAGTCTATTACATCAGCAAGAGGCTCCTCGAAGCTGAATCCCGATATCCGTTGATGGAAAAGGTGGCATTCTGTCTTATCACAGCCTCCTGAAAGCTCAGGTCGTATTTCCAATCCCACTCAATACATGTCATGACCGATCAACCTTTAAGGCAGGTTTTGCAAAAAGCTTAAGCATCGGGACGCCTGCTGAAGTGGGATATTGAGCTCAGCCAGTTCGAGATTTTTTACACTCCGCGAACTGCAATAAAAAACCAGGCCCTAGCTAACTTTGTAGCGAAATGTACAGGATTCCGAGAAGATCCTACGAAAGATTCGCCCCAGGCCACCTCGGTCCAGGCCTCATGGAAGGTCTTCGTAGATGGCTCATCCAACGAGCACGGCTCCGGGGCTGGGATCATTTTGATATCCCCAGAAGGACATAGGTTCCACTCGGCGTTGAGGTTCGGATTCAAGGCTTCCAACAATGAGGCTGAATATGAGGCCTTACTGGCTGGGCTAAGAGTGGCCCGGGAGCTAAAGGCCAGCTCCGTCCAATGTTTCAGCGATTCCCAGCTCGTGGTCAACCAAGTACTAGGCGAGTACCAAGCGCGGAGAACTAAGATGGCCGCTTACCTGGCCAAAGTAAAGTTCAAGCTGTCTGCATTTGGACGGGGCTCAATTGAGCAGATACCTCGGGAGCAGAATGCCAACGCAGATGCCCTCGCAACGCTCGCTACCTCCGGGGAGACGGAGACTTTGGGGTTAGTACCGATAGAATTCTTGGAAAAACTGAGCATAGAAGAGGTCAGGGCGGAGGTCGAGATGATCAACGCCAGACCAACCTGGATGACCCCCATCTTCGAATATCTCACCAAAGGAAAATTACCCGATGGGCGTCATGACGCAAGGCAGGTACTGTACCAAGCTCCAAGGTATGCGGTGGTAGATGGTCTATTGTACCGACGTGGGCGCCCTTTACCCCTACTTCGATGCATTCTGCTAGATGAAGCGAAGACCATTTTGCAAGAAGTGCACGAGGGTTTTGATAACTCTACAAAATAGAGTTATTTTACCACTTTTTATGTGCTAATTGTTGCTTAATTCTTGAGTTTTTAATTGATTTATTAAGTTTTTAAGTAATTTTGAATTTATTAGGTTTATTTTGATTTTATATATTTTTGTGTATTTTTATAGTTATTTTGTTGTAAAATATTGTAGTTAATTATTTGAATTATTATTGTTAAGTTAGTGGTAAAAAATTGTTGTATTATTAAACTTAAATGTTAAATATAAATTAAGTTATAATTAATATTTTCAAAGAATTAAATTGATTTATTTTATAATTGAAAATATTTTAGCATGACTTAATTTATATTTATTTTGTAGGAATTATGTGGTATTATTTTAGCTCTTGAAAGCAAGGAAGAAATGGTATTATTCAAAGAAAAGTAATAGATGTGGTGTTTTTGTCCAAAGGCCCAAAGCCAGGCCCATAGTTTCCTTCCAAGCACATGATGCTTTGGCCCATCAGCACTTAGCCACTTCTCTCCAGCCGAAGACACTCCTTCAGCATTTGCATATATGCTCTTCCATCAGCTACATCCAAGGGCCAGCCTACAACCTGCCACACTCCAGCCTTCACGCCAAAGCTGCATGCTTCCCACGCCTCACACCTGCCAGCACCAAGATCAACCCAAGCCCATGCATGCCCAATTTTATTGAGCCCAACATTGTCCCTTTTGTCTAAAAATACAAACTTTTTACCCCACTTTCTACACATTTTACCCAAAAACATAATTATTATACCCTATAATTTACCCCTATTTGCCATATTATAATTAATTAATTTAATTTAATCAATTTAATTAATTTAAATTGATTATTTTAATAATCCCATTTTGGCTATAAATATGGTATTTCAAGACCATTTAGGGGGATATTTTTGGAAGAGGGAGGTTAATATACCAAAAACTCTACACATTTCAAAACCTCTCCATTCTCTTCTTCTTCTTCTTCTTCTTTTTATTATTTTCTATGTATTTTTAGAGGAAATTTTGGGGGTTTCTCCTCCAAATTTTCCTATTTATGTTTGTAATTTTTAGTTTGTATTTGCTATTCTAGTTATGTGTTTCTAATCTTTTTAAGATTATTAAGGTGATGATGAAACAATTTGTAACTAGATAGTATTTATTTTGTATGTTGATTTCCCATTTTGTGCAATAAAGTTTATGGATTTTCTTCTTCAAATATTTTCTTTCATCTTAAATATCATGTATTTTGGATTGTTAGCACATATTTACACTTTGTTATTCATTAGTGCATAAACATAATATTCTTTGTGTAAGATGTGTCATTAAATTGTACACATCCATGCTTAGAACAAAAATATTATGTTTTGCCTTTTAAATAATGTTCATTGATTTATTTGTTATTTCATTAGGTTGATTTACACTAAATGCTTTGAAATTATAATTTTGAAAAGTGAAGAAAAATCCTATCATTTTAGAAATAATTTGTGCTTAAAGTTATAAATCTATTTAGAAAATGATAGTTTGATTTATTTTAACTATCACTAAAACTTGGGAGTCAATATACTTATAAATATTATTGAACTTATATTTTGTGGATTCTAATCCTTAATAATCTTATTTTACCATCTTGTTTACAATTAATTATTTAGTAATATATATTGTCTTTAATTTCTTTATTATTGTCTTTTATTTTATTTTCATTATACAAAAATCACATCAATCTTTGGAACTAGGTTAGAATTTGTTAATTTTGGTTTAAAATAGTTTTCTTTTCGATTTTAGACAACTCCTTTGGGTTCGATCTCGTGCTTACACGAACACTATTCTATAAATACGATTCGTGCGCTTGCGATTATAAATATTTAAAACATACCCGTTTTGGGTCCATCAGGTTTTAGTGAAGATCACACTAGGGGGCAAAGCTTGGCCCTGAAGGTCTTAAGGCAAGGATATTACTGGCCCACTCTGTCAAAAGACTCGATCTCCTACGTCAAGAAATGTGACAAGTGCCAGCGATTCGCCTCAATTGCCCGAGCTCCCCCAGTCGAGCTGAAGATGATCTCGTCCCCATGGCCATTCGCGGTCTGGGGAATCGACCTGGTTGGCACCCTCCCTACTGGAAAGGGGGGGTCTGTTACGCGGTGGTGGCTATGGACTACTTCACCAAGTGGGCTGAGGCGGAACCATTGGAAACAATCACTTCCAAGAGAGTCATCAACTTCGTGGTCAAAAACATTATCTGCCGGTTCGGACTGCCAAAGAAGATTGTGTCAGACAATGGAACGCAGTTTGACAGCGACCTCTTCACCGAATTCTGTGAGAGGTACGGCATCGTGAAGAGCTTCTCCTCCGTGTCCTATCCCCTGGAAAATGGGCAGGTCGAGGCTGTCAATAAGACACTAAAGGCGAGCCTTAAGAAGAGACTGGACGAAGCCAAGGGAGTCTGGCCAGAACAGCTCCCCCAGGTACTGTGGGCTTACCGGACCTCGCATCGAACTCCGACGGGTCATACTCCTTTCTCCCTAGCCTTCGGGAGTGAGGCAGTCCTTCCTGTCGAGATAAAGGTGTCTTCACATAGAGTCCAGGCGTACGAACATGATCATAATCACGAACTGCTTTGCGCGTCCCTCGACCTGATTGATGAAAGACGAGAAGATTCGCAGCTCCAGCTCACGCATTATCAGCAAAAAATCACTCGTTACTTCAACTCAAAGGTCAAAAAGCGTGCCTTTAGTATCGGCGATCTGGTCCTTAGGAGAGTCTTTCCAGCCAGTAAAGATCCCAAAGATGGAGTATTGGGACCAAACTGGGAAGGGCCATATCAAATAACCGAGGTCATAAAGGAAGGAACCTACAAATTAGCTCGACTTAATGGAGAAACAATCCTGCGAACGTGGAACGCCATCCATTTGAAGAAATATTATCAGTAATACCCTTGTAAGGCTTAATCAGAAAGGCCATCTTTTGTTTATTAAGCAATGAGAATTAAATTCTTTTTTCATTATTGTGTTTATTTGCGGATGTAATCTCAAGTAACCATGAAAGACCCTTTCCTAATTACTTGGGGGGGGGGGGGGGGGGGGCATATGGTGCCTGGATACAACCAGGTCACCCTAAAGACTTAGAAGTTGGTTCAAATCGATTGATCAATGTTTTTCTTAAAAAACACGAGATATTGATAAAGGATTAACGCGAACTAAGTCGTATCCTGGATATAACCAGGTTCCAAAACTTAGAAGTTAATTCAAATTGATTGATCAGTGTTTTTCTTAAAAAGCACAAGATATTAATCAAGAATTAACGCGAACTAAGTTTTCAAATTAACATCCTGGATATAACCAGGTCCCAAAACTTAGAAGTTAATTCAAATTGATTGATCGATGTTTTTCTTAAAAAGCACAAGATATTAATCAAGAATTAACGCGAACTAAGTTTTCAAATTAACGTCTTGGATATAACCAGGTCCTAAAACTTAGAAGTTAATTCAAATTGATTGATCGGTGTTTTTCTTAAAAAGCACAAGATATTAATCAAGAATTAACGCGAACTAAGTTTTCAAATTAACGTCCTGGATATAACCAGGTCCTAAAACTTAGAAGTTAATTCAAATTGATTGATCGGTGTTTTTCTTAAAAAGCACAAGATATTAATCACGAATTAACACGAACTAAGTTTTCAAATTAACATCCTGGATATAACTAGGTCCTAAAACTTAGAAGTTAATTCAAATTGATTGATCGTTGTTTCTCTTAAAAAGCACGAGACATTAATCAAAAATTAACGCGAACTAAGTTTTTAAATTAGTGTCCAGGATGCAACCAGGACTTGTCTTAGAAGTTGGTTCAAAATTGGTTAACATGTTTTTTCCTAGAAAAGCATAAAGTATCAATCACAGCACCAACAAAAACTAAGACTATTACCAAAATGCCAATTGATAAAGGATGTAAATCAATCAGAAACAAAAAATTGATAAAGCCAATTGTCTCGAGGTTGGAAAACCTCATACAAAGTTACAAAAAAAAAATTGTTGTTCAAAGGATAAAAATAAGAGAGATCCTAGGCTCCGCCCGGCTGCTCCGATAAGGTCACCACCTCGCCCTCCTGTTCGGTAGCTGTGGAGGTCTCCCCGGTCTCGGAGGGCGTCTCTTGCTGAAGGCGAGCTTTGAACCCCTCCCGGAAGGACTCCCATGCATCCGATCCGAGAAAGGAGAAGTCACCATCCGGGTTGAAGACCCAGCAATGGTATAGCATATCCTCCATGGAGGAGCTGGAAGCTGCCCTCTCCGTCGCCAGGGCGGCCTTAGCTTCCTTAGCCTCGGCCTTCGCGGTGTCCAGTGCGGCCCGAGCAGCCCTGGCCTCCTCGAGTTTGGCTGTCGCAGCGGCTAGGGCGGCCTTGGTAGCCTCGGCCTCCTACAGCTTGGAACGGGATGCATCCAACTCAGCCCGCGCGGCTGCCAGGGCATCCTTGGCATCCTGTTCCTGATTTTGGGCGGTCTTAAGGGCAGCCAAAGCAGTCTGGTGCTCGCCCCTCATATCCTCGAGCCGAGCCTTGGATCGGGATATGCTCTGGTGAAGAGTCAGGGCACCCTACAAGACAAAAAGGCGACAAGGCAACTGCCTTAGAAAGAAAAAAAAGAGAGAAAGTGCGATGCATAATGAGCAAAGAATACAAATGGCAAAGCCAACTTACCGTTAAAGCCATCCCCAGCGAAGACTCCATCACACTCTCCGGGCTCCTTGTTTCAATCGCCCGCAGGTCCCTTTCGGTGGCGTTATAGTAGTGTTCCACGGTGTAGCTCGCCGTCTCGTAGACCGTCCCCCAAAAGAGATCAAGGATCTTCTCCAAGGCCCAAGGATCCACCGGAACGCGCAACTCGGGGGCTGTGGTTGACAGAGTCCCGGGGTCCACCTCCATTTCCCAAGCAAAGGCGGGAGCTCGCGGAGGAGGTGGAGGCACCTTTGCCTGGGCAGCCGGGGTTTGGTCTTTCCCCTTTGCAGGGGACTTGGATGTTGTCCCGATGGCCTTCTTCGCCACCTGGAGCTTCTTCACCATGGGCCCGGTAGCCCCGGCAGAAGGGTTCCCTCCGAGGAACATAGCTCGCAAGTCTTTGCTCCCGGGCTGAGACATCTCCTCTGGTAAAACAAAGACAAAGCATTAGTATACAAGTAAATATTTATGCAAGAACAACAAAAATAAAAGGGAAAAACGGAACTCAAGTATATATTGAAAGGGATCCTACCCTCCGAGCTAGAGGAGGAATCTATGGTCACGACCACTGGCCCCGGAGCTTCCGCATGGGAGTCTAAGATAACGATTTCGCGGGCTGGAAGAGGCTTTGGGTTCAAATCCGGCTCGAGACTAGACTCTTCTACGTACTGCCTAAGCCCCGGAGCTACTATACCCTCCCGAAGGGAAGGCCACGACCGAAGGTTGGTCCCATACTCCTCAAAAAAGACCGACCTAAAGGCTAGGGTGTTATCTACGACTACTGTACCCTTAGGGCGGCTACTTTTGTAATCTAGCACGAGCTGGTTGACATATTGGAGTAGGGTTATGTTGAGGTCTGGGTCATTTCGGTGGCGTTGAATGGGCTAGTTGGGATTGAACCTAGCTAGTCGGAGATCCGCGGTGGCCCTATCTAAGCCCCTAAACAGATAAGGGTTACCTTGGCTGGAGGGGCTGGCTGCTGCCCCGGACTAGGCCCTCTCCACGTTAACTTCTTGGGCAACCTCCAGCGCCCACTTCCGCCGTACGAGGGGCACCTCGTCCTCCTCGTCCTCTTCTTCTCCCTCGGCCTCCTCCTCGGGGATGGACCTCATCTCGCGAGCTGGGGGGAGCCCCCGCGGTCTCCTCAGGTTCAGAGTCTGGCCCGGGGAGATCAGCTTGCATGCCAGCATTGTCTCGTCGGACACGAGCTGGCGATAGTCCTTTTCGCTGGCGGGCAGCCCCTCCAATGTTTCGTATTGACCCCCGAGGGTCACAGACTTGCTCGTCCTCGCGAAAATGGCTGCAGGATTGTTTCTAAGTCAAAAACTAATAAACGGGAGCTAATCAATACTTAACTTACGAACTAAGAGTGAAGGATACTTACGAGGGCGGTTGAAATAGTGATGTTCGCAATTGCAAAACCCCGTGGACATGAAGAACGGGTCTTTAAAGTCGTTGGGGTGGCTGGGCAGCTCGATGACCGCAGCCGTGTTTGGAAAACGGGTCAGATAATAAAACCCATTGCCTCGCCCCCTCTGCTCCGGGCTGGCCTTGAGGCAGAAAAAATAAAGGATGTCCGCCGGCGTGGGGACCTCTCATTCCTGCTTCAGGAATAAGTATCTCAACCCCGCTAACAAACGGTATGAGTTAGGGGGGAGCTGGAAAGGAGCCAGCTTCACGTAATTAAGGAAATCCATGAAGTACTGGTCCAGCGGAAGGAAGGCCCCAGCCTTGAAGTGCTCGCCGCTCCAGGCCGCATATTCCTCATCGAGCGGCGCGCAGCTCCGCTCGCCGTCTAGGGGAGGTCGGGCGTCTAGGGCGCCCTTCCCCAGCTCAATGTTGTGGGAGAAGAATATCTTATTCACTCTCCCCTGGCTGGTGATCTTCGAGACGATCTGCTCAGCCTCGAAGAAAGCATCGGGTCCCACCTCGAGCTCCTGCTCCACGGCCGAACCAAAGACGGGGATGGGAGAGTCCGGGACCACCTCTTTCCCTTTGGCTTGCTGGGAAGACGAGCTTCCAGTAGTCTTCTTAGGGGCGTTCGTCTTTGGTGCCATCTAGTCGCCTAACGAACAAAAGAAGAAAGTTTAGAAAAGGCGACCTAAGCATAAGAAAGAATATGACATGAAGTGTTTTCTTTACACGGGTTGAGGTAATTTCAGCCCGTGGAGAGTGATACCACGCGGTTTTATGAACACGCGCCTGTGCTCCCAACGGGTCCCCGATTACTCGGAATCTGTGTGTCAGGAGGGTCAGAATAAAAAAATTTCCTTGGAAGGAAATTTTCAGTAGGCAAGTAGTGAAAAATCGCCTCTGAGGCATGTCCCCTAAGCTACCCGGTTTATGCATCTTAAAAACTGGTTCTTCCAAACAGGCATACAAAAGTTCTACCCAGAAAATTTCCCCAGAAAATGTACCCTTTGAGTCGTCCGCCTAAATGATTTCTTCTACGGTCGGTGCCCTAGAATAAAAACCTACGCCTATCATACCCACAAAAACCAGCAGAATTCTGCATGTGGCTACAGGAACAATTTACCCTAGCAATAGTGAAAAGGAAATTTAAAACATGCATAAGCGGAGAACTTACAGAATGTTTTGCTGTGAGGAGGCTGAAATGGTCGTCTGGGTTGGAGTCCGGCTAGAACTGCTAGTGCCAAAGCCTCAATGGAACTCTCGCGCTTGAACTTCTGGGACGCTGGGAACGGCAACCGGAGGAGAGAGAGAGAGAGTTTTTGAGACTGAGAAGAAAGAAGAAAACAAGATAATTTTTCGAAAGAACAGGTGGCCCATGCGTAAGGTGGCCACTCCTTTTATATACGTAAGAGGCCAAGTGAGGGGCATCCGTTGGATTGCCCTGATGTAGGATTCGAGGATCACTACTCGAGAGGTGAAACGACGGCCGAGTATAGGCTAGGCAATTTAATGCGGTTCTTGGGAGACGTATCGTCACCAACCACGATGCTCCACGTACTCGACGCCTACGTAATGGGCGGAATGTGAGAAGTCCACAAAGAAGCCTAAAAGCCCCCACTGTGGCCCCAGGTGACGTCATGTGCCACGAGCAAGGGCTTGGGGGGCAAATGTATGCCCTAATTCGCCACGGGCTATTAGCAGGCTGAGATATGGCATAATTGTGTATCAGCCACGTGGATAGCGTGTACCCGGAGCTGCTACTCCCAGGTCCCACCTCTTTAGCTCGAGGTAACCGTAGGTTCACTAAAGTTGCTAAGGAGTCGGGTCAAAAGTATGGACACTGCAGACTAAGAAGACATCCAGCTCGAGGTATGAGCTTGAGTTGGAGTCTGTGACCCCTTATATAGTCAACCACGCAATGTAAATGTGCATATATCAGGCATCACGTGTCTGATATATCCCTGAATTCTCGGACACGCAGCCTAAACGTGCGTGTTCAGGTGCCCACGACTGGGTCGGGCCGTGCGGCCCATTATCTGCCTTACCTATTGATTAGACCACACTCCATTTGTCAAGTTTTAGGAATTAATCATGAATGTCACAGAGATGACATGATGGGTAAGGGGGTCACGGGATGACCCCCATTTGCCAACCCCCAGATGCCCTCTCCTATAAATATGGAGATCTTGGGAATTGCAAGGGGTTGGACTCTATTATGTAAAGAAATACCCTGTAAAGAGTCTCAGAAAACTAGCAATAATATTGGCTGGTGGAGTAGAAAGATTTTAACCTTTGAACCACCTAAAAAAAGTATTTGTATCACCATCTTATTTTAAGATCATTCATTTGTTTCGGTTCATTACTTAGCACTAATCACACTCTCTTATTCTATTAATTACATATTGTCGAAGAACCGCGTCAACAACATGTTTCTAAGATAAATGAACTATAATAATTACCTTTGTTTTTCGCTGCTAGAAACTTGGGGCAATCCTGTTTCCAATGCCCCTTCTCTTTGTAGTGAAATGAACTATAATCATTACCTTTGTTTTTTGCTGCTAGAAACTTGGGGCAATCCTGATTCCAATGTCCCTTCTCTTTGTAGTGAAAACTCTTACCTTTACCTTTCTTATTTTTCTTGTTTTTCCCCTTAAGCGTCTGTGCATTTGGTTGTGTACTCGTCTTTATAGCCTTTGCAGGCTTGGGGTTGTTGTTTTGTCCACCTTTCCTCTTGTTTCCAGCTTTCGAAGACGAAGCTTGGTCAGCTTCAGCCTTAGCTGGATCAGCAGCAACAGCAGTAGTATTCTTATTTTCTCCTCCTTTACTTGGTCCACCCATGATAGGCTCAAAAGTCTGAAGCCCGTTCATGAGCTGCGTTAGAACATAGTTGAGTTGATCATGAACGTGTAGACACGATTCCATTTGAGCATTTACGGTGTCTTCACTTATGTGCGGAGACAGTGTTATCCAAGCATTTATGGTGCCATCACGAGCATTGACAGTACCATCACTAACGTGTGGACACGATGCTCGTTCTGGGGATTCCTCAATCATGACGAATTCAGATTTGTCATCAATCAACTCTATGTTGATATTTTGCTTCCATTTAAGGAAGTTTTCTCCAATGAGTTTCTCCATCGAAAGTTGAGAAAGGATGGGAGTAGACACAGCCATAATTAAACTACAAATTACCAATAAAATAGAAATCAATCACATTTGCTGAATAAAACTTCTATTCACACAAATTTCAAGAAATAGCACAACATATACCAAAATATGTAAGATATGAGAAAAAATACCAAAAACAATCATATCTCTATTTCTTTAGGTTTTTAACTAATCTATGATATCCTTGTTCCGGTTGGCGAGAGTCAAAAATACCACTAGTTAAATAGAGTTGTAAACTCATTTAATAATGGACACCACTATTAACAACTGACTATTTAATCAAGATAAAAAAAAAACAAAATCTCTTATTTTATGAGCTAGACCCATGGTTTCGATAATCATAGATTTAGTCCTAGTAGTCACTGTAGGGGTGAGTCTAGTACAATTTGACCTATAATTATCTATCTTTTGAAATCTAACCTTGTCAAAATAGCTAATGAACACCTTCCGTAGGGGGACAAATCAAAGCACCTCAAGACCCCATTAAGCTATTGACTATGTTAAACCAACGGTGGAGATTGAATAAAATTCTTAAAATAAGTTCATTATAAAATTAAAAAATAGTATTTTTATTATTTATTTTTAGAAAATTAATAACTGTGGTTTTCCAAAAAAAAATTAAACAGATTAAAAAATTTAAAACCAAATTCCTATAATTTCTTATTAATTCTAAAGTGTCACATTGAAACAAATCCAATTAATTTAGAATTAATTTGTTGCTAATCAATATTTAGGTTTAACTAATATAATGAACTTATACAAGTAAATCCAACTCAGGTAAATGGGCATTAACAATTGGGCTTGTATAGAGAAGGGTTGGGTCCAGTATGTCGTTCCCACTACAAAGGCCCCATATCTTCCATACAAGGTCCAAAAGACAAGAATTTAAACATTCGTTTTATTAATTGATTAGGCCCACTATAGTTATGCAAAGAAAATGGGCATTCACAAGTGGAATCATCCACAAGAGAGGAATTTAAACTTTACATTTTCTAATGGGCCCAAATAAAACCTATCATTTTATGAATATTTTATTTGGCAAAATCCATATATCTAACAAACATATGGGCCACTATATGCAGCTAAGCCCAATTGCAAAAATACAACATATGGTGCAAACAGACATGTTATAAATGGATGTGCCTAATCATGATACTATATAAGCAATTCTATGAATTTATGCAAAAATACCACAATTAATTATCTAGAATTTATCAAAAAAAATTCAAATTAATTAAATTTTTACAAAAAATAAGTCAATTTAAATGAAATTTATCAACAATTGACAATAGTTAATTTAAATTTCATTTATCAACAATCAACTTGGTTTTAGGTTAATTTGAAAAAAAAAATTAATTTAATTTAAATAAGATTTATCAACAAATAACCAAAGTTAATTTAAATCCCATTTATTAAAAAAATATTTTATTAATTGGCTGAAAATCTTGATATTTTTCAAAATTTAACTAATTTTAAATTTTAAAATCAATATCTAAACTGTTTTTCAAAAAAAAAAATCTTGTGTTGTTACAACTATTAGCTAATATTTTAACCATTTAAAAAAATAAAATATAAATAGTTATAACAACCCTAAAATATCTTAAAACAGTTAAAAAAAAATTAAAATATCCATGAAAATATCTAACTAACAAATTTCAAATTTCAAATAATTTAAATATTAAAAACTATAGAATAAACAGATATTTATATTTTCAAATAAAGATTTAATAAAAATATCAAGAATTTAAAAGAAAATATCTTAAATATCTGATATCTTAATTCTAATATTTTAATATATTAAAATATTTAAAATTAAGTTGTTAGTCTATTTTTAAATTTGAATTTGAATCTTTGTAGAAAATATCTAATTATTTAAATATCAACTAACAAAAATATCTTATATTTTAAAAAACAATTTTAAATACAAAAACAAATCTGATATTTTTGGCTTTGATTATAAATAATTAATTGTCACAATTTTTATTTTTCTTTAATTTAAAAAAAAACCCGATAAATAGTACTCGGTACTGTTCATTGCGTGCGTGCGCGCGGGGGCACATGGGCAGCTAGGGCAAAAAAAACAAATTTGAGCAATTTTTCAAACCAAAACAATTTTCTAATTAATTTTTAACATGCTTTACACAAAATAAAGCATATATAAAAATTAATAGCATAGAAAACACAACAAAATAACCTAAAAATTGAAAATAATCACATAAAATCAATATGCTTCATAAAAACATGAAAATCCATCTAATTATTCAAACACGTCAAATAATCCAATTTTAAACATGTTCATGCATGAAAATAAAGATTGCCAAATGCTCTAAGGCCAGTTGTTAGGAAAACTTAAATAGGATCTTTATTTATTTTCATGTAGATCTAATATTAAACAAATTAATATGAGATAACCTAGAACATGTTTCTAAAATTGAATTCAAAGAGAAACAAAGACAAGAATACTTACAGTATACGCAGCGGAATGAAAGAATTCTTCATTTCTCTAACTCTTGTATCATTTCTGTCGCAGAGTATTATCAAGAAACTGAGCCGTTCTTCTAATTTCTTCACAGTCTTCCAATGTATCATTAGCATCACCTAGACTAGTGTGGGCAATTCTCAACACATGAGATAGATACAAAGAGAAGAAGAGAAAATAAAAAAAGAGGCTTAGAAAAGGACTTGTGTTTAGAGAGAATCTAAAACTATCAGAAAACCAATAATTAAACTTATCTGTCGTCTTAGAAATATGAACTTATGACTTCTCTCTAAGCACTCCTTTTATAGACTCAATTAGGTCATTTAATTTAATTAAAAAATTAATAAAATAATAGTCAATTTGAAGCACTATGTCAAAATTATCATGGGCTTTAGGCCCATGAAATTTCTCATTTGATTATAAGCCCATTGGACTTAAAATCAAGGCATGTATTATTTTCTATTGATTTAATTAATTAAATAATTATTTAAATACTTTATCAAATTAATTATTTATAATTTGAACCTTGAGTTAAACTTATTTATTAATTTAGATACTAATTTATCTTATTCAATAAATTTGCCCTAATTTATCTTTTCATCTAAAAATTACATAACTCTGTGAAACTATCCAAAATTGACCTGGTCAACTTTGATAATTCTAATTGATAATTAAATCAATTAACTGAGACTATCTAGATGATTTTATCCAAGGTACAATAGGGACCATGGGCCTATGAAATCAAACTCCAATAATTTATCATAAATCTAACAAATAAATTTACTAACTTATTAATTCCTCGTGACTCCACTATAGACTCGGAATTGCACTCTTGAATTCATAGAACGCTCTATAACAAATATAGATACGCTATTAATTATCCATTGTTACAACCATAATTGTCACTCAATCCTCTATAGACGGTCTACAATGAGATAGGACTAAAATACCGTTTTACCCCTCATTGTATTTCATCCTTAAAACAGTTAGTTCCTTGTAAATGATATTTCAGTAAACTAATTGAATTACTGAAATGAGATCTCTATCATTTAACACCTTGAACCAAACTAAAAGGAAACCATCATTTCACTTCTTCATCAGAAGCTATAGATGTTCATATCTATGATTAACACTCCCACTCAATTATACTACCGAGTTCCCAAGATGTAAGTATGGGCTAGTCCGTAGGGTAAGCTGGTAACAAACAAGTCAAAGAACTCAAATAATACAATCAAGTAGAATACTAACCACTCAGAATTGAGATTGAATTGACCTATGGTCAACTATATGATATGACTAGAATAGATAACAACAGTATGTTTACTTATCTTATCAATTGTCAATATCGATCTTGTCCGATGTAACAAATGCATCTGATCTTATCTACTTTGCTAATGTTCTGGAAAGAACATAACACTACAATGTGTAAGTAGATCATATCGTAGATTGGCAAGTCAGTGTAAATCATGTGCACTGACTAATCTTAGGACTAACTTATTTTTGAACATATAATCATATTTATATTCCACTGTGATTACGTCACTATAAATAAGATTAGCTATATGCTCAGGATTTAATAGAAGTTTATATTAAAAAAAAATTCATGAAAATAAAACATGTGAGCAAAGTGATTGACCAAGTCAAAAAATGATTTCTATTCTTTTATTGATAATAAATGAGATTACAAAGAATTTGGGTTTTAATTAGGGAATAAAACCCCAACAAAGGGAGCATCAGATTTTTCGTGTAACAGGTCGTTGAGTACCTCTTGCATGTTCTCCATAGTGGCCTACAACCTTTGCTTTTTCAAGTCCAGGTCACGTATTTCATCTTCATAGTGATGAGTTCTGAAACTTGAACTCACTGAAGTGTACTCGTGGGCGTTTACCATGTCTCTGTTTAGAGGGACCTGGGTCCTGATGGTTTGAACTTGGGGCCACGGGTGGCCGCAGTGGAGGGTGAGTTGTACAACCCTTCGTTGGAGCGGTGGAATGTGCTACAGGGTCTAGTGTAGGATGGATGGCAGGGGATGATACTTCTTCCTCTTCGCCATTTTCCTTGGGAAAATCCGTCGCACCTCCATTCGTCGGCGGCGGAGGATCCCTCATGGACGCCCTTAGCTGGGTTCCGTCTAGGTGAACCTCCACTTCTTGGTGGTCTTGTAGGCGTTTTGAATGCCTTGCCATGATTTCTTACTGAAATTAATGGAGGAACTATTGTTGGTTAGTTGTTCTTGCCACAAATGGCGCCAAACTATTGACGGTGAGAACTCGTCAACAATGTTAGGTCGGAAAACTCAAAGCTTAGTAAGACAATGACTAAGAAAGAACTTAGAATGGGCTTGAGGAAAGATAAGTGCAAATCAAAAATGGAGTAAAAACGTGTATATTGCTTAATAGCCTGAGTATACAATGAATTTTTCTAACCCCTTAGTCTGAGGGGTGATAGTCTATTTATAGTTGGGTTCTAATGACCCTTGATACATGGTGGTCTCCGGGGACAAAATAGTACGCAGGTACATTGTCAAGGTAGTAGCATAGGTAGTAGTGGTGTTGGAGGAGTGGTGGTCGACTTTAGTATGTGTCAGGGGTCTGCAAAAGTACTCATGCCTTGGTACCATGTTGTACCTCCACTACTTGTCGAGTACAGACCTCATAAGTGTGCTAAGGGAGTCCATACTATGTACCACTCTTGTACTACCACTATTTGTCTAGCGTGGACATTGTGTCCGTGCCCTAACTCCTCTTGGTTTGTAGGTGCATTTCGTACCTTTACTAGCTCCTAGAGTCATACGTAGGTTCTCACCCTCCCAAGATACTCTGCTCCTACGAGCTTGAAGTATTGAAATCCTGATATGTTATCATGGGTGACATCCTTCGCCGTTCCCACCATTTCTGACTTCATACTGAATCGTAGTGGGGTCTTCTCTAACCTTCTTTGAACGCATGTTTAAGAGGTCCTTGACTCTACATCTTGTGGGACCCACAGGAGATAATGTGCTTCGTTCGTGGCGCTTATCTTAGGGAGGGGGGTAAGGCCTCATTGTGGCATATGTGATGAGACACGGCGCCTTGTAAGCACACCAGAGGCGAGAAGCATAGGCATGACACGGCGCCTTCAATGAGGCAGCTTGGCGCCTAAGCATGAGATGAGGGTCTCACGAGGCGGGGGCCGTAGCTTCACAGGGCACAAGGCAGCTGGGTGTACATGCGTGAGACAGAGGGTCTCGCGAGGCGAGGTTGTGGCTTCGTGAGGCGTGATGCAGCTGGGAGCACATGCGTGAGACGAAGGGTATCACGAGGCGAGGGCCATGGCTTCGCTGGGTGCACATACGCGAGATGGAGGGCATGTCCAAAATTTTGCGACAATTCAACCAAGATTGTGAGGAGCAAAGGTTTCATCATTTGACCCATTGTCTCCCGGGACTACCTCAGGAGTGTGTTATGTTTTTTTTTTTTTGGCATCCAGAGAGGTCATCTTTGTTGGGGTTTTATGCCCTAATTAAAACCTAATTTCTTTGTAATCTCATTTTATTATCAATAAAAGAATAGAAATCATTTTTTAACTTGGTCAATCACTTTGCTCACATGTCTTATTTTCATGATTATTTTTTTACTATAAACTTATATTAAATCTCAAGCATATAGCTAATCATATTTATAGTGACGTAATCAAAGTGGAATATAAATATGATTATATGTTCAAAAATAAGTTAGTCCTAAGATTAGTCAGTGCACAGGATTTACACTGACTTGCCAATCTACGATATGTTCTACTTACACATTACAGTGTTATGTTCTTTCCAGAACATTAGCAAAGTAGATAAAATTGGATGTATTTGTTACATCGAACTGGACCGATACTGACAATTGATAAGATAAGTAAACATACCGCTATTATCTATTCTAGTCATATCATATAGTTGACCATAGGTCAATTCAATCTCAATTCTGAGTGGTTAGTATTCTAACTGATTGTATTATTTGAGTTTTTGACTTGTTCGTTTCCAGCTTACTCTACGGACTAGCTCATACTTACATCTTGGGAACTTGGTAGTATAATTGATGGGAGTGTTAATCATAGATATGAACATCTATAGCTTCTGATGAAGAAGTAAAACGATGGTTTCATTTTAGTTTGGTTCAAGGTGTTAAATGATAGAGATCTCATTTCAGTAATTAAATTAGTTTACTGAAATATCATTTACAAGGAACTAAGTGTTTTAAGGATAAAATATAATGATGGGTAAAACGGTAGTTTAGTCCTATCTCATTGTAGACCGTCTATAGAGGATTGAGTGACAATTATGGTTGTAACAATGGATAATTAATAACGTATCTATATTTTTTTATAGAGCGTTCTATGAATTAAAGAGTGAAATTCCGAGTCTTTAGTGGAGTCACGAGGAATTAATAAGTTAGTAAATTTATTTGTTAGATTTATGATAACTTATTGGAGCTTGATTTTATAGGCCCATGCTCTCCATTATACCTTGGATAAAATCATCTAGATAGTCTCAATTAATTGATTTAATTATCAATTAGAATTATCAAAGTTGACAATGTCAATTTTGGATAGTTTCACAAAGTTATGTAATTTGGAGAAGAAAAGAGAAATTATGGTAGATTTATTAATTAATATAAATTGGTATCTAAATTATTAAATAAGTATTAATAAATGTTAAAATTATAAATAATTAATTACATAAATGATTTAAATAATTATTTAAATAATTAAATCAAAAGAAATTAATACAGGCCTTGATTTTAAGTCTAATGGGCTTGTAATCAAATGGGAAATTTCACGGGGCTAAAGTCCATGATAATTTCGACCTAGGGCTGTTAATTGGCTATTATTTTATTGATTTTTTAATTAAATTAAATGACATAGTTGAGTCTATAAAATGAGTGCTTAGAGAGAAGTCAAAAACATATGTTACAGAAGTTCAGAAGTCAAAAAACACAAGTTTCTGATAGTTTTTAGATTCTCTCTAAACCCAAGTCTTTTTCTAAGCTTCTTTGTTATTTTTTCTTCTTCTCTCTGTATCTATCTCATCTGTTGAGAATTGCCCACTCTAGTCTAGGTGATTCTATGGATACTTTGGAAGACTGTGAAGATAATAGAAGATCGGTTCAGTTTCTTGGTAATACTCTGCAACATAAAGAATACAAAGGTTAGAGAAACTGAAGGAATGACTCATTCATTCCGCTGCGTATACTGCAAGTATTCTTATCACTGTTTCTCTTTGAATTCAATTTTAGAAACATGTTCTATGTTATCTTATATTAATTTTTTTTAATATTAGATCTATATGAAAATAAATCAAGATCATGTATAAGTTTTCCCAACAATCTTGCACAATGAGGCCCATCCTTATATGAGCATTAAGGCCTTAGGCTCTAGGCTAGCCTAAACTCTATAACTTAGCTTGTGTTGCTTGTTTGGGTCAATTCTTTCATGTTCACATACCTTTACTCATTTCAACACAGGATCATATATTTTTTCTTGTAGATTTTTCGAATCCACAATTACTCATATAAATATATATATATACATATATATATTATTAATTAAATCAAATCAATTAAATAATTAGATTTTGAAAAGAGGAATGTAAAATTGAGAAGGAAAATGAATAAAAAAAAAGGAAAATTTACATCATGTATTGCTTTTATCAAATTATTTACAATAATAATGTGTACAAAAATATTTACAATTATACCATTTTTCTTATAAGGATATAAATTAATTTTTTCTTATTCTCATCTTTCTCAATACATACATATATACACGGTACCTTTTAATTTTTTTTTAATGTTTCTTTATTTCTCTTTCTTCTCATTAACTCCAAAAATATTTTCCAACCACACTGCTAGTCGGATCGACTCAAGAGTGGTACTATCGCGAGCTACTCTTCAATGTGGTCATTGATATGTGGGAAGCATATATTTTTCGTCGTCGCCGGAGAAAATGACCAAAAATAAAAAAGCAAACTTTTAGTTTCTTTTTCATTTTTTGTTAACCAAAAAGTAACTAAACTTTAAACTTAACCAAAATTTAATATAACAAAATTTGTATTCATATTTTACATTTAAAAAAGATACTATACGATATACAACTTTAAAGCTATTTTAGAAATATTTTAAGTAATTTTTTTTAAATAAATTCTTTAGAATATTGTTTGTTAAATTTTAAATAAAATATAAGAATGTTCATTTTCGCAACTCACTAAACTTGTTAGTTGCTTTAAATTTGTGGCTTACTCAAAAAATTTGTAATATATCGAAAGGTAACCAATTTTAAAAACAATAAAAATGTAGCTTTTAAAAGTAACTATGTAGTATACTAAAAAGTATCAGTTCTAATAAGCTATTCATGATAACTTGAAAGTATAAGAGTAACTTTTTATACTATATGATAACTAATTAGTTTCTAAACCAGACTTGAATGTAACGTAAAAATATCTTAAATAATAAGGCATGTAAATTACATGTGTGACTAAAAAAGTCTATTAAAAGTTTTCATTTAAAAGTTACTGTGTAGTATACTAAATTAATTTTTATTAAAAAACTATATGGTAACTTATTATACTATATGGTCACTCATTAGTTTCTGAAATAAGCTTGAAGACTACCAAAATGTAACATAAAAATAATTAATTGATATATTAAGATGTCTACAAATGAGTTTTGGAAGTAACCAAAAGGTGAAATAATGATCGTAAAATAAAAGTTTTAATAAAAAAAAAAGTAATCAATTGGTATCTTATCGATATCGTAAGCGACCAAAATGCAACTTTTTACAACTCAGAAAAAACAAAAAATTTCAGGAAGCAAGATTTCTCGATCTTTTTCAAAATTTGTATACTATCCTGACGTAGCAATGTTATTTGTGTAAATAATTTGATTGAATGTATTTTTTAAAATACTTTAAATTTTATGTATGTATATAATTACTATTCCCTAAAAAATAATAAAATAGAAACGGGCTTCACACTTAAGAATAGCTGAAAAAAAAGATTAAAAAAAAGGAAGATTTACACTCACTATCCTTATAATATAAATAATTACTAATTTGACATTGATATTTTAATATACCCGTATTATAATATTTATTAACCTAAATAACAAACAACCAAAATTTATTTACTTATTTATTATACCTATTTATATTTTAATATTCACCATAATTACATTTAACATATACCAACATTCAATATATTTTCTTCTATAATTGTTTTGCTTTTTAAGACTCATCAATCATATATCTTAGTCTCCTCTTTGACTTCTACGACTGATTTGGTATTTTACAAACATAAAATATATTTCCTTATTTAATTGATTTTCTCTTTAACGCTAATCATTATAACTATTTGTAGAAAATCCAAAATAGATGCAAATGGGATACTATTTGGTATCATTCTCTATTTGTTATAATATATATTATTATTATTATTTTGGATACAACTAAGTAGTTTATTTTTATTTAGAACTATTTAACCATGTTATTTACTTCAATCTCCAAAATTATTTATTTGGATACTATTTGGTATCCTATTTTTCATGTTATTACTATTTATTATTTTTTGGTGTTGGATTTATGCATTGTTGTAAATTGAATCTACACATATTTCAAGATGATCATCACTAGATTTTAATTAGATGTAGATAATGTAGTTTCAATCTAGTTTGAATATGAAATTATATCTCCAATTTATATGATCTAGATTCAATTTCTAAATCATCAATTAAGTTGTTAAAAAAATCAAATGAGCTACCAAATGATATCAAAATACACTACTCACTTCATAATCATTATAGTTGATAGTCTATGTGCTTAACCATTCTTGAGAACATAATGACATAATTAATAAATGATACTATATAATATTCTATATAGTTTGATACTTGTTGGTATCCTATAAAACTTATTACTATATAATGTATTATCTAATAATGGATTTGTTGCGAAATTTAAGCTACGCAAGTATACGTAATCACAATTTGTAATAATGTATCTAATAATATATAGTTATTTATTATACCTACTTATTTTTTAACATAGACTATTGCCTTATTTAATTGATTTGCTTTACAATACTAAATCATTTTTCTTCTTATTTTCTTTGCATTTCATGGTTGATTTGGTATATTGAAAGAGAGAGTGTTCAAATCCTAATTTTTGGGATTTGGTATCGTATATAATCTTACATTATTTTAAAATATTTATATAATTTAATACTAAATGGTACCATATGGTTTTATACAAAAAAAAAATGCATAATTTAAACTACACACTATTCTACATATTTACCAACTAAATGGTATTCTATCTACACATTTTGATACTGCATGATATTCTACATATATTTATCTACTAAATGATATCCAACACATTTTTTAACACCAAATAACTTTTAGATACTTATGTGTATCCATAAAGTGAAAGTGAATGTTTGAACATTTTATATCTTATTAAATTTTCATGCATGGAATTATATACTTAGTGGTTTGGTAAATACATTTATTTATGGAAAGATTTTATGAATGTGAGTAATATAGGGGATTTCTATTATTTTATTACATCAGATTAAATCCATTAGCAACAATAAATTTATATTTATATACTTAGTAATTTATACTACAAAAAAAAAACTACCTATTAGTATCCAACATTTAAACATTATAAACTACCATTTGCTATCATACTTACAAGTGCTATTGTTTAGTATCCATCAGAGTCCCAAAGACTACTTTTTGGTATCAAAAGATAATAATAGTAGAAGCATATTCTTAATAAAAATGAGACCAAATAAATTGTATGTTATATCCATTATAACAAATAGGATATGCTTAGAATAAACAATAAACAACTACTAAACAGTATCCAAAATACTTGTTCTTCGCCTTTTTGGATTAAGGGCTTGTTTGGCATAGCATTTACTTTTACTTTTAGACATAAGAATAAGAGAAGTAAAAGTTTGAGCTTTTTAATTCCTGTTTGGATTTATATTTTGAAAGAGTTTTTTCTTTGTTGAAGAGATTTTCAGAGTGTTTGGTATATACTGCATAAAAGCACTGATAAAATAAATATCAAATTTAACCATAAATATATGTTTATAATAATAATAATAATATATGTTATGTCTTAACTCATTTGAAAATTAATCGTTCTTTTGAAGAAAAAAAAATCTAATTGCATACATATATGAATTAATATTAATTAATAAATAAAAAATCATAAAAATCTAAACGTAATTAACAAAAAATCTAAAATTTTAAATTAAATATTCAAATATAAAAATCTAAATGTAGTTAGAGAAAGAAATTCTATATATAAACAATAATAAGAAAAATAAAAACTAAAAAAAAATCGTACGTAGATTTTTTTAGAAAAATTAGATAGAATATTTTTTAAGAAAAAAGAAATCGTATTATATAACTGTTATCTTCAAAATTTAGGATAAAGATGTAATTTATTTTTTTGTTTTATAAAAAATAGGGGTAAAATAGGTATTATGAAATATTCATTAAAACAAGAAAATAGCTTCCCGTGTTTTTTTAGAAGCCCTTCCTGAAAAAGCTGGTGAGTCACTGCTTCTCTTAAAAGCTCTTCTAAATTCAAAAAGCTATTTCTATATTTCATCCAAACACACCTAAAAATAACTTTAAGTCTTCAAAAGCTCTTCCAAAGCCATGCCAAACAGGGCCTAAGTCGATGAGTACTTATTTTTTAAACCTTGCAATATAACCATGATGTTTCTTTATTAATAATTAAACCAAATAAAGTAAATAATTAGTTATATGAATTAATAATAAGTTGGTTAATTATATTATTTTAAGAAAGCTGGCATTAGTGAGTATTTAAGGAGAAGTGTACAAATTAAATCGGTTATATATAAAAATAATTAATATGTTTTGAGTATATATTTTTATCTTAATTATTTAATTCAATATATCTAAAGTCCCCTTAAAAAAAAACTAAATAGCTAAGCAGGTATAAAAATGATTCTTCGGTTTAGTAAAAAAAATAAATCAGCCTTAACTCGTGCCCAATTATAGAGGCATATGTATGTAATAGTGTCTGAAGCTAGCACTCCACCAACCGAAATATCAACCACATCGAAAGAGCCTAATTGTGTATTCACATGTAAACAATTTACAAGTTATGCTTATTATCATTAAAAAGTTTTATGAGGTAGTCATTTTAATTCACAGACAATTCGCTAATCCATGAATAATGCAATTAACTCAAGCGTTACATTTAAGGAAAGAAAAAGAAAAATAATAATAATAATAATAATAACTACATGTAATTTTACAAACCTCACAAGGAACCCCACCTCTAGAATACAAAGAACTCAAATTGAATTCTATGCCGTTTTTACAATCCTCCTAATATACTAGGATGGAAACCCCCGGAAAAATCAAAGCTATATATATGTAGGTAAGAAAAACATCATATATTTATAAACTTACAAATAATGATCATGTACATACCCAGGTCGAGTTCCAAAAATCACTTTCTACTTCTCAATACCCTGCTGCAAATACTGTATCAAATCGTACCCAGCAGTGGTCCACTTGTTGTAAGCATCAGTGCAGACGTGGATCATGAAATTTGCTGCTTCACGATCAGTCATTTCGGGATGAAATCTCTTGCGAAGATTACCTATTGGATCACCCCTGCTAAAGCAAGGCAGTCCACTATCTAGCATTAATTGAACTGTGCTGATAATCCCATCCATATAACGCCGAGCTGCAAGGTATCCTTTGACGCACAAACTGAGGCACATTGAATAGAAAGAAAGAATTCAGGTAAAAATGAACGGATTTGCTTTAGAAAAAGTCTCAATTCACAAAAAGAAGATTAAGATAGAAACAAAACAAAGCACTCTACTACCTCACAAACTGGTGCCAGGTTTCACTTTTCATGACCCCTGAGGGATCTAATAGTTGAGTCATTTCATGGCTAAGCTTAAAATGAGCACTTTCAAACCGCATATTTCCACCGGGTGAAGTTTCCAAGATAAAACCAAAATCAATATGAACAAGTCTTCCAACGCTGCACCATAGGAATAACAGTGTAAGTGCTGAACTTTTTGTAATTCCTTGTATACAATGAAAATACAAAGACTATTCAAGGACCATTTAAATTTATTATCACTTTGCAATTCATCTTTCACCTAAAAACATTCCTCCATGTTAAAATCAGAAAATATACATTAAATTTTTCTTTTAATATTCCTACATAATTAAAGTTATAACAAACAAAACTATACACACAGACACAGACACATACATATAAATAAATATACCCATTAAAATTTTCCCTTTGTCAATGAGTTATCTAAATTACTTTCGAAATTGTAGAATTGTTGAGAAGATCATACTTGTCAAATAAAAGATTGCCATTATGCCTATCCTTTGGTTGCAGTAAAAGGCTGGCAACTGCATAACCTGCACTGCTGATAATGAAGTTCTCTCGTGCAGCTTCAAAACTAGGAGAGCTCACAGGACCATAGTCCTGCTGAAAAATCTCATACAAACCACCATCAGTCGTTTCACCCATCTGACTTCTACTCCGAGTATTAGGCACCACCTGCATGGTAAAATTGATTGTGATAAAAAACATTTGCAACAATACAATCACAGTACATTTTATCTAAATGAAATTAAAATAGAAAGACTAGCTTTATCTCTGGACATTCATGATTGGAAAAGATACCCATGTGATTGAGATTAGGCCATGATATTTCACCCAATAACAGGGGAAAATGAGATGCTACATTAATATTACAGGGGAAAATGAGATTAGGCCATATGTAGTCTACTTGTCTATAATATTCTGACTAATGATAAATTCACAATAAAACATATGGGCAGCAGAATAGTCCGTGTGGTACATTTGCAAGAGCGCACATGGAAAAAACCTAACAAAGTAAATACTTCAAGGAAACATACAAACATACCTCAATTATGCCTCTCCCAGGGCCAGTTGGAAGTACACCATAAGGAAACAAATAAAGATTTAGTCCAACAGCTTCAAATATATCTCTAAGAAGTGCAATCACTTGAAGAGCAAGGACATCTTGGCGACAATCATCCCCAACCTTTTAAATTCGAAAACTCCAGTAAGAAAAATCAACTCTATATTTAAAATCAAAGAGAAATCATAATGTGGAGGAAAATAACCATAACTTCAAAATCAGAGACATATCATGTATGGTAATTAGTTTGTATCAATTGTATTAAATCTTAGTATGAGCCAATGTAATGAAGTTTGTATTTAAATTGTGATATAGCACAAAGCATATTAAGTGTTAAAACCACAAATATACCTACATGAGTAAGTGAAAACTTCCATATATTGGCACATTTCACTTAAGCATCTTAAAATCATGGTAACAACCACAGGTAAGAGAAAGGGATATTTTCGGCAAAAATATCAATGTTTTGTAATAGTTGCACTTAAGTACCAAATTTATTTTTTTGACAGCAATAACCAGATCTTTATTAATAGTTGCATTTAAGTACCAAATAAAAAAATCAATTTTTTATGGAATTGATACCAAATCTTTGTTAATATTACACTTATTTAATGTATTATTACTATAAAAAATAAATTGAATTGGTATTTATGTACAACTATTAGTATATATTTGATATTTTTGCCATCAAAAAAATTAATTTGGTTCTTAAGTGCTACTATTAGCAAAGATTTGGTATTATTGCCGTTTAAAGAATAGATTTGGTACTTAAGTGCAACTATTATGAAACATTTGGTATTTTTACCGCAAATAACCCCCAGAAAAAAATTGAATATGCAAAGGAATAAGCACACCTTGAAAATGCAAGCTTGGGGTTTTACAACATTATGGTCTCCGTCCCGATCAATCACATTAAACGTAATCATAATAGGAACTTTTGCTGCCGACTGCAAGGGAATTCCACTATCAACCTGAATTCCCCTAACAAGCTTGTTAGGAGCTGTTGGTAGATAAAGGTCTTCTCCTTCCATTTCAATTTTCTCCAACTCTCTGTTCAAGTGAGTAACATTCTAAACTTAACATTTTGGATGAAAAATATTTATCAATGGCTAAATAATTGAAAGATTAAGAACCATACCTCCTAATACCTGCCCGTCGTTCTTCTTTGGGAAGTGGAAAAAGGACACCTGAAATAGATGTAACCTTGTCAAAGAAATCAAATTCTCTTTTAAACAAGTCACGCGCCTTTGTGGAGAAACCATCAATAATACGTTCCCTAACAAGTGGTAGCAGGGCTTGGAAGGGACTATTCTGAAATCAGAGTAAACACACAAGTTATAGTGCATAAATAATGATAAGGGGAAAAAAAAGACAAGGGAAATCTAGGCCTACTAGCTGCCACATAGTTTTGGTTCAATAAAGATGCAGCATCATGCAAAAAACTTCCTAGCATAAAACATGTTTAAGAAAAGGGTTTCATAGATACATGAATAAATAAAATATTAGAAAATACAATGTTTTGTGATACTTTGATAGAACTCGGTCCTGAACAAGTAGACTTATATTCTTATGCTAATGCCACCATCATTAACACTTTCGATTTTAGAGGGAAATATCATACTAATTTGAAGTTGTATAAATGGTACGCTAAGAAATTGATTGTTAAGGGCAGCAGATTGCCACTTTACAATGAATACACGGTTTCAGACATACCTTCCCAGAGCCAGCTTCTTTCCCTGATTCTGGTCCTGATTCTTCACCCTGTCATACAAAATCTTATTATTTATATGTAAAACCTGGAGCTCCTTCCCAGAGGGGAAAAAACAAATAATATTGTTGTCGCATTAAATAAACCATTACCTGTAAATGCCAGATTAATATATGGGCAAATATATCACTTCTTTGAGCTGCCCTCAGCAAATATCCTTCTACTAACCTCTGGAAAGTATTTTTTGTATGAATCAGAATCTAGTATAGTGAAAACAAAATTGATGTACGGTAAATGTAACAAATTATGAAAGTCTGCAACTCCTAAAGTAGCCTTTGAAAAAAAAACAAGGATAGTCTGAAGCTTGGAATCTTCACAATAACTCACTCCTTCATCGTATCGCAGTGCCTGAACTAGCTGTGGCATGAAGAATGTTACTCGTTCAGGAGGATATGACTCTAAAACCCTAAGAACATATGCCATGACACGCGGATGCCCTTTAAATGCAGGAGTAAGGAATTCGAGAGCTTGTGTAATAGAACAAGCTGCCCAGTGTGGCAATTGTTGTAAAAGCACAGAATTTTCATCTACTGCCTTCGGGGTAACAAAATAAGGCAATACTTCAGGAATACTTCGGATATCCAATATATGCAACTGCAAGGAAAAATCCAGTTTAAGGGTTACGGAGTATCATAAGATGCCAATGAAACATCAGCAAAGGTCAATAGAGCTAGCATATTTATCATGGACTACTAGATATCATATGCATCAAAAAATTTGAGACTAGTTCATAATTTTGGTCTGGGATAGAAAGTCGTTGACATTAATTTTCAAGACAGTAATTCTATAGGACTATCCTCACAGTTCACTGGCCATTATTATCCGCATTGTCATGCCAACTTTGAGAATTAAACTAAGGTGTGAAAATAAATTTCAACATGACACCTATTATGTAATTCATGATTGCTGTTTTCAATCACACCTCAGCTTAAATAAATGCAATTTAATTCCCATCCATCATAAGACATACCTGAACTAAATGAGTCACTTCAGCCTTCAAAAATGTGTTTGTTGGGAACCTTGATGCCAAGGATATAGCTATACGAGGATCCACAGAGAAGGCAGTCCTTGCATATTCAATCCATTTATCTGAGCTAATTTTAGACCGAGAGGAAGTACTTTCTCTGAAAATAAAATAAAAATGAAAAGCTATCACTTATTACACTCAATCAATTGCAAGTTTCTTTTTTCAAAAAAATAAAATACAACAGAGTTAATAGATTCCTTGTCAAGTTTACTTTGCATTAGAGGGTTGAGCCCAAATTTCAAGCCTATCAGCCTCATGCTGACATAGCATCAAAAGTAACAGCTTCCTCTTTTCTCTTCCCACAACATAGTTCTCCATCTGGCCCCAAACAGGGTGACATTGATCGTTCTGCAATTTTGTAAGTACTATTATTTTGTATTACTAACAGATCATGCACAATCCCAACAATAGAATAACTGAAGTGCTGAATAAAACATTCTCTCTATAATAAAGGCCTTATTGTCTATCATTATATCATTTAATTCAAAGCATTATATTTATGTTCTACATCTCTATTTTACAAAATCAATAATATTACCACATCAACCACACTGCTCCCATTTTCACGTGCTCGCCCCTTAGAGTCAGATTGATTTGCATCTACTCGCTCATTTGAAAGGTAGTGCACAAATACAGATACAGATTGAGCCTCACTCTGGGCAAAACTCATATTATTGGCATCATACCATTCAGGCGCAAAAGAAAACCAGCCCAACGAGGCCCTGTATCAAACCCAATGACGACTGTCAAAATCATACAAAAGATTGTGCCAAGCACAAATTCAAATAGATAAGGTATACATAGAAACCTATTTGCAACAGTACCAGACTTTACCAAAATGCACATGCCAACATTATTTTTTAACATGCTAACCATGAATTAAATCAATACAAAACTCAAATCTTTGACAAGAAAATACCATAGCAAACACCCAATCAGAGAGAGAGAGAGACACACACACACACACAACAACAACACTATCTAGACTTTCACAAAAATCTCTAGAAATTTAATGTGAACAAGAAATTTTGATGATTCAAGAAAAAGCTACATCAAATGAAGCGTGTAGTTGAAGTTACGCACAACACCCTAAAAGCCCTGAGCCTCTGAGGGAACCAAAGGAAGGGAAGGTCGACAGACTATCCAATATCTTATTTGCATGAACATTGCATCATAGTTCATGATATTGAGACCCTCCAACAAATCAGAGCATACATTCAAGCTCTGTAGATAACTCTAACAAGGCAAGATACAAAACCAATTAGAGAAATAAATAACAAGGAACAAAACTTTGGTTTACAGAGAGAAAAATAATCGTTGTAAATAGATGCACTAGATACAAGTCAAGGACATGATGTAGCAAAGGACTAAATTACAAGTCAATGAGTCTGCATTGAGAATGAATAAGCCAATTGCTCACCTGTAGATACGGTCTTCCAGCAATTGAAGCCCTGTTTTAAAATTCAGAAGATTTCCCTGGGATTGGCAGGAGCAAAACTTCAGGCCTAGAAGCATCACAGTGAAAAAAGTACCAGTGGCAGCAGGATGACGTGAAAAATTCCATGGGAGCTTTGTTGACCCTTGTAACATTCGACCAAGAAGCAAAAGTTGCTCAACACTATTATGCCGAACTACCTAAGCAAGCACACAAAAAACATAATGTGAATCATCTTATTCAACCACAAAAGAAAAGCGAAAATACAGACACCAAAACATTGACCCACAGTATTCATATTAAAATATGACACAATGAAAAGTAAATTATACATCAAGATACCATGTAAATTGTGGAAGTACTACAAATATAAATATTAAGATATGACACAAAGAAAGGTACATTATAAATCAAGATACCATGTCAATTATGGAAGTAGTAAAGATATAAAAAAAAAATTGTTTATGACAGATGTAATCAAGGTACAAAAGAATTATAGATTGGGATGGCATCAGCTATAACAATCAACAGGACAAGGAACATTATCAAAATTTGTATAAGGTAATAAATATTCCTACCAGAATGAGAACAACACCCTGGATTATCTCCAGGCAAATAATAAAAAGGAACTCATCTAATATACCATGTATCTATTTCATAGAGCAATATCATAATTGGTGCAAATACTTTAATTAAGCACAACTAGCACCAATATATATATATTTATAACAATTTAACAAAACATGATTATATTTATCTTTTCAAAGCTGCCCGCTATTACCAAGTGTTCAGTCCAAGAATCAATTTTGAGCAAAGAAATGATCAGAGGGATATAAGTTATATGTAATTTCAAACCTCAAAGCGGTCAATGAAAAAACCAAGCCATAGTCTATGGGCCATTATTTGTTCAACGGGATCAACTTCAGGTGGCCCTTCTGGCTCCCCAGGAGCAAGGTGCGGTCTTAGTTTTGCAGCAGGCCCGGAATACTTCCCATCAGATGCAAAAAGACCTCGTTTTGTATCAATTGTCCACAACCATGCATCAACAAGTTCAGCAAGGACAAGGGAACCCAATTCTGGTGCAGCAGAAACTAACCAGGTCCAAATGAAAACACCAGTTTCCATTGCATCTTGTGTACAGATGTAAGCTGGACACCAACAAAGAAGACGAAGAAGTTGTGAACAGCCCTCTACATTTTGTTTTGAATCAGAACCCTGGAATAGGATAAATTAGAAATTCAGGAACACAAATACCAACCAAGATATTAGAAAGACAAAAAGGTAAAAGAACATCTTTATTTACCAGATTTGATAAAAGTAATGCAGTTGCCTGGGAACAAGTTTCACGAAATTGTGACTTGTCAACTTCCCCACCTTTCTCTGCAATATTAACAAATTTTTGAAGTAAACGCACAAACTTGATCAGCAATATCCCATTAAATGAGTTATCCTCAGCCTGTGACTGTTGAGGAAATGCTCCAGATATCAGTCTCTGGAGGCCAGCACCAAGCCCAAAACCACTTGGTGTGTTACCAGAATCAAATCCACCAATGCTGTTAAACAACCTTCTCATTCCAGCAATTTCTCCAGCATGGTTGCACTTCACTGTTGCACTGACTATCCCAGTACTGAGCACCTCCAAATTAAAAGCTTCTGTCAATTTTAAATTTGCTCCTGATGCTGCTGCAGCAGCAGCCATGACAGCAGGAATATTTGCTGTCCTTATGCCAGTCCAGCACTCACTTTTTGCTGTACCAATACGTATCTCAGATAGAAGAGAAACCACATCAGTTGTATGTTGTGCTCTTTGCCATGTGTTAGCTTTACAAAGCTTGTCCTGCAGTATGATATTAAACCAATAAAATCATACAAAAGAGTATGCTTATAGAATAAAAAGACGTACTTTTACATGTGAAAACTACTCAAAATAAAAATAAATAAATAAAACATGTAGTATGAAAGATGTTTTATCTCAAAGAATTTATGAAACATAAACCATCATGCTTGTATCAGGAGGTCGTGGACCATTAAATGGGCATCCACAAAACTCCTACTGCACATAGATTGGAAGCAGAAAAGGGGAGGATGGCTTGCAACCTACCAATAGATGTGATTTTATGACTTTCAATGTAAATGCTAAGATCCAAAATCAGGGTCGTGAATATGACTAAGCAAAAGAGCAACATATTGTAAATTAACAACCCTAACTGTCATTCAGAGTCAAACAAACAAGACTTCTTAGCATATGAGAAGAAAATAATTTATTTAGCCAAGGGAAAGAATACCACTAAAAGTTCACATATTTTGATATACTCAAAGAGAAGTACACTTTATTTCAGAGCAGAGTTTTCAACCTGTAGAAGACCCTGGCTAGTGCAAGGAGCATAGGAAAGTGATTTAATGATCCATTCTCGAACAACTTTTTGGTACAAAGAACGAACTGTCACCACCCAAGTAGGGTCATTGACAACAGCAAAAGGAGAATCATTATGCATTGAGAACAGCAGGGAATCAAAACAAGAAGAGTTCCATAGAATCTGCATAAAAGTTGAATTTTTTAAGACTAACATAGGCAAGTGAAATTGCACACTAAATGAATGAGAACTTATTGCTGGCATAATTTACCTGTGGAAATCTATCTCTAATTTGCGTTAACGAGTTCACAGCAACATCACGAATATGTTCCTCCCTCTGGGACATACTTTTAATAAGAAAACAGGCATGTACAGAAAGAGTTGATTCTCTAATCTCAGCTTCCTTTCCTGTTTCCGATATCCTATCCTCCTGAAACCAAATGAAAGCAATGGCAACATTGGCAATGCATAGACATAGCAACTCTTCTAAATAATAAGAAATCTGTTGGTTTGCATTAAAAAGGGTAAAGCAACCAGCTACAATAAATAATATATATGCACCCAATAGAGAAGAAATCACTTTAGCTATCTTTTGAGAATGTAAACTGACTCCATGTAACATCCCTCAGAAAAAGAAACAGTTACTGCTGGGAAAAGGAGCAACCGAAAAGAACTAAGCTCAGATGTTTTCTCACAAGAAATACATACCAGCCATAATACTGCTGTTTCAAAAGCTCGATGGACAATTGCCATTAAGCATTGAAAAACAGCTGGCATAAGGTTCGGTGTTTTTAAATACTCGAATACACAACTGAACGCACTTCTAGAAGCAGTTAAACTAGTTTTGCCATTAAGGATGCCACCATTACTGCCAAAGCGAATAATCTCCAAAAATGCTACTGCAAGAAGATAGGTTGACTTTACTCCTGCAACCATTGAAAAGTACCATTTGAAACAGTAAATGAGAATATTGAAGATTGAAGAGAAATTCTACCTTAATAAAAAAAATCAGTGCAGATGATGAATCGTTGTAAATAATTAATAAAGCAGCACCCAAAAGGGAGGAGGGGAGAGTGAAACAACATTTTGTTCCAACTAAAACCAATTAATAAGTACATCACTCTCAGACAATCATAAAATTCACCAAGAAGAAAATAAATAACCTGAAATTGTGCTCATTGATCCAACATCAATGCGCCCTCCAAGAGCAGCAGAGAGAGCAGTTCTTTGGGCAAGAGCAGCTTTCTCATTGCCACTTCCTCGACGGCTCCCAGGGTTGTGAAGAGCGTTGAGTTCCAACTCATCCTCAAGCCATTTCACAGAACTAACAACCTAAGAAAATGCAACAAAAGCCTCAAAATATTCCCAAGACAGACATAAAAACACATCTTTCTAGGCTTATGGGCTAAAGAAATGAGCCTGAGTTCAACATGGTAATCCAAAAGTTACAGCGCATGTAAAAAAAATGATTATTGATTAGATTACTTTGAATGACAGGAACTGATATAGAGGAGATTAAGGAACAGTGAACACAATGAACGCACAAAGCCATTAGGTGTAGCCAATCATCAGGATTTAGATGTAATAAGCTGAGTCTTCAGTCCAAATATTTTAATCAAGTTTGATCTCCCTGCTACTGTCAAAGTTCTCTAGAATAAACTCTACTTGCACCCAGATAAGCCTCCGGTTAAGTTAGTTTACACTAGGAGGCCACGTGACACATAAGCCCAGGACTATATATTTTAGCTATATTTTAGTTTCAATGTATTAGTATTATTTCAATTTGTTTATTTTATTTTTATCCGGCTGCATTTTATAACGTACAGGGGCTGAGTTGTATTAATTCTTTTTTAGATCCTAGCTGGCAGTTTCTTTAGTCTGATCAGTTCCTATAACGTAGGGGTTGAGATTCATTTGTAAAGGGGTGGAGGAAATTAGAAGAGAATAGGATCCTAGCTGGCAGTTTCTTTAGTCTGATCAGTTCCTATAAGTAGGGGTTGAGATTCATTTGTAAAGGGGTGGAGGAAATTAGAAGAGAATAGGCTCTAGGGAGAGAGCAGCCCTCTCAAAAGGCTATGTTTGGAGATACTAGTTTGTTCGTAATTTTTCATCATCAATAAAGAGGTTTTCTGGGAGAGATTTCATACATTTGTGTTCAAGAATAGATAGTCTACTTCTCAACTAAGAAGATTCTATCAAATTGGTGCGGTGACTGCAGACATGGGCCCTAAGAAAACTGGGGAAAGGAGCGACTCCACTGTAGAGTTCGAGCAAGAAACGGAGACCTTGAAGACAGAAGTTTCAGACATCAAGAATTCCATGGAGAGCATGGCGAGCTGAATTCAGCAGCAGTTACAAGAAACCCTTCAACAATCTCAACATGAGTTTCAAGAATCTCTGCAGCAACAGTTCAAAACATTTTTGGAAATCCAAAAAAGGTCAAAGAATCATCAAGAGTCAAAGGAAGATGGCAATGGCGCTATTGGCAGCCAGGAGAAGGGTCAGCACAAAGAATCAGCAGCACAAGGTGACCCCCAACAGAGAGAACCACCTTCAAGAATCAGGCGCTAGTCTACTAGTGCATCTCCCACAAATGTGTTTAGGGGTAGTCGAAATTCAGGTGGCAGCTTCTTCGACCGTGGATAGCATGAAACTCGATGTCGCCATGAGAATCGACTCAAAAGGTTGAAGATGCCATCCTTTGATGGTGAGAATCCCGATGGTTGGATAATGCAGGCTGAAAGAATTTTCGTTTGCCATGAATATGACGAAGAAGAGAAGGTTGAGGCGGCCTTCATTTCATTTTCTGGCGATGCTTTGTTATGGTATCAATACGACAGCAACAAAAGGGTCATTCACAGCTGGGAGGAATTGAAAAGGCCGCTGCTTTGACATTTCTGAGATCAACAAGAAGGGTCCCTGTACGACCAATTTTTGACTATCAAACACGAAGGTTCAGTTCCAGAATATAAAAAGTTCATTAGGCTCCTGGCACCCTTGGGAACGGTTGAACCAGCTGCACAATTGAGCACTTTCTTAAATGGATTAACCCCATCTCTATGGGCTGAGATGCGGATCTTGTGGCCAAGGAATGTTGATGAGGCCATGGAAATCGTTCAAGATATCAAGGACAAGAACAGGGTGGCAAGGCAACGATACAACACCAACAAATCAGCTTTCAACGACACTTCCATGAAGCCCATTAAACCTTCACCCAGCATAGCAACCACTGCTGTTCGCCAACTAACAGAGTCAGAAATCCAACTAAAAAGCAAAAAGGGTTGTGTTTTAGATGTGATGACAAGTGGTCCCCAGGCCATCGCTACAAAAAACAGGAGCTGCAAGTACTGATGGTACCTGAAGAAATAGATGACAACATTTCTGACCAAGAATTTGATGAAGACAGGAAGGAAGATCAAGTGTTAGACTCCACAGAAGTGCAAGAAAACGTGGTTTTTTCCTACCAGTTCGTGGCTGGACTATCCACCAATACCACCATGAAAATAAAGGGGACCCTCGGCTCCAAAGAAGTAATAATCCTCCTTGATTCAGGAGCCACTCATAATTTTATTTCTAAGACCTTGGTCACTCAATTACAGCTTCCAATTACTGAAACAAAAGCTTATGGAGTTACATTGGGAAATGGCGGTTCCATGAAGTGTGAAGGCATATGTAAGAACCTGCAAATTTACTTCCAAGGTGTGGAAGTAAAAGATGATTTTTTGCCTCTGCCTCTAGGAAGTGCGGACATCATTATGGGCCTACAGTGGCTGGCAACGCTGGGCATGACTCGGGTTGATTGGAGACTACAGACAATGGAGTTCCAGCTAGGCAAACGCACTCTAGTCGTTAAAGGAGACCCATCGCTGGATAGATCTTTGGTATCCCTGAAAACCATGGCTAAGACCCTTCAAATGGAGAAACAAGGCATCATTCTCGAATTCAACTACATTCGTCAAGACAACAACAGAACAGGACCCCAGGTACCATAATTTTTTACTAAAATCCTTGCTGAATTTTTTTATATCCCTGTAGGACTTCCCCCAAATCGTTCCCATGAGCACGCAATTAATCTACAACCGGGAACAACACCCATAAGCGTGAGACCATATCGCTATGCTTACTCTCAAAAATCAAAGATTGAGAAACTAATTTCAGAGATGCTTACTGTGGGAATAATCCAGCCAAGTACCAGTCCATTTTCCAACCCAGTCTTGCTTGTCAAAAAAAAGATGGTTCATGGAGATTCGATGTCGATTATCGCGCTCTTAATAAAGTTACAATTCCAGATAAGTTTCCAATATCTATTATTGATGAGTTATTAGATGAACTCATTGGTGCTTTAATTTTTTCTAAACTTGATCTTAAATTAAGATATCACCAAATCCGAGTTCGACAAGATGATGTGCACAAAACAGCATTTCGAACACATGATGGCCACTAAGAATTCCTCGTGATGCCGTTCGAGTTGACCAATGCACCCGCCACATTCCAATCTTTAACGAACGACGTATTCCGACCTTTTCTACGTCAATTTGTGCTTGTCTTCTTCGACGACATACTAGTTTACAGCAAGACTTTGGAACTCCACCAGTATCATTTGACTCAAGTTTTTGAACTCCTTCGCAAGCATAGACTATATGCAAACCAAAAAAATGTACATTTGGGCAGTGGCAAGTGGAATATTTCGGGCACATCATATCTCAGCAAGGCGTGGCAGCCGATCCCCAAAAAATTTCAGCTATGCTAGAATTGCCGATTCCTACAACACTTGAGGGTCTACGTGGATTCTTGGGTCTCACGGGATATTATCGAAAGTTTGTGGCTAATTATGCCCAAATAGCACAACCTCTAACTGATCATTTGAAGAAAGATAACTTCCAATGGAGACTTGAACCCGAACAAGCCCTCCGCAAGCTACAAGAAGCTATGACGACTGTACCCGTGCTAGCACTTACAAATTTTTGTCAGCCTTTTGTCATTGAAACAGACGCTTCAGGACACGGATTAGGGGTTGTACTTCTTCAAAATCAACGCCCAATTACTTATTTCAGTCAGGTTTTGTGGGTTCAAGCCAGAAAAAAATCAATTTATGAAAAGGAATTGATGGTTATCGCATATGCAATAGCTAAGTGGCGGCCTTACTCGCTGGGAAGCAAATTTGTGGCAGCAAGTAATTGGCTCAGAATATCAGAAATGGGTGTCAAAATTGATGGGAATAGATTTTGAAATTGAGTACAAACCAGAATTGCATAATAAAGTGGTTGATGCTTTGTCAAGGCAAGTGGAGACAACTTTAGACTCTTTAGTAACTCTGGAAAGGCAATTATGGCCTGAATTGGTCCAACAAATAGCCGTTGATCCAGTTTTGCGGCAAATACAAGAGGATTTGAAAAGCAACAGCAAGATCCACCACCATTTCCAGCTTTACAACGACATTCTCTACTATAAGAACTGTCTTGTCATACCTAAGAAACCCTCAGTTCCACAAATTCTGGGAGAATTTCACACTACACCATTCGTGGCCATTCCGGAGAGCTAAAGACATATAAGAGAGTGGCTGCCGAATTATTTTGGGAAGGATTACTACAGGATGTCCACAAGTTTGTCCAGCAATGCTCAGTATGTCAACAGAATAAACTCCTCACGACTTCCCTAGCAGGACTCCTTCAGCCTTTATCCCTTCCAGCACAAGTTTGGGACGAAGTGACAATGGATTTCATCGAAGGCCTACCCAAGTCAGAAGGGTGGAATACTATATTTGTTATAGTGGACCGTCTATCCAAATATGCCCACTTTATCAAGCTGAAGTACCCGCTTACTGCCCCTACAATCGCGGAAGTATTTACACGTGAAGTGGTCCAGTTGCACAGTCATCCTCAATCCATTGTGTCTGATAGAGGCCGAATTATCCTTAGCTTAATTTGGAGTCACCTCTTTTAAGCTACAAGGTACAACTTTAAAGAAAAGCACAACCTATCATCCACAAACCGATGGCCAATCGGAGATTTTAAATTGTCGTCTTGAGACATACTTGAGATGCTTTTCTTACCAACAACCAAAACAGTGGTCAAAATGGCTTGCTTGGGCTGAGTACTCCTACAATACCTCCTACCATACTTCACTCAAATGTACCCCATTTCGATCTCTTTATGGGAGAGACCCCCCACCGCTCATACCTTATAGAAGGGGTACTGTCGTAGTTTCGGCTGTCGATGAACTAATTCAAGGCTGAGAGGACATTTTAGATGACCTCAGAATACATCTCTGCGCCTAGCATAGAATGAAAATGCAAGCTGATTTGAAGAGGAGGCCAGACGAGTTCACTGTGGGAGACCATGTTTACCTCAAACTCCATCCATACCGCCAGAGGTCCCTTGCCAAACGCTCCAATGAGAAGTTGTCCGCCCGTTACTATGGCCCTTTTCCTATCATACAAAGAATTGGTTCAGTCGCCTACAAGCTACAATTACCAGACCAGGCCCGCATTCATCCGGTCTTTCACATTTCCCAGCTCCATCATGCCATTGGGACCTCATCAGCCACACCCACTATACCACCACAGTTGACTGCTGAGTTGGAGCTTCAAGTGGAACCCGAGGCTATCTTAGACATTCGCTTTCCCACTGCCGCTGCATCTGTCCCTTACGAGGTCCACATCAAATGGAGGAACCTACACGACTTCGAAGCAACTTGGGAGCCCTTCCTCACTATTCAAGACCAATTTCCAACTTTTCACCTTGAGGACAAGGTGAAGGATTTTGGGAGGGGGGTATTGATAAGCCTCCAGTTAAGTTAGTTTACACTAGGAGGCCACGTGACACATAAGCCTAGGACTAATCTATATTTTAGCTATATTTTAGTTTCAATGTATTAGTATCATTTCAATTTATTTATTTTATTTTTATCCAGCTGTATTTTATAATGTAAAGGGCTGAGTTGTATTAATTCTTTTTTAGATCCTAGCTGGCAGATTCTTTAGCCTGGTCAGTTCCTATAAGTATGGGTTGAGAGTCATTTGTAAAGGGGTGGAGGAAATTAGAAGAGAATAGGCTCTAGGGAGAGAGAACAATCCTCTCGAAAGGCTGTGTTTGGAGATACTAGTTTGTTTGTAATTTCTCATCATCAATAAAGAGGTTTTCTGTGAGGGATTTCATACATTTGTGTTCAAGAATAGATAGTCTACTTCTCAACTAAGAAGACTCTATCACACCCATAGAAACTAGGGTTTTAGTACCAACTGCGATTTTGCAACAAATCAGTCCTCTTAACTCATACTCATAATTCTAACATGAGAGACCAACATTGTATAATTTTTTGGTTCTACATGGTTTGGCAAAAAAAATGGTATTGCTTGAGTTTTATTTTTTTAAAACAAAAAAAAAAATCTTTTGCAAAATTAAACATACTATAGTTTGGTGTCCTTCCCAAAACCTACTGGCTACTACCAAAGATGATATAAACTCCTAGGATGGACATGGATGTCTAACAGTTCATGCCTTCCATGCCCCCAAAATAATTTTTCACTGATATCAGTCTTTTTTTATTAATGAACATTAGCCAATAACATGCTATTCACTAATCTGAAGAAAACACACCACCAATTAACTTATTTTTAGTTAAAAAAAAATCCAATGCAAGAGATGATCATTTAAAGTGAATACTCCAAGATACCCATTACAAACTTACAAGTGGAGGAGTCCCTTGAGCTATTCGCTGGACAGCAGAAGACCATTGTGTATTCCACATGTATGGACCCCCAACAGCTTGAAGAGCAATTGTACCCATGCTACCCACACTGTTCAATGTTGTGGATACTGACTTTATTGGTGGCTGTGTTTTTTGTATGGGTGGTGCTAAACCAAACAAAGCAACATAGAACCACAGGTTGCGGAATAACTTCAAAAGTGAAGGTTCCACATCTAAGGTCGGATCAAAATCAGAACATATTTCAGCAACAGCAGGAAGTAGAGGCCCGAGGAAATCTGCTCCACTTCTGCAATATTGGAATATATTTTTAAGAAAGAGAATAAAACAAATGTAAGAAAGAAACTAGATATACAATGTGAAAGTATATAGTATAAAATAACTACATGAATCTACACAAAGAAACTAGATATACAATGTGAAAGTACATAGGATAAAATAACTACATGAATCTACACAAAGAAACTAGATATACAATGTGAAAGTATATAGGATAAAATAACTACATGAATCTACACCGTTGAAGCCTTGCAAAACACTGCACACTTTGTAAAGTCAAAACTAGAAAGACAAGCACAGCAACATAATTATTTTCTAAGAGTTCTACCTTCCACTTTTTGATTCAGCAGCCAGGCCAACATCAGAGCACAAAGATAGCAAACGATGACGATAATCTGAACGCAACTTAGTATTCTTGAGTCCACTAGCAATGAGAAGGAACCCTGCAGGAAGAGTCTAGAATGTGATTGAACCAGTGAGCATCCATTGGACAATATATTTCACCAAGTAACTTATATGTATCATGGTGGTTCATTTTTCTGATGAAACACTGACCTCAACACGCTCTGTTGTAGCTTCGGGCGCCACTGTTTTACTTTCAGCAGATCCTACACTTGAAAGTTTATGCAAGTAACTTCTTGTCATCAAAACTACCGTCTCACGATAGGACTTTTCAAAACCTAAACTTGCCATGCGTGATACAGCATCAAGAAGCTGCATAAAATTATAAAAACAGATTTTAGAAACTGTCATCAAATTTAATGAAGCAATTAGCAATTTTGATTTACAATCCAAGTAACCTTAAATAAACCATATAAGATCGAAGAAAGGTCAAAGAAATAACATAAAATACATGCTTTAAAGACAGAGGTTCCATACTCGGAGTCGCAATAAACTAGGAGCCGAAGCATCACCCTCTTCCAGGCTCTCAATAAATAAAGGTAAAATCATGTCCACTACTTCAGACTTGTTAACAGCAACATTTAAATCTGCTAGCAGACGGATAACATTAAGCTGCACAATTGGTACAGCTAGTTTGTCTTTCTCAACCTGAAATAGAAACAATATAAAATGAGATCATCAATAACAATGAATTTACTCTTCTTAATTGAGAAAAATTCAAATTTAGCTCACAATGTGTCTGATGCCTAGGTAGATCTGTCATTTATATGGTGTTTTGCAACTAGAGTAAAATTCAAACTTTGGAGACGTAAATAATCAGAAATTGGACAAGTAATAATACGTAAATCCATATAATTACCAAGTAGTTGGTCACATAATCAAGCGCAAGTCCACAAGTATATAAATATATATATATTTATCAAAAGTAATAAACCAACCTGTTCATCATAGTCATTTCGTTCACGAATACTTGCAGCCAAACCCATAATGAATGTATCTACAGGAGCTCGCTCCTTGCTCCAGCAAGATTCAATAATTTCACAGCTTGTCTTCATGACGCTCTCAAACATTGCTCCCTGGTTGGTTGCCCAAGTATCAGCCTGTTGCTATTACATTGACGAGGGAAAAGGTAAATGGATATTTTTCTTCATCACGTTATATCTTGTAGCTAGAGTAATCTACATCTAAACTGTTTTACCTGAGCACATACAGTTAGTACAACAGGCTTGAGCCGAATGAGCAAAATCCGAAGTGATTGTCCACCTCGAGTTACTGCAATTTGTGAAAGCCCAGCAAGCAAGGAACCAAAGAGTTCTTCACAGATTCTCAACTTACGCCATACTGAAAGTAAACACGCTTCGGCAGCATCCATAAACAAGGCAAGAGTCTCATGTGCCAACTTCTTAGCCAGTTTCCCATCAGAATCAAAGCAAGCAAGGCTCCTAAGAGTCAATGTAGCAGCAGCTTTATAAACTAACAGTTTTGTATTGATTCTAGCCTTCAGAAGTGAACCGTGTTCATTCCAATCTCGCTTCCTTATCTGTCCAACACATTACCAATTATCTGGGTCATCTCATTTTAATATTTCCTTGTCTTCAAAGTTTCTCATATTATACCCTCTAAGTAACATGCATTTCATTGCAATAACTACATATTCGAAGTAATAAATATAAAAGAGATTACCTTAAAAAAAACTGTCATCGATTGAAGCTGCCTCTTTGCTATTAACCTAACGTGCTCCAATAGCCCAGCGTCAATGCGGACTTTATCTAAAATGTGCGCAATCAATTTGAAAGCAATCTCTTGCTTCTCCAAACTCTCCACAGGCTCTTCCTCAAAGGAAGAAACCTGCTGCCTAAGCAACGAAGCTCCACCTCCATCATTGAACCCAAAATTCCCACTCATTTGGTCAATACCACTCTTCCACAAAATGCCACCCCCATTTACCGCCATCGAACCCCTTGACGAGGCACTAGTGGCATCATCTGCGAGCCGGGAAGCTGCACTGCCAGACGAACATGAAATTTGGCTCGTTTCATTTCCTGGGCTTGAACTCTCATTGGGTTGGTAATGGTTCACACTCAAAGGTGAGCTTTGTGACGAAGAAGTCTCAGAGTTTGCTCGAATTTGTCCCCTCGGAGTGGCCGGAGACTGAACCAGAGGACCAGACACCGCCAGCTGATCAAGAAGAAGGTTAATCAATTTTTCCGCGTCGGAAGCCGAAATTGGAGGGAAGCTCTGGGACAGCGCCATCAGAAAAGCCCTAGAAATGCCCAAATCTCCTCCTCCATTACTGATGGCCGAAACCACAACCTCGCCTGAAAACCCGGCTATCTCAGCTGTGAAATCCGGCGACAATTCGGCGGCTTTCGACACATATCCCAAAAAATCAGCAAAGAACGAAGCGATCGCATCAGTGCCGAACGCTTGCGGCCAAAACGACTGATTGAATGAAGCCGGAATAGAACGCAAGAACTCGAAGACCACTGCTTTAGGACGGAGATCGGCGGAATCTGGGCACTTTGAGAGGAACCGAGCCACGGCAAGGACGGCATTGAGCTGAGGGCGTGAAACCTTAGGAGATCCGGCGACGAGAGCCTCGGGTGAGGGGCATCGGCTACAAATCCAAGACAGCTTCTCAGATAATTGGGTTGGGTTCTGCGCAATCAGGTCGCAAAGCTCGATCAAAGCTTCCATGGAGACCTAAGAACAAAACAATGGAAGAAAGAATGAGAATAACTGGCAGTCCCTAACTCTGAGAATTCTCCAAAGAATTACGCCTCGGGAGCTCCATCAGAAGGGCCCATTGCCGTACAAGGACGAAGCAAGCGAATGGGAACGTTGCTTCTTTGGTTCCCGCTGTCGTCGTTTTTCATCTTTGGCAAAAGCAGAGAGAAACAAGGGTCGCTTTTATTTCAGTTTTCTGCCATTGTTCCCTTATTTTTCTTCTTCTGTAGTTTGTTTTCTTTAGTATAATAAAAGTTTGAATTAGCGCTAGTATAATAAAAATTATGTGCAAATTAATTTTTCGAAAAAAGAAAAATAATTTCAATTAATGCCTAAAATTTTGACATTACTCAAAGTACCACTGCCACAAAAATTTCTCCCACTTTTGATTCTCCTCTCTCTCCACTTTATCACTCTCACTCTCTCGGTTCAGCTCTCCCCCGCCCGAAACCCATCGAACCCAGCTCGTCTCGTCGTCGTCGAACCACCGTGCCTCCGTCGACCTCCCTTCAAGATCTTCGTCAAACCCCTGTACCATAAAAACCAAAGGGTTGCATCTCCGTCGAACCCCCGTGCCATAAAATCCAAATGGTTGCATCTTCGTCAAACCCCCGTCTCTCATCTTTATCTCTCCGTCTCGCATTTCTCATCTCCGTCGACCTCGACCAAAACCCATGGGATTCAAGTGTACAAAGGTAAGTTCTTGACATATTTTTTATTTGATTTGTTAGTGTTAAAGTATAGAATTGTTTGTGTTTTTTTTTTTTTTTTTTGGTTTTGTGTATGGATTGTTGTTTGTAGTTGGGATTTTTGTATGGAATGTAGTGGGAATCGTATAATGAATTGCTGGCCACTTTTCTAGGTTTCATGAGGTTTCTCAATAGGGGTTCGATGATGGTTCGATGGGAGACTTGGTTTAGCATTTAAGGGATCTAGGTGCATGCTTGATATTGGTTCGATGGGGTGGCATTAAGAGTTTCCAGATGCATGGTCGATGGGGTTCGATGTATGTTTGATTTGGATTCGATGGGGTAGGAATTTAGGGGTTCGATGGTGATTCTTAGGGTGGGCCTTAAGGGTTACAGTTGCATGGTATGTAGGGTTCAATGCATGCTCGATACTAGCTCGATTTGGTAGGCATTTAGGGGGTTTGATGCATACTCGATGGGTCTTTGATGGGGTGTTGTCTGGGTTTGATAGGGTTGGGCATCTAGTGGTTCGATGCAAGCTCGATAGTGGTTCGATGCATATTGTGGGCTAGTTCGATGGGGTATTTTTTATGGAAATGTCCAGTTTTCCGGTTCAATAGGTACTCGATAGGGGTTCGATGGTTGCATTTATGTTTATTGATGGATTTTTCATGTAATTCTGTTTAACTGTATTATATATTTTTTTGTAGATGCTGAAGTTTCTTTTTCCCTTGCAGATCACTTTCCCGGTCGAGTCACATACAGGGGTAATGGTTACTTTAAAACAATCAATGACAAGTTTGAGGAGTTTGGGTTGATAGAAAGGGTGAATGAATCCCCTTTCAAATAGTGTTTCATGGCTGAGAAGTTGGACTTCTCTGCATCTCTCATACATCAATTAATGTTGCGCAAGATCCAGTGCAACAAAGAGGATGATTTGCATTTCCATTTGGGATCTAGACCCTGTAGATTTGATAGAGGCGAGTTTGCTCTGGTTATAGGGTTGAACTGGGCCATTTGAGACTGATTTCAAGAATCACCTGACTGGTGACCGCTTAATCAAGGAGTACTTTAAAGATGAAGAAATAGTGAAGATAATGTATTTGGAGGCTGCTTTAAAAAATTGCACTGTAGTTGAAGATGCCTACATGTTAGGCCTATGTGTTCTTTGTTGAGGGGGTTTTACTTGCACGAGAGAGCAAGTTAAATGTTTGGATAGATTCACTGAAGATGGTAGAGGACACTAAGTACTTTTTTACTTACCCATGGGGGAAGGTGTCTTTTAACAAGCTTATGGGTGCATGTCAAAAAGACATGCATCATCAGAAGAGGAACTATGAGAAGAAGAAGGAAGTTAAGGGGAAACAGAAAGAAGCAAAATACAATCTGTATGGTTATGTCCCTGCATTGCAGTATTGGGCATACGAGGCCATCCAGCATTTTGCACGTGAGTATGGTATTAATCATGGAAACCGGTTTTCGAGATGCTCAATTGGTCGAGCAATAAGGAGCGTCTTATTTTGAAGGCCGACCTTGCACCGATGTTCAAGAAGACGAGTGTAAGTTCTTTTATATTATGTCAAAATACATTATTCTTTGGTGGTTTCAAACTAACTTAATACTTTGTGTTTGATGCAGTTGGTTGTGTTGTCCATGTTGAAGCCCCAGCCTTCGGAGATAGATTATTATAGCGCTCTAACTGAGGGCGATGCTCCCTTGTATCGTGGGTTGGGCCAAGAAGAAAAGGATGAAACTCCCACTGATTTGAGAAGGTGGCGGAGATAGCTGCTTAGGTTGCGAATGCAGCCAATATTTTTGTTAATGTTGGCCCTGATGATGAGGATACCCTAGTCCCCATTGGCCCCACACCCTCGACCCCGGCCTCATCAGTACACCCCAGTCCTGATCAACCTGATTTATAGGAGGTGTTGGAGAAGCTGGAGCGAGTCAAGAGTCGTCAGAATACCGTCCTACAGAACTAGGTGGTCATCATGGATATTGTCAATAAGATCTTGACATTTGTACAAGATCTTCGTAGAGACACGACGGAGAATGATTCTGATTCCGACTCACTTGTCCTCCCAAATGATTTTGTCGCCATGACATAGGCACTCATTTGTCGATATGTAAAACGCCCTTAAACTAATACTTTGTAAAACATTTACATGTTTATAAACTTAAAGAATAAAACAACTTATTATATGAAAATCCCAGTGGGGCCTTGCTAAAACATGCCAGTTGGGACCAATAGTTTTAAAATAAAATAAAATAAAAGTTCTCATGCAACATTAAAAATATAATTCAAGTCCCACTGATAAGTTGTGAAACATTTAAAATAAGACATAACATTATTCTGTAGAAATTGGCGTTAAGCTGATCGTTCACTCGCCCATAGGATACCCCCACGCCATACACACCCTAACGTCAGAATTCCCCACATCACCACGTGTACCAAAGAGAAATCATATTTGCTACCTGGAAGGAAAAGTAAGGGGTGAGCTAAAAGCACAGGAAGGAAGTATAAATAACAGACAAAGAAAAACACAACAAACATAATATTATCATAAGACTTCTACAACGTCATATGCATACATCGTCATACTTTGCACTTAACGTCATTATCATACATCGTTATCATATATCATAAACATATTCAAATATCCTCATCATAAAAAACATCATCATAAACATTAGCATCATAAACATTATCATCGTATCTTTGTGAACATGGCCACCTATCTTGTCCATGTCACATCTTGAGGTAAACAAGAGGCTCTGGTCCTTGAATAACCTTGGCGCATCCGCCCTATGAGTTACATCTTTATATCGTTAGTAACTCGGGTTACATCTTAGATCCTTAGTAACCCATTTGTTGTATCGCGTTCAACACGCTAACAACCATGTACATATCATACAACTTACAGAAATACATGCAATCCAGTAGCATCAATACAAAAATGATATACATGGTTAATTAAATTTTACCATATCAATTAACAACAACATTTCATACTTCATGTAAATATGGAATTTTTTCCTTGTGAATTCTATTCACAAGTGAAGCTCTATGTTACGAGACATCCTGAAAGGGCATCACATGATGGTGAAGGAGTTGGGGTAAGAGAGTCACCCTCACTAGGCGAGGGACTTCGGCCACTTGCCGATCCAAACTTCACCCTCGCTATGCGAGGGCCCCTAGCTGGCCATCCTCGTGCGCCCCATTCCAGCAGGCATCAAGCCTCGTCCACACTCGGAGGAAGAGCGTCAGCCTCGCTATGCGAGGGTGAGGGCTATGTTGAGGTGTCCGTGCTCCTAGCCTCGCAACGCCGCACCTCGGAGGAAGAACATCAGCCTCGCTATGCGAGGGTGAGGGCTGTGTTGAGGTATCCGTGTTCCTAGCCTCGCGACGCTGTGCTCGGAAGGAGGAGAGGCAGCCTCGCTATGCGAGGGTGAGGGGTGTGTTGAGGTACCCGTGCACCTAGCCTCGTGTCTATGCGATCTGCATAGGCCGGCCCTGACCCTCGGCACCTCGACTTCTCAGGACATGCATAGGATGAAGCCTCCTTGGCACAGGCATGAGATCACTTAGGGAAATCTTGTTGATATGCCAAACGAACGTGGAGCATTTAACAGGAATTGATGAGGACCACCGAGTACGGAACACGTGCGCTGACACGGGGTGTACGGTTATGGAGAGAACAGAGGCACGACCCTATGATCTGCGTCTGAGGAGTAGTGGCGGTACGGACCTGTACGAAGAGTGGTGAGACCACTGGGACACCCTCGACCATGCGCCAGAGCCGACAGTACTATGTCCAAGGCCACGACTCTGACACCATCAGGGTAGACACCACTACGCCCTGAGCCACTACTTTATCAGAGTACCTATGTACGTCCCAGTGGTCTGGGACTTGTTTGTATTCTGGGCCAATAGAGCCTCCCCTATAAATAGGCTCCAACCCCTCAGGCTAAGGGGTTGGAAAACTGAATGTAAAAACGAGACTTATGAAATATATGCTTCTGGTTCTCATGCTTGCCTGAGTTTTCTCCTGTTGTTTAGAGTTCTTTCTATCTAATTCATAGCTTCTTATAGTATAGAGATTGAAGTTTTCTAACCATCAATCGTTGACGAGTTCTTACTGTCAACAGTTTGGCGCCGTCTGTGGGAACGTAAGCACCAAGCTACTGTTCTGCCATTACTTCCGGCAAGGAAAAATGCCGAGACGTTCGAAGCGTCTCAAGGAGCCTCGAGAGGTGGAGGTCCACCTTACCGGAGTTCAGCTGAAGGCCTCCATGAAGGATCCACCTCCACCCCGAGACATAGACCCCCCAGGGACCCTGAGGTTCACCAGAATGACAAGGAGGCCTCGTCTCCGGCCATCCCGCCCGGTGAGAATCCTCCAAGGACAACTACTGCACCACCCGGGAACGCCAACGAGTTCCCTCCCCCCAAACCACCGAAGATACCGAACTCCGGCCGGCAAGACCCGGGCCCCTCAACGCACAGACGCGATAAACAACCCCGGGTCCATTCCGTGAGCTCGAGTTCTAAATCTCGTTTCTATGAAGAGGAGATTCGTGAACTGCACCGTAAAAACCAAAGACTGGAGACTACCCTAGAGAACATGCAGGAGGTGCTGAATGGCCTGTTGCAAGGTAAGTCGAACGTGACCCTGCCCAAGAGGAAAGAGAAGGGTCGGGAAACCACTGTCCCAGTAGACGACGGAAGGACCAGACACTCCACCAGTAACACCCCCAGGGAAAAGCCACAAGAGCATCCTAGACCATCGAGGCCACCCCAGGAGCCAAAGCAAGGGAACAATGGTGGCTCTCGCAACGACGTCGAGGTCACCTCAAAGAGGACGCCCTCAGACCTACGAGAGTAGCTCAAAAAGAAGAGGGCGAATAAGAGAACTACCCCTCCTACTGTCCCCCGGGACGGCAAAGGAAAGGAAGATGTCAACCCGTCCATGTTGAGGGACTCCCTGAAGAAGAGGAGGCAAGACCTCGATGCGGAGATGAAGAGCCTGCGGAGTAAGATTGTCACCGTGTCTGGAGGGCAGAGCCTTGAGGAAGAGTTCGACTATGAATCGCCTTTCACCAAAGAGATCCAAGCCATTCGACTCCCAGCCAACTTCAAGGAGCCTCATATGACCCCGTATGAAGGAAGCACCAACCCCAAGTACCATCTAGACGCATTCAATGACTTAATGAAGCTGAGGGGGATAAGTAGCGGGGCTAGATGCCACTGTTTCGCAGTCACGTTGAAAGGGCCCGCATACAAATGGTTTAAGAGACTTCGACCAGGGTCCGTCAGGTCTTGGCAACAATTTTCAGACGAATTTCTCCAGCAGCATCATGTCGTGCGTGATTATACAATGCCAGGGACTAGCCTAGCCAATGTAAAACAGGGCGAAAATGAGAGCCTAAAAAACTATATCCATAGGTTCAATATGGAAGCAGCCAAAGTGGGGAGCCTGACCCGCAGAGAGTTAAAAATGGCCATCACCGCCGGGGTGCTTCCGGGAAGCAAGTTGTGGGATAAAATGCTCAAGAGGGAAGTCACAGATCTAGATGACTTCTACGAGAGAGCACAAAAGTATATCCGTGTAGAGGACGGTCACGCGAACTTAAAGGCGGGAATGGTCGAGTCCCCTGCACAGCCCCCAACCAATGAAGGGTCGAATGGTGCGAAGAAGAAGAGGGCATACGAAGGGTCGAGGGATGATCAACATAGAAAACCCAAGCGGGGAAGCGACCATAGGCAAACGGCTTATACTTTCTATACGGACCTGACGGATACAAGGGAGCATATCTACATCACCAACGAGAAGCGGGTTCCCTTCAAGAAGCCCCCACCAATGAGGAAGGATCGGTCCCAGAGGGATCCCAATAGGTACTGCCAATACCACAAGGATATTGGTCACACCACAGCAGAATGTATCCACCTGAAAGAAGAAATTGAGGAACTCATCCGCAGGGGGCACCTAGGTCGGTATGTCAGGAAGGAAAGGCTGAAAACGGAGGACGAACCAGTGCTATCTAGGACGCATAGAGAAGCTCCAGAGATACAGGGGGAAGTGAGAACTATTTTCGGAGGTCCAGGGCTTGGGGGAGATTCCCGGAAAGGACGAGATCGGTATGCTAGAGAAGCCAGGCGAAGTCCACCACCCTGCATTATGAGCTTGGAACAACGACCCCCAAAGAGCTTCAAGGGAGAAAATGACTCGATCACTTTCACTGAGGAGGACGCGCGGGGGGTGCACTTCCCCCACAATGATCTGCTGGTGTTGACAGTTCAGTTGGTCAACCGGCGGGTGCATCGAGTCCTCGTAGACAATGGAAGTTCTGTGGACATCTTATATCGCCCCGCCCTGGAAAAGATGGGTTTGGGCATCAGGCACTTGAAGCCTTGTCAATCCTCCCTATACGGGTTCGCAGGGGACTCGATACAACCTTTAGGGGTGATCGAATTAGCACTCACTATGGGTGAACAACCCCGACAAACCACGATCATAGCAAACTTCGTCGTAGTAGATTGCGCCTCTGCTTTCAATGCGGTATTGGGGAGACCATCCCTAAGAGAATTGAAAGCAATCACTTCAATATACCACCTCACCGTCAAGTTCCCAACTCCTGGTGGGGTAGCGAGTATGAAGGGAGAACAAAGAGAGGCAAGGGAGTGTTATAACACCTCCCTTCACAAGTCAAAGAAGCCATCAGAACCAACAGCGATGGTGATGCACGGAGGTACAGACCCACAGGGACAAGACCCCAGAATCACGAAAGGCCCAACCAGGTAAGACTAGTAATGAGACTCCCGCGCCTGGTACAAGTAGTAGCTATGCTTAGTTTGTTGTAGGTTATGCTATTTTAGTAGATAAGAATCAAAGAGGTTACCTAGATAACCTCCCAAGTAGATGTAAGCCTTTTACCTATCTATATATCGTTGTAACCCGACTACCATGAATGAAACTGTCTTCCACTTCGTGTGTAACTTACTTCTTTATGCGAATATCAACTAAAGTCCCCGCCGAGATAAATCTCACCAGGTACTTGGGGGGCAGGACGACAAAAGTAAACAAAAAAAAAAGTTGTCTCTTATATTCACAAGGATTAGCTACCCTTATGAATATCAAGGGATTGGTTCAAAAGGATGACCCCCGACGAAAGGCCGACACCCCAAGAGGTGAGGCTGTAAGGAGGGAATCACCCAATAAGTCTAGACCGGCCATTAAGCCGGCTAGCCCAAAAAGGGTCTTACAAGGGACCCTTGGAAAAAAAATAGTACTATGTATAAGGACGAGAAGGACGCTTCTCGCAAAAAGTAACAAGCGCGCGCAAAGAATATAAAAGGACCCCAACAGCCCAACGGGTTAAAGTGTCCTTACAAGTATAACCAAGGTGCACCAGAAAGGTTATCTCCATCAAATAAAAAAAAAAAAATGTAATCCACGAACAACAGTGATAAGAGGGACTCATCAGAGCCCCTTAAGTTTGACAAAAAAAAAAGAGAGAAGAAATGGTACAAGGGATTACATAACAAAAGCATACATAGACAGAGTACAAGGGGATCTACGAATCTCCACCGTGATCTTTCCACTCAGAAATCTTCTCGACGGCATGGTCCCCGAAAGGAGATAGGTCAACGGTGGGGTTAGTCCTCCAAACAGCATGCAACGTTTTCCCGATTATGCGATCCTCCACGTTCACAAGCTCAGCCTCAAGCACAGCGATCCTCCCGTCAGAGTTTGGATGGTAGCCTCCAACTGAATGTTGCTCTGAGAGGTTGAGGCAGCCCGGGCCAAGGCGGTATCCCTCTGGCATACCATCTCGGCCAGTTGGCTGGACAAGGCATTCTTCGCAGTCTGGGCCACCGAAAGGTTCCTCAGTGCCTCCTCAAGCTCGTGTTGCAACCGTTGAGCCGATGAAGAGTGGGAGGCAAGCAGCCGATGGTTCAAAATAGAGGCCTGATTGAGGACGAAGATATGAAACAAAGCCTTAGGGGTCAGATGATGCACCAGAAGTAATATAAAAGGTATTTATGTGGCTATCATAAATTAATAAACCAAGTATCGCGACAGTTACCTGCAAGGAGGCTCGCATATAGGCATTCTCTAGCTCAGCCTCGGGAACATCGTGCAGCGTCCCCCATTCACCCTCAGGAAAGTTTCCCAAGTGATGGCTCATGGCTTCCCCATATTGGCTCGCCAGGGGATGATCTTCGGGAACAGAAACATGAGCTGAGCCGGGGGAGGCGCGAGTGCTTGTCGAGGCCCGTTTTGGCAAGGATGGGGACCGAGAAGGCCCTGACCCGTCCACAGTAGTGCGAGGAGCAGAAGAGTGCGGGGTCGTCTCCTGGGGTAAAGAGACGCCTGTGGATGCCCACCTGGAATGCCCCCTCGGGGGTGAAGGAACCCCATCAAAAGAGGGAATGACAAAATTCCTCCTAGGCATAGGGGGGCAAGGGGCAGGGGCGTCAAAGGCAAACTCACCGCCAGGCGTTAACGACGACATCCGAGAGGTAGCACCGCCAGTATGACCGTCATCGGCTACACCCTTAGCCCTGCCAGCAACAGAGTACAAGCAGGAGTAGTTCTCAGACACCACAGTCTCCTCAACATCCATATGGTCACCCGGGGAATAGACGTAATCCCTATCGGCTGCTTCATCGTAATTCCTTTCATCGTGACCATATACCCACGGACTCTCAAGTACGGGTGCCACTGGGGGTAAATCAACAGAGTCGGGTGACGCGGGGCGTGGATCCTCAGATTCAGGGGAAATGGAGCATAAGGTAACTTTCTGGTCCGGGGTCAGCAGCCCACATAAGTGGAGATTGCTCTCCGTGAAAAGGGCGCTGGCTTGTTTGCGTTCCTTCGGCATAGCCAGGATTTGTATTACCCGGTCATGAGCTGCCCGTTTCAGATTAGGACTGACAACCCCTAAGAGACCTGCCATCGAACGAAAGGAAATTACCACAGTTACAAGAACTATAAAAAAAGAGGTCGATTAATAAGAGAAATTTCCGGTATATGGGATCAAAGTGATGATAGCCTTACGTGGGGCATTGAAGTTAGAGTATCGGGTCTGCCCACTATAAGTATAGAAGTAGTCTGACTTCCAAGCCCCCCTATTGGAAATAGATCCCTCCAAGAGGGAACTCCCTTTAAGGGCCGCGGCTTTCTGGAGCTGGTAGAACCCGGGGGCTGATGTATTCTCCCTCAGGGTGAAGAAGTAATGAACCTCACTTATGGAAGGCCCCCTAGAGTACACCTGATGGTACAACACATACAAACAGCTGAGCATCACCCAGGAGTTGGGGGACAATTGTAGTGGCCCCAATTCAAAGTAGTCCAGCACTTTGATGAAGAAAGAGTGGAGTGGCAGAGCTCCACCAGATCGGATTATGGCATCGCTAAACGCCACGAATCCCTTTTGCGGTGCAGACGCGCGTTCCTTGCGCTCTGGTATAACAAACTTGAGGTTCAGGGGTAACTTATGGGCTTTCAGCATGTTGCCCAATTTCTTCAGGGTAACGGTAGACCTTCCAACTTCATCAGAAGTGTCCAAAACTCTCTTCGGCATCTCGGGTACCTGGACAAAGTAAGGCAATTTGTGAGCAACCGACTTTCTAAGGGTCCTAGAAGATCCCCCATATGTCCTATGTCTACCAGCTTTTTGCTTAACCCTAGGGCGCAAGACAGGGGATAGGAGAGGGAACGCGGGCGGCACCATGGAAAGGAACTCCGGCTCAACCAATTCATGTCCACCTCCTTCAAAGGAGGAATCCACGTAATCGGGAGACTCGTCATGACAGAAGGAAAAGGGCTCGGGGGGCAAGTTTTCTTCTAGGCAAGCAATTTCGGAAAGGCAATCCTGGAGGGTGGATTGTAGCTGGGAAATGTAGGTCGCTTGCCGGGGGAAGAGATCAGAACCCGCGTCCCCGGGATGGGATTCTAGCTCCCTCTCTAGACAGTCCGCCTTATGTCTAAGGTAAGATAATCTCCTGAGGTAGAGCGCCCGCACACCCCCGCGGTTAGAAGGTTTACATGCGTCGACCTCCGATTCGGAGGAGGACAACTCAATAAATTCGACATTAGACGGACCTTCGGGACATCGCCTAGACGCCATGGACAAGCTAAGACTTGAGGGCGTGTGCGCATAAGGGCGACTCAATATCTACAACACGAGTGTGAGGGTATAAGAAAAGGGCCGGTGTATGGGTACTGGAAAGGCTATGCGAAGAAAATGCTAAACTCTGAAGGTTGAATGTCATGCAACCATCAATCTTACTCTCGTATAATCAATGCAAAACGAAAGGGAGAAGAGATGAAAGAGACATACCTGCGGGGATACGAAACTGAGGGGACGCAAGGACAGACTTACAAAGGAGCAGGAGCAAGATCGTAGGAGCGAGGTAATGCCCAGCTTTGCCACAAAGCTAAAAAAAAAAAAAAAAAAAAATTTAAACAAAAAGAAAAAAAGAAGAGAAAGAAAGAAGAATGGAAATAAAATAAGGGATACCTCAAAAATGCTTCTATTGAGAATAGAACCTTGGAGCTCTTGGAAGAGGCTTAGAGGGAATACCACTAGGCTAAGCAAGTTTTTGTGTAGAGAAGTGGTTTCAAGCCTTGGAGTATTTATAGGGAAAGTCAATGCTCCCTAGCCCTTGGATCTATTTCCCTATAAATGGTGGAGATCAAGAGTATGGGTAACCTTGGGATCCGCGATGGAGGATGATTGGTCCTTATGCAATCTTAGGATCTCTCATGGATGCCCTCAAGTGTTGGGTGACTTTTGTGTTTCTTTGGACGCTAAAAAAAAGAAACACAACCCCAAGCCTCACCTCATGCTTCTTCAAGAGGCGTTGGAAAAATTGCCAAGGCAAAATCCCCCAAGATTGGCCGTGCATGTCAAGCAAGAGAAGTGGAGAGAGTCTACAAACACACTTAAAAGTGCACTTATAGACTCGGGGGAAGTGTAAATATGGAATTTTTCCTTGTGAATTCTATTCACAAGTGAAACTCTATGTTACGAGACATCTTGAAAGGGCATCACATGATGGTGAAGGAGTTGGGGTAAGAGAGTCACCCTCACTAGGCGAGGGACTTCGGCCACTTGCCGATCCAAACTTCACCCTCGCTATGCGAGGGCCCCTAGCTGGCCATCCTCGTGCGCCCCATTCCAGCAGGCATCAAGCCTCGTCCACACTCGGAGGAAGAGCGCCAGCCTCGCTATGCGAGGGTGAGGGCTATGTTGAGGTGTCCGTGCTCCTAGCCTCGCGACGCCGCACCTCGGAGGAAGAACATCAGCCTCGCTATGCGAGGGTGAGGGCTGTGTTGAGGTATCCATGTTCCTAGCCACGCGACGCTGTGCTCGGAAGGAGGAGAGGCAGCCTCGCTATGCGAGGGACCCTCGCTATGCGAGGGTGAGGGGTGTGTTGAGGTACCCGTGCACCTAGCCTCGTGTCTATGCGATCCGCATAGGCCGGCCCTGACCCTCGGCACCTCGACTTCTCAGGACATGCATAGGATGAAGCCTCCTTGGCACAGGCATGAGATCACTTAGGGAAATCTTGTTGATATGCCAAACGAACGTGGAGCATTTAACAGGAATTGATGAGGACCACCGAGTACGGAACACGTGCGCTGACACGGGGTGTACGGTTATGGAGAGAACAGAGGCACGACCCTATGATCTGCGTCTGAGGAGTAGTGGCGGTACGGACCTGTACGAAGAGTGGTGAGACCACTGGGACACCCTCGACCATGCGCCAGAGCCGACAGTACTATGTCCAAGGCCACGACTCTGACACCATCAGGGTAGACACCACTACGCCCTGAGCCACTACTTTATCAGAGTACCTATGTACGTCCCAGTGGTCTGGGACTTGTTTGTATTCTGGGCCAATAGAGCCTCCCCTATAAATAGGCTCCAACCCCTCAGGCTAAGGGGTTGGAAAACTGAATGTAAAAACGAGACTTATGAAATATATGCTTCTGGTTCTCATGCTTGCCTGAGTTTTCTCCTGTTGTTTAGAGTTCTTTCTATCTAATTCATAGCTTCTTATAGTATAGAGATTGAAGTTTTCTAACCATCAATCGTTGACGAGTTCTTACTGTCAACACTTCACATCACAAGGTATATCATCATACATAGCATTTATCTTCATACAAACCAATCTTACCGTTCATAGCATAAATTAACAAAATTCTATCTAACTTCCTTACCTCAGGTCCGATCAAAGCAAAAATTGATAAACTTCACAACCAGCCTATAACCATAATCAAATAGCATTATTTAGCATCACATAAGATTTTCTTGTGCCCAACTCATATACCCATGTGTGCATGGGTCATACACATGGTGAAATCTACACATATTTTCCAAACATGTGCATTTTACATATAAAATCACCAAAAGAATAATGCAACTTTTACCTATTATACAATCATGGTTTTCAAGTAAAAATCATAGGGTTGAATATCAAACATATATTTGAACGTAAAAGTGCATTTGCATGCGATATGCATACGTGGGAACGTTGTTAAAAAGTGATGTTACAAACGATAATTTCTTCACGCTTATTTCTATCATTTTCAAAATAAGGATTTAGCAACATAATTTATCGCCATTATTTATTTTTTTAAATCCCTAAATTGATTAAACCTCTTAATATATTATTTTTATTTCATAAAAATAGTTTATTTAGCCATTTAAAAATATAATAAATCCATTTATTATTTTTAAATTTGCATAGAAAATAATCAAAAACTTGAAATTATCTAAAGTACCTATAAACATCATGTGTTCCCTTAGAAAATAACATTTTATTTAAATTAATAAAATTACAAGATTGATGTGAGAAAAATATAAATTTTAGGTGTGAGAAAAATGTATTTTGCTTGTATTATTTAAGATTTAATTATATGTAGTATAAATTCATATATGATAATCAAATAATTATTTTTAATTTATTAAACTAAACTTTCAGTCACCATTTAATTTGTTTAAAAATTACAAGTGAATTAAATCTCAATATTTTTTTTAACTACAACAAAGAAAATCATACCCATTAAGATGTGAACATATCTTGAAATCTTTCTCTAGAACTCATAATTTCATAAAATAATACTATTTATAATTAATTAAACTTGGTAAAAAAATAAAACTCATAGCATATACATTATAAATTACATGCATTCATTATTCCCGATTTCACACCATTTTAAATAAAATTTCAGCACATGTTTTACTTAATTGTCATATCTTTTAAACATACATTATCACATAAAATCATAGAGTTTCTTAAACATATGTGTGAACAACATGTATAATTAATTCTACCTTTTCATATTTAACATATGTCATGAAATCATAGCATAAAATTTATTTTCTTTCAATCATACTTGCCAATCAACATTTATTCAAAAAAAAAAATCAGCAAGCATATAGAATCATAAAAGCGCATATACAATGCTTATTAATGTTTTAGCAATTTAACAATTTATCTTAACACGTTTCTACACTTGGACACCTCAAATGCATGTTTGAATATGCAAAACTAACAATAAAAAATCATTACACAACCTTAACCACAAGAAACACTCATGGCCAAAACACTATATGTCATTTCACCAAAATATTTTTCCAAAATTTATCATGTACCTATCTTGAAAACACAAACAATTAATAGAAAATTAATTAAAATAAAAATCAAACCTCACATACATTATTTAGACATAAAGAAACACAAGATCATACACTACTCATATCATAATCCCTGGTAAAATAAATAATAATAATACAAGAAATTAATAATGAAACTTCACTTGGTTACACTCATATAGAATATCAGGAAAACAATTTTAAGGACCCTAGCATGCAATATCTAGGAGAAGAATGGAAGAATGAATAGTCCTTAACTCATACCTCTTGTAGTCAATGGTGCCAACAAACAATGGAGAAAACTTCTTGGATTACTAGTTAGTAACACAACCACCTAGTCTCACCAAACACCCAAAATAACAAAGCTTAGAATCAAGATGAAGAAAGAAAAGGCTTAAAGAAATCATGACCAAATGTTACCTCTAGTTCTTCACACAAATGAATCTCACTTGTTCTTGTTCTCCTTCTTCCCCACGTTACTCTCTCCCTATTCAACTATATGGGCTAGTGGCTTGGTGTGATGAAATAGAATAACAAATTTTCTTTCTTTTTTACTTATAGTGGGTTGGTCGAATGCTAGGGTAGAGAGATACATAGTTGTCTATTCTCTTCCTTTATAACTGCCTTAATAAATTCCCATATCATTTCATAAATAAATAAAAAACCTTTTCCTTATTTCATTTCACACATCATATAGGAAACTTCTTAAAATACTTATTTGATCACAATACCACACATACACAGCAAAACCAAACCAAAAGGAAAGAAAAAGATTTCAAGTAATTTATAATAATTCACATAATAATTATACCTAATAAAATAACATCCAATCAATCAAATGGAATTCATACAACTAATAATCAATCAATCAAATATAAATTATACAAATAATATTTAATAAATCAAATATAAACCAAAACCATTTAGGAAAACAAAATCATTGCTTTCCCATTTGCCTTAAACGCCTACCCTCTTTCCTCTTCTTTATTTATTTTTTCTTTATTTTAATTAACTAAAATAAATCTAATAAATAGAAATAAAAATGTATAGAAAATTCTATGCAAGTACACTATGCAACCATGCACATGCATACTCAATCACTAGGGGTGCATCACTATCTACCATGCACATTGGTACATTCAACAAAAACTCAACTATTCACAAATTAAAAAAATAATAATAAACAATTAATAATTGAATTCACAAAATTCTACCAAACAATTAACAAATAAATAAAATAATTCACAACACTTAACCATTAAATAAAATGAATCACAAAATTTAATAAATAAATAAAAATTTGGTGCGCTATATGATAGTACTCACAACAGATCTTGAGACTCCAGGTGTTGCTATTATAGAACCTAGAGATGTTGCTGGGTAGAATTTGAATTGGCCAAGAGGAAAAGACGCAAACCTAAGAAATTTGAAAACTACACCGACCCAACCAGGAAGAAACCTCGTGTGGATGCGATTGATGACGTGCCATTAGTCCTCGACCCTTTGAAGAAGCCACTTGTTAGATAGTACAGGACGGTCGGCAAGTGGTTGCTTGGAGATATTCTGAACAAGACGAAGAGGGATGTCCAAACTGGTGTGCATGGTCCGAGTTAGTTTCTGACGTTGAAGACACCACAGTTTTGGATCGATGATGGGGTAAGTAAGTTTTTTAATATCTTTTTATCTGGTATGTATTTCCAAACATTGGGTTCGATAGGGTACGATGTTGGTTCGATGGGTAGAGGCAGATGGTTTGGTCCTAATAGCTTCAAATTGGATTTGATAGGGGTTCGATGTTGGTTCGATGAGTAGAGGTAGATGGTTTGGTCCTAGTAGCTTCAAATTGGGTTCGATAGGGTTCAATGTTGGTTCGTTGGGTAGAGGCAGATGGTTTAGTTCTAGTAGCTTCAATTTGGGTTCGATAGGAGTTCGATGGGGTTCGATGTTGGTTCGATGGGTAGAGGCAAATGTTTTGGTCCTAGTAGCTTCAAATTGGGTTCGATAGGGTTCGATGGGTAGAGGCAGATGTTTTGGTTCTAAAAACTATAATTTGGGTTTGATAGGGGTTCGATAGGGGTAGAGGCAGATGTTTCAACAATTGCTTTCCTATTATTTCTGCAACATATTGATGCGGCCAAGCATATGCTATGTAGGCGTCGCTAGTTCTATCCCGGGGCGTATCAGCAAGATGTTGTTGTGATGAGTATTATGTTCTCACAAGTTGTACCGGGCATTAACAATCAATTTCTGATGTGATTCGGATGTGATGTCAATGATTACGGGCATTGACAATCAATTTCTGGCGTCGTGGAAGGGAGTAGACACTGTATATTGGGGCCAGAACTACCTTTAAGCGCATTGGTTTGCAGTTGAAGTATCCATTTCTACTTGGACTCTTAATGTTTATGATTCAGACATGACGGTGATAAATGATAAACAACTGCAATCATTTATGAATTCATGGTCTACTTTGTTCCCATCGCTGTTATTGTAGTCACATCTTTTCAAGGAAGGCCCTCGGTTGACGATTCCACCTGGAGCTAAAAGATGCAAATAGTTTAAGGTGAACCACATGACAGTTGATTCAGTACCCCAAACCAAAGTCAGGTAATCAAAATTCTTGGTTTAAGTCATCTTAATTAGTGTTCGATAGGGTTTGATGTGGGTTTAATCAGGGGTTAGATGTATGTTCGATGGGTTACGATGTAGGTTCGATGGGTAGAGGCATATTACCTGGTTCTAGTTATCTTAATTTGGGTTCGATAGAGTTCGATGGGGGTTCGATAGGGTTCGATAGGGGTACGATGTAGGTTTGATGGGTAGAGGCATATTACATGGTTCTAGTTATCTTAATTTGGGTTTGATTGGGGGTTCGATGTATGTTCGATAGGGTTCGATAGGGGTACAATGTAGATTCGATGGGTAGAGGCATATTACATGGTTCTAGTTATCTTAATTTGGGTTCGATAGAGTTTGATAGGGGTACGATTGGGGGTTTGATGTATGTTCGATAGGGGTTAGATGGGTTGATTTACACCTTGTTATTATTCAAGTTTTTAAAATTAAATTTTATGTTGATTTTGTTATTAATGCAATTTATGTTTCGTTCACAGTGGTGATTGTGGTGTGTACGCCATCAAGCACATCGATCACTTATTGGGTAGGCTACCACTTCACACGATCTGCGATGACAACATGGAGCTGTTCTGAAACAAATTGACAATTGACTTATGATATCAGAATGTTAGGCATTGAACATTCTCTTCTTGTTATATTTCTTTGCTTAAAATTTAAGTTATTAAAAAAAATTGTGTATCGAGCATGCATCGAGCTTACATTCAGCTTAGGAACATGGAGTAGCATCGAACATGCATCGAGCATGCAAATCATTAATGGCAATTAGCAGTAAAAATCCAAGCGTCGAGTAGCCGTCGAGCATGCATCGAGTTTTATTCATTAACGGCAATTACCATTAAAAATTCAAGCGACAAAAATTCATTAGTGATAATAAAAAACAGAAAAAATAACCTGACCAATCCAGTTTAAATAAAATACAACAAAAATTATACTCAGAGCCGAGTTTTGCATGAGGACTTGTTGTGGCCATAACCACCGCATCTACTGCACTTACGCATTTTCACGTCTTTTTCCTCGCCAGATAGCCAACGGTTTGTCCTTGGTCTTCCTAGCTTTGGCTTCTTTGGACGACCAACTTGTTGTTTCTCTACGGGTACACCAACTACCATATTCTTAATGTCATCTGAAAGTATCCAATCATCCTCGTTCCTAGTTGGGTAAATGGTTTCTTTGTACGAATGCCTCCATGACTCAATGGTGTAAAATTGTGAACACAAAGAGTAAAGGTTCACCCCACGCTCTATAGCTCCTGCAACTGCATGGGGACAAGGTATGCCTATGAGCTGGAACACCCCACATGAGCATGATTTCTTCATCAAATTCACCTCAACATCACTGTCTGCACCAGTTACATGAAACTCGAATTGGCCAAGGGCATAGACATTCATGAACCTTCTTTTGTCAGCATTATTCGATACATCTGCCTCCATCAGGGTGGATAATTTGGTGGTAGTCTTCTCTGTCACACTACGTCATTCAGAAAACCAAGACTGTAGTGTGAATTGAATGAATTCCAAAAAAATTGTAACTGGAAAGGTTCTTGCATCCTTGGTCTTGTTGTTGAAGCTTTCAGCGTAGTTGCTTGTCATTATATTGTATCGTTTTCCAGGAAAGAAAGGACGAGGCCACTTATCGAAACCAATTCCCTCCAGATAGGCAGCTATGGGAGGATCCATTCGCTTAATATTTTCAAAATGCTTTAGAAATTCGGTTTTCTTCCATGCATAGGTTGCTGTCCACATCTCATTGTGACTGCAATGATCACTCTTGAACTTAGCTTTCACATTCATACTGATGTGATGGTAGCATGCGCCGTGGTAGGCATCAAGAAAGACAATGTAACGCCCTACTACCCAGGGACCGTTACGATGTGCATTTTAAACAGTGCTAAACTCACTAATCGAGTCATTTGACCATAATCGTGTAACTAAGTATGATTAGCAGTTTAGGGTTAATTTTTTTGGTTAAGATACAATATTTCACTAAAACGTTTACTATATACATTGGGATCCCAAAAATATAATTTAAAGGTTAATTACAACAAAAGATTTACAACCAGTCGACCTAAGCAGCAAAATAGGGTTTAACCCTAGTTCCCTTTTAAACCCTCGACCGTGGTAGTCGAGCAGCCGAATATGTACACATCGTCACCTAAGCTCTCCAACTCAAGGATGGTCCAGCTTTCTTTTGCCTTTACTTGCACCACATAGCACCCATGAGCCGAAGCTCAGCAAGAAAACTCAATATTCTCATGAACAAGTAATAACATGTTACTAAGTCATAATAGGCATTCCTAGCACTAATAACCCTACTCATGCATGCAAGCAGGTACAAATAAATGTTTGTGAAGTCCTGCGCTCTGAGTAGATGACTAATAAGTCTCTCACTCTGAGGTAGATGACTAATAAGTCTTTCTGAATAGTTGACTAATAACTCACTCTCTAAATAGATGACTAATAAGTCTATCTTTGTATAGATGATTGATAAGTCTATCTCGGTCAGATGACTGATAAGTCTATCTCGGTCCATTGACTGATAAGTCTATCTCGATCAAATGATTGATAAGTCTATCTCGGTCAGAGGACTGATAAGTCTATCTCGGTCAGATGACTGATAAGTCTATCTCAGTCAAATGACTGATAAGTCTATCTCTGAGGTCCTATACCCTCCTAGCCATGTGACGTGTAGGTCACCTTAGCCTTTCTGGCTCTGGCTCTAAATAACTAGCCTTTAGACTAGACAAGTGCTTTTAGTTTTCATCGAACTTAAGGTCGGTCAAGAATTTCATGCTTCTGATGATAATGCTTATGTCGATTAGATCTAATCTTTTCGGCTTGCGTTAAACATGCTAATACCATTCTTGACTCATAAGTCAATACCATACGACCAGTGCTCAATACTACTGCCGAACTTGACTAATGAGTCACAGCTTCACAGTTAATACTGACACCATTGCCGATTCTGACTAATAAGTCAGTACCATTCACAGATAGAAAATTGCCAAGCATTTGATATGCATTCTAGATATACAAATAAAACACTCAACATGCTACATCAAAAACCATGCATGTCACATATGGGGTGCAGTTTTCTTACCTCTAGTTCAAGCGAGAAATAGTAAAAGAACGACCCTTGAGAACGATCGCCCCTTTGACTCCTTAGTGGTCACCTAGTCATAACCAAATATAACCCCCAGTAATGAAAATCAACCATAAAAGGTTCTTGACCTAAACCTCACTCCCGGGACCTCGAATAGTACCCAAACAGTGAATAGATTTGATCTCAAGCCTTAAGAATTGAAACCCTGAGCCAAAAACCCTTAAAAGTACCCAAAATAGGAATATGGAAAAAGTAGGGTAGTGCTACAAGCAGAGTAGAATTCCCAAGCTAGCACTGTAGCGCCCATAGCTGGGCGCTGTAGCGCTGCAACCATGGTTTTCAACCCTGGTTTTTCCCTCCTACGACTCCTCCATTTCCAACCTGAAAAACAAGATTCCAAACCTCATTCAAACTCCCAAATGAACCCAAATACCATATACACAAGTCCTAGGCATCATAACCTAACCAAACTTTGCCAAAAACCCCATTGAATTCTCAACTTTCAAACCAAAATCCCAACTGAAACTCAATAAGAAAAACAGAGCAAGAACTAGAGTTCTAATGGCTATAAACTTACCTCAAGCTCGGAATCACACCCTCTTCAATGGTAGAACATAACCCTAGATCATCAAGGCTTGGTTCCTTAAATAGAGCTTCAAAATTCAAAGAAAGAAGGAGAGAAGAAGATGAACGGGAGGAGAAGAAAATGATGCTCTATTTTGGAAGGTTTCTACAGCCTTCAATGGTTATATTTATCCTTAGGGTGAAAAGATCATATTGCCCCTAAGCCTAATTAAAACCCTAAACAGCCTCCAAGGGCAAAATCGTCCTTTCCCGTCTATCTCGTTAATCATAATTAACACCTTCCAATTCCCATTATTCTCAATATTCTCAAATGCTAATAAATCATATCCCATTAACCTTTTATTCCCGGTAATTTCTAATCACCAAATTACCCCGAGACTCACCCCGAGCCCCGAAATCAATCCCGTTATGACTAAACCGCTAATCTGCATTAAAAGATTGTCTCTTGTTGAATGGCTCGAACAAATCCACATTATAATGTGGCCTCATCAATAATTCACCAACATGCATGAAAAAATAACATTTATGCCCTCAACAGGCCAAATTACCAAAATTCCCTTATCAAGAAATGTGGACCCACATGCATGCATTTAACATCATATCATAATATAATTCACATAAACATGCATATAATCATTTAATAACATAATTAATCAATTATGGCACTCCCAGCCTTCTAATCATGGTCCTAAACCTTATTAAGAAATTTGGGTCATTACAGATAACCTCTAGAGCATGAATAAGGCTAGCGTGTCTATCTGACACGAAAGCCAGGTCATCAACGTCCCCAATGCTTCCTTCAACTTCATCATGAAATATTTCCATGAGTTGTGGTTCTCACTATCCACCAACCCTAATGCATTTGGATATAAATGACTATTCGCATCCAAAGCAACGACACATAACATATGGCCACTGTAACGACCCAAATTCACTAATAAGGCTTAAGGGCCTTGATTAGTGTGCCTGGAGGGCATAATGGGAATTGTGTGTGATTTTTAATGATTAGGATGCATGATTATGATTTTAAGCATGTATATATGACTATGTGTATTATGTTATGTGATAATTATGATATGTGATTTGTACCACGTGGGTGTGGTGATATCAATGTGACGCACGTGCCGAGACGGTCCTAGAAAGCTAGATAATGGTAACTGATGATTTGGTAACTTGTGTAACTGTTAGTAACCATAGAGAGTAACAAGTTTTGTTGGAAAAGTGGTAGAATTGTAAAGTAAGTAAAAGACAAGTGTGCCCTTGAGGTTTAGTTAGAAAAGGATATTTGAGGAGGGCTAAAATGGTCTTTTGGCAGTGGTATAGATGTCTTTGGCTGAGGGAAAAGGAACTACACGATTCTTTTATGCTAAGTATAACTGAAGTTAAGACTTGGAAGGCTAGAAAGATCAAGAAGGAAAGGGAGAATCAAGAACCTAGAAAGCAAAGTGGAGGAGGAGTTGAACTGTGATCTTTGAGGCTAGTAAAGGGCTTAAGGGTGTGGAATCAAGCATATATCAAGGTTTATACTGAGGTAAGGACTTGGTCCCTGTTTTGTTAAGTTCTGAATTTGGTTTTTGAAAGAATTAAAAGATAGCCATGGCTTGCCTTGCATGGAATTCAGCTGGTTTGTTAAGGTGGAATTCAGCTCAAAGCTTGGATTGGAGGAAGCTCAAGTCGAATTTCTGATTGAGGTAAGGGTACTAAATATGTTTGCAATCTCGTAGCTGTTATGGTTTAAGGATTTAGAGGTCTGGTTTGTACTTTTCCCAAGTTTTGGTTTAAGTGTTTGAATCTGAAACTTAAGTGTAGATTCTGAGAATAGTTGTGTAATTGAGTTAGATTATGATGTTTATAGGTTGTGGTATGGTCTATTTGGGGTTTTGAGTTGGTTTTGGGGCTTAGGTATAAGTTTGGAATGATTTGGAGTGATTTGGGTTCGGGAACAACGCAGGGGAAAACCCAGATTTCTGGGCTCGCAAAGGAGTGTCGCGGCGCTGTTCTTGCGTGCCGCGGCGCGAGGCTGTTTCTGGGTAGAGCAAGTTCTCTGACTTGCTGGGCACCGCGGCTCAAACTTGCTGGGCGCCGCGGCCCTACAGGGTTGCGCCGCGGCGCTAGGCCAATTTCAGAACATGGGATTTTGCAATTTTGAGCCTTTGTTCCGGGGGTTTGGGGGATGTCTTCGGTGCATAGTTTTAGGGATTTGGGGAGTTCCGAGAGTGTGGGATTGGTTCCGGGAAGTAGTTTTGGATTGATTAGTGACAAGGATGTTTCATTTGTGTTGTGACTAGGTCTTTGGAGAGGCTCGGGGTAGAGGACCGTGCTCGCAGCTTCGTGGCATCAGAAACTAGTAAATTGAAAGGTAAGAAAACTGTACCCGGTTGTAAGATTTTGATGGGACTAAGTGCTCCCAAAAGTTATATCGTGTCATTGTTGGTATTACGCCATGGGACATGTAGAAGCGGTCTAGGAGTATCGTACATGATTTAAGTGCACAGGGCGTGGATTGGCCACTGGGAGCCAGGAACAACGAGATAACAGAGGGAGCAGCCTGGGGGCGCTAGCCCTGGTTATCGTTTGTGAATTGTGAATGTTATGAACTGAAATGCCTAGTATGTGGAATACTTGATTATATTGGCTGATGATATATCTGAGTTTATGTGATGCAATGTGAGTTATTGACTTGTCTGTTAATTGTTCATGCTCTATTGTTGTTGTGTTTTCTTGCTGGGCCTTGGCTCACGGGTGCTACGTGGTGCAGGTAAAGGCAAGGGCAAGCTGGACCAAGCCTGAGGTGGAGGGCTCCGAGGTGGAATGTACATAGTCAGCGGTTCGACCGCCACGGTCGAGGAGTGGATCAGGACAGGGATCACCTAACAGCTTATTTTGCCTTAGTATGGCCGGTTGTTGTAAATAAACCTTGGGTCTTTTGTAAACGATCTTTGAACTTGATATTTTTGGGATCCCATGTAACGGATGATACTTTTTAATGAAAATGTGGCTTTTGAGACCAAAACGCTTTTAACCCTAGTTCCTTTATAGTTTTATCAACACGATTTTATTTACATGACTTGTTTAGCAAGTCTGACACTTTATAAACACACAGTGTAACGGTCTTGGCTATCCAGGGCGTTACAGCCACTACACTTGTTCTTCAAGAACGTGCCATCCACACATATCACAGGACGAAAAAATCTGAATCCCCTCCTACAAACTCCAAGGGAAAAGAAGCAATAAAGGAAATGACCATCTTCAGTGACAAAATCAATAATTGTACCTGGATTCTTTTGCTGCAACATGTGCAAGTAGGATGGCAACTTACAATACGAATCTTCATATGTCCCCCTAACATACGTAAGTGCCTTCTCTCTACATCTCCATGCCTTTTCATAACTCATATTAATACCGAAATTTTTCTTCATATCCTCTATGTTGTTTTCCATGTAATTGGTCCCATCAACTGCGTATTTGTTCTTTATGAGGTGCCCAATGACCCACGGTGCAACTTGACGATGACCTTTTTGTTGCACTTCTAGTGAGCATGTGTGTACGCTCTTGTACACCGTGATCTCAAACATGGGACATTTGTAGTTTTCTCTTTCTCAGTCTCCAGCAACAGTCAGGATCTTTGCATGTGATATACCACACGTCAGTTCCAGACTTTTTCACCATATACTCAACGTTATTCTTCATTGCAAATAGAGCAGCTTTGGTTTTTAAATGAATCTTGTCCTCAAAATTCTTCTCAACATATATTTCTCTCATTGGTGCACCAGATGATGATGAATGGGTTTTAACAGATGCATCAATATCTTCTTTTGTAAACATTGGGGCACTCCATCTGGTGTGATCTTCTCTTGATACAATTTTCTCCTTCCACCTAGTGTTATCTTCTGTCTCAGCAAGACGATTACTACTTCTGGCAGGTGTTCGGCATCCTTGAGTTGGGAGGTGTGCCTGTGCAAGAGGCAGTCCTGACTCTTCTTTTACTTGTTGGGCTTGGGAAATGTCTAACTCCTCATTTGAAACATCTGCACTATAATACGAGTCATCCTCGAAACCATCATCATTATCTTCAAAGAAATTACCAACGGGATCATCATTCACATAAGGATCGTACTCATATGCCTCAAGCACACCAGTGGGACCTCCATGTGGTATATCAAGCTGAACAGTAGCCATCGGATCAGTAATTGGACAAAAGTGCTCTCCTCGCTAAGATGCTTGTAACTGCTACTTGTAGGAGATGGATCGACACTGGTCGTGTCTTTTTTGTTCACACTAGGAGAAGGATCTGGTATGACATTCTTCTTAACTGGAGTCACACATAAGGCTATTCGTTCTTTCAAGCTTATTCCTAAGAATACACGAACTTGATGATCATTCCTCAATTGAACTAGTGCAAATGGTTGGTCACCGCATACGTATGGCACCTCGAGTTTCAATTCATACACCTCTCAATCCCCTGAAATGTCTCGTGCAGTATGTCAAGTAGTTGCAAGTAAGTGACATCATTCTCTATTGGTATCACTTCACCTTCAACTGTAATGCCCCAAAATCCATAATGAGGTTTAATGGTTGGATTAGAAGGTTGAGAGGGCCATAATTGATTTATTATGCCATTAAATGATTATATGCATGATTATGTGAATTATATTATTATATGATGATAAATGTATACATGTGGGTCCACTTTTCATTATAACGGTATTTTGGTAATTTGGTCGTTGAGGGCATATTTGTATATTTTCATGCATGTTGGTGATTTATGGATGAGGCCACATTATTATGTGGATATGTTCAAGCTATTTGGCATGAGACGATCTTTGAATACAAGTTAGTGGTTTGGTCATAACGGGATTAATTTCGTGGCTCGGGGTTAGTCTCAGGGTAATTTGATGATTAGTACATTACTGCGAATTAAAGGGTAATGGGATATGATTCACTAACATTGGGAATTGGTTATTCTTAACACTAGAAAGCTGTAGAAACCTTAGAAGCAAAAACAGAGCAGCTGGTTTCCTCTCCCACGATCATCTTTCCTTCTTTTTCCTTTGCAATTTTGAAGCTCCAATTGAAGATTCAAGCTAGAGAATCAAGCCTTGAGGGTCTAGGATTGTGTTCTACCATTGAAGAGGGTTTGATCTTGAGCTTGAGGTAAGAATTCAACCATGGAAACTCTGGTTTATACTCTGTTTTTCTATTAGTTTTTAGCTGGAACTTTGGATTGGATAGTTGAGAATTCATGGAAGTTTTGGCAAAGTTTGGTTGGGTTTTGATGCCTAGGACTTGTAGAATGGGTTTTTGGGTTCATTTGTGAGTTTGGTTGAAATTTGGAATCAGTTCTTGAAGTTTGGAGATTGGAGAAATCGAAGGGGAAAAACCAGGGCTGAATCACCCTGGTTCTAGAGCTACAGCACCCAAGGATAGGCACTACAGCACTGTCCAAAGCATGTCAGCCCTGCTTGTAGCGCCATGGTGCCTGGGGAGCGGTGCTGTAGCGCTACCCTATTTTTCTTGGGTACTATTTTGGGCACTTTTGAGGGTTTTTGGCTCGGGTTTTCAATTCCTAAGGCTTGGGATCGAATCTACTAACTGTTTGAGTACGATTCGAGGTCCCGGGAGGGAGGGTTATTGATGGAGTTCCATATTGGTTATGACTAGGTGACCGCTAAGGGATCAAAGAATCGATCGTTCTCAAGGGCCATTCTTTTAATATTTCACGCTCGAACCAGAGGTAAGAAAACTGTACCAAGTGTGTGACATGCATGGTTGTTAATGAAGCATGTTGAGTGCTCTATATGTGGACATTGATTGCATATTAAATGCTTATCAATCTTGCTTATCTGTGAATGGTACTGACTTATTAGTCAGAATCGGCAATGGTGTCAGTATTGATTGTGAAGCTGTGACTTATTAGTCAAGTTCGACAGTAGTACTGGGCACTGGTCGTATGGTATTGGCTTATGAGTCAAGAACGGTATTAGCGTGTTTAACGTAAGCCAAAAAGATTAGATCTAATCGACATAAGCATGAAATGCTTGACCGACCTTAAGTTCGATAAAAATAAAAGCACTTGTCTAGTCTAAAGGCTAGTTACCTAGAGCCAGGGCCAGAAGGCCCAGGTGACTGCCTCGTCACATGGCTAAGGGTGCGGAGCCCAAGTTCGTGACTTACTCATCAGTCACTTATCTGATTAGGGCTACACGCCCCATCATGATTATTAGAATCTTGATACCATTTGATTGGGGCTACATGCCCCAGCATGATTATTAGAATCTTGATATTATCTAAGTAGGGCTATAAGTCCAGTTTGATTATCATAATCATCAATTGATTTGTATACATGTAGTAATGAGTTTTCTTGTTGAGCCTTGGCTCACGGGTGCTATGTGGTGCAGGTAAAGGGAAAGAAAAGCTCACCCAGCCTTGAGTAGAGAGCTTAGGTGGCGATGTGTACATATGCAGCCGCTTGACCACCATGGCCAAGGTGTTTCTTAGAGGAACTAGGGGTTAACCCTATATTTTGCTGCTTAGGTCGGCGGGTTGTAATTTTTTGCACTGTAATGACCATTTTGGATTGTAAATAGCTTGTAAATGTTTTTATGGGCCCATGTACAATTTTATGTTTTAAATAAAATATATCATTTCCTTTTGATCGAGATTTTTCAACTTAGCCTATTAATAACACCTAGATGCACGCTTATAACCAAATGACTCATTTAGCGAGTTAAGCACGGTTTAAAGCTCACTGTAATAGTCTTGGAGTAACCAAGGCGTTACAACTTGGTATCAGAGCGTGCCAAGGTTTAGGGTTCTTGTAGACTGGCTGGGCATGTACACTCGCCACCGAAGACAAGCTCGACTCATGGTTTGGTAACTATTTATGTGGTTATATATTTACTGCTTAAATAAAGTATAAATGCTTTACCTGTCTACATGTGATACATTGATAAGGCTGGGCCTTGACTACTGCATCATAAGCAAGAACGTGCTTATTAGTATTGATATTGCTGGAACATTCTTATTAGTATTGTTCATTGTGGATTATTAACTGATATGTGTTAAATGCTAAATGATATGATCATGTATCCATTTGTATATCTGTATAATTGTGGAATATGAGTAATATCTGCTTGTTCTTGGACCGTGAGGCGGCAAGAGGTTTAGTTATCACTGCCTAACTAGCTGCATTGACTATTGCAGCAAGGTTTAAGTTATAAGAATGATTCTAAGACAGACAGATTCACTAGCTGGCCAGGAAGATCAAGGTCAGAATAACAGACAGGGTCAAGAGAATGATCAAAATCAGATTCCACAGCCAGCTCCTGATAGCTGGCAGCAGTTGTTTAATGATTTACAGGCTAGAGTATTGAGGCAAGAAGAAGAAATCCGCCTTCTGAGACAACAATAAGTTCCTGCAAGGAATGTTTTACCTAAGGCACCACCTGTATCGGTGCCAACAGTTGAGCAACTGCCAGAGGTTGGAAGTAAATGCGAACCTCTTTATGAAAGGTTCAGGAAACAACAACCTCCAGCATTTGAGGGTAGTGAAGATCCAGCTAAGGCTCAGAAATGGATGAGCATGATTACCGCCATCCTTGACTTCATGAGGGTGTCTGGTAATGAGAGGGTGGCCTGTGCCACATACATGTTTCGGGAGGATGCCCGAATTTGGTGGGAGGTTATATCCTAGACCAGAAATGTCAATGCCCTGAGTTGGAAAGAGTTTCAGACTCTGTTCAATGAGAAGTACTATAACGATGCCATCAGGGCTGCTAAAGCTAAAGAGTTCATCGTATTACTTCAGGGGAGTTTATCAATGATTGAGTATGCTCTGAAGTTTGATAGATTGGCAAAGTTTGCCATGGAGCTGGTGCCCACTGATGGGACCAGAAGGGAGAGGTTTCTTTAGGGGCTACATCGTAGACTAGCTTGGGATGTTTGTATCACCACTGTGGCTGGAGTTACTACTTATGCACAGGTGGTGGAGAAGGCGCTCACAGCTGAGAGCACAGAAAACAAGATCTGGTGGGACAATGCAGCCAGAAGAGAGTTGGGGAGCACAAGTCCTCCATTTATGGGTTCAGGTAGGGGTGGAGGCCCTAGTGATCAGAAGAGGAAGGTTCTTGACACCTTCCCAGCTCTAGGCCCTGACAGGTGACCACGTGGTATTGCAATGGGTCGTCAGGGTGGCAGTGAGGCCTAGAAGACTTATCCAGAGTTCCATAGGTGCAAGAGGCACCATTTGGGAGAGTATAGGGAAAAGGCTTGCTTCTTATGTGGAGCGGTGAGTCATTTCAAGAAAGATTGCCCTAAAGCAAGAAAGGAAGAACCCAGAATGGCGGACAGCTTGGCCCAAGCTCGAGTGTTCACGTTGACACAAGCAAAAGCTGAGGCTTCACCCTTAGTATTTACAGGTTAGCTTCTTAGTGCTGAACCCCTTATACTGTTTTGATTCTGGTGCTACACATTCTTTTGTTGCTAGTAGAATTATTGATAGACTATGTAGACCATGTGATTATTATGCTGTGGGGTTCGGGACCTTATTACCCACTTGGGAGTTAGTAGTATCCAGAAGATGGGTCAGATCTTTGCCAGTGACAGTGGAGGGCAGAGAGTTGTCAGTGGATTTGATATAGTTAGTTATGACTGGCTTTGACATGATTCTGGGTATGGATTGGTTAGTGAAGTATGGGGCAATGATAGATTGCAGAAGGAAAATGGTCACCTTTTAGCCTGAAGGTGAGGATCCTTTGTGTTTTTTGGTATTGTGCATGGACCTCGTATACCTATGATATCTGTTTTGAGGGCTAGAGACCTATTGCAAGGAGGATGCATAGGATTCTTAACCAGTGTGGTGGATACCACTCAGGTCACGCCAATGAGACCAGAAGAGACCAGACTAGTCTGTGAGTTTCTGGATGTGTTTCCAAAAGATTTACAAGGATTTCCACCACACAGAGAGATTAAGTTTGTGATAGAACTGGCACCAGGGACAGAGCCAGTGTCTAGAGCACCTTATAGAATGGCCCCAGCAGAGTTAAAAGAATTGAAAGTACAGTTGCAAGAGCTGTTGGATTTGGGTTTTATTAGACCTAGTTTCTCACCTTGGGGTGCACCCGTTTTGTTTGTGAAAAAGAAAGATGGTTCTCTGAGGATGTGTATTGATTACAGAGAACTGAACAAGTTAACAATTAAGAACAAGTATCCTCTGCCAAGGATAGATGATTTGTTTGATTAGTTGCAAGGTAAAAGGGTATTCTCAAAGATAGACCTTCATTCTGGTTATCATCAGTTGAGGGTCAAGGAGGGAGACATACCAAAGACTGCTTTTCGCACTAGATATGTGCATTATGAGTTCTTAGTCATGTCTTTTGGATTGACTAATGCCCCAGCTACTTTCATGGATTTGATGAACACAATGTTCAAGGATTATTTGGGCCAGTTTTTGATCATCTTCATCGATGATATTCTAGTTTATTCTCAGTCAGAGTCAGAACATGAGCAGCATTTGAGGTTGGTTCTATAGAGACTGAGGGAACATAAACTGCTTGCAAAGTTCAAGAAGTGTGAGTTCTGGTTATCTCAGGTATCTTTCCTTGGACATATTGTCAGTAAGGAGGGGATTAAGGTAGATCCAACCAAGATTAAGGCAGTCAGAGATTGGCCAAGGCCAGAGAATGCTTCTGAGGTTAGAAGTTTCCTTGGATTGGCAGGTTATTACAAATGTTTCGTGGAAGGGTTCTCTAAGATTTCCACTTCATTGACTGAGCTGACACGCAAGAATCAGAAGTTTGTATGTTCAGATAGGTGTGAGAACAACTTCCAGGTTCTAAAGCAAAGGTTGATTACAGCTCCAGTTCTGAGTCTTCCAACAGATCAGGAGAAGTTTGTGATTTACTGTGATGCCTCACATCAAGGTTTGGGTTATGTCCTAATGCAGTCAGGGAAGGTGATTGCTTATGCCTCATGTCAACTGAAGGAGTATGAATAAAGATATCCCACTCATGATTTAGAGTTGGCGGCTGTGGTCTTTGCTTTGAAGGTATGGATCCATTACCTTTATGGGGAGATGTGTGAGATCTACACTAACCACAAGAGCCTGAAGTACTTCTTCACACAGAAAGACTTGAATATGAGACAAAGGCGTTGGCTAGAGTTAGTAAAAGATTATGACTGTGAGATCTTGTATCACCCAAGAAAGGTCAACATGGTAGCTGATGCTTTAAGCCAGAAGGGTCCGAGACAGATTTATAGTGCTAGGCTGATAGCCAGAGAGTTAGCAGAGGATATGACCAGAGCTGGTATAGAGTTACTGGTGGGCCAGTTGGCCAACATTACGCTACGAGTCTACACTGTTGGAGAGAATCAAGGAGGGTCAATTGGGTGATCCACAACTGATCAAGATTAGAGATGATGTTTTGGCTGGAGTATCCAGATATTATACAGTGTCTGATTTGGGCTTGTTGAGGTACAAGGGTCGAATATGTGTTCTGTTAGACACTGCTATGAGATGAGAGATTCTTGATGAATCTTATACCACTCCTTATTCTTTGCATCCAGGCACCACGAAGATGTATCAGGATGTGAGCTCATTGTATTGGTGGTCGAGGATGAAGAGGGATGTAGTAGAGTATGTGGCTAAGTGCTTGACATGTCAACAGGTCAAGGCTGAGCATCAGAGGCCAGCAAGGTTATTGCAGCCTTTAGATATCCCAGAGTGGAAATGGGAGGACATCACGATGGATTTCATGGTAAGGTTACCCAGGATTGTTGGTCAACATGATTCAGTATGGGTTATTGTGGATCGCTACACCAAGTCAGCTCACTTCTTACCAATGAGGACTACATATACAGTTGACCGGTATGCAGATCTCTATGTGAGAGAGATTGTGCGCCTCCATGGAGCACCGAGGTCGATTGTGTCAGATCGAGACCCCACTTTCACTTCCAAGTTGTGGGGGAGTTTATAGAAGGCCATGGGAACATAGTTGAAGTTCAGTACTGCTTATCATCCTCAGATAGATGGACAATCTGAGAGGATGATTCAGATATTAGAGGACATGCTGCGAGTATGTGTGCTGGACTTTGGTGGATCCTGGAGTAAGTATCTACCTTTGATAGAGTTTTCCTACAACAACAGTTATTAGTCTACCATTGGGGTGGCACCTTATAGGATGTTGTATGGTAGGAAATTCAGATCTCCCATTCATTGGGATGAGACATGAGAAAGGAGATACTTGGGTCCTGAGGCAATTCAGAGGACTAGTGAGGCCATTGAGAAGATTAGAGCTCAGATGCTTGCTTCTCAGAGTAGACAGAAAAGTTATGCAGATCCCAAACGCAGGAACGTGGAGTTCCAAGTGGGAGACTATGTCTTCCTTAGAGTCTCGCCATGGAAAGGGGTGAGAAGATTTGGGAAGAAGGGCAAGCTAAGCCCTAGATATGTAGGTCCATTTGAGATCTTGGAGAGGATTGGTCAGGTGGCTTACAGGTTGGCCTTACCACCGGCATTGTCGACCGTGCATAACGTGTTTCATATCTCAACTCTTCGGAGGTATGTATCTGATGTGACTGATGTTTTGAGTTACGAAGATCTGGAGCTTGAGGTAGATCTCTCCTATGAGGAACAGCCAATCCAGATACTTGACAGAAAGGACAAGGTCCTCAGGAATAAAGCGATACCTTTTGTTAAGGTATTATGGAGGAATAGCAAGGTCGAGGAAGTGACTTGGGAGCTAGAGTCAGATATGCAGAATCAGTATCCCGAGCTGTTCAGGTAAATTTCGAGGATGAAATTTCTGTAAGGAGGGGATAGTTGTAATGCCCCAAAATCCCTAATGAGGTTTAATGGTTGGATTAGAAGGCCGGGAGGGTCATAATTGATTTATTATGCCATTAAATGATTATATGCATGATTATGTGAATTATATTATTATATGTTGATAAATGCATGCATGTGGGTCCATTTTTCATTATAAGGGTATTTTGGTAATTTGACCGTTGAGGGCATATTTGTATATTTTCATGCATGTTGGTGATTTATGGATGAAGCCACATTATTATGTGGATATGTTCAAGCTATTCGGCATGAGACGATCTTTGAATACAAGTTAGCGGTTTGGTCATAACGGGGTTAATTTCGGGGCTCGGGGTAAGTCTCGGGGTAATTTGATGATTAGTACATTACCAAGAATTAAAGGGTAATGGGATATGATTCACTAACATTGGGAATTGGAGGACGTTAATTATGATTAACGAGATAGGCGGGAATGGATAATTTTGCCCTTAGGGGCTGTTAAGGAAATAATTATAACCTAGGGGCATTTTGGTCTTTTGACCATGGTTATACTTAAAACTAGAAAGCTGTAGAAACCTTAGAAGCAAAAACAGAGCAGCTGGTTTCCTCTCCCACGATCATCTTTCCTTCTTTTTCCTTTGCAATTTTGAAGCTCCAATTGAAGATTCAAGCTAGAGAATCAAGCCTTGAGGGTCTAGGATTGTGTTCTACCATTGAAGAGGGTTTGATCTTGAGCTTGAGGTAAGAATTCAACCATGGAAACTCTGGTTTATACTTTGTTTTCTATTAGTTTTCAGCTGGAACTTTGGATTGGATAGTTGAGAATTCATGGAAGTTTTGGCAAAGTTTGGTTGGGTTTTGATGCCTAGGACTTGTAGAATGGGTTTTTGGGTTCATTTGTGAGTTTGGTTGAAGTTTGGAATTAGTTCTTGAAGTTTGGAGATTGGAGAAATCGAAAGGGAAAAACCAGGGCTGAATCACCCTGATTCTAGCGCTACAGCGCCCAAGGATGGGCACTACTGCGCTGTCTAGGGCATGTTAGCCCTGCTTGTAGCGCCATGGCGCATGGGGAGCAGTGCTACCCTATTTTCGAGGGTACTATTTTGGGCACTTTTGAGGGCTTTTGGCTTGAGCTTTCAATTCCTAAGGCTCAGGATCGAATCTACTAACTGTTTGAGTATAATTCGAGGTCCCGGGAGCGAGGTTTAAGAACCTTTTATTATTGATTTTATTGATGGAGTTCCATATTGGTTATGACTAGGTGACCGCTAAGGGATCAAGAGATCGATCGTTCTCAAGGGTCATTCTTTTAATATTTCACGCTCGAACCAGAGGTAAGAAAATTGCACCAAGTGTGTGACATGCATGGTTGTTAATGAAGCATGTTGAGTGCTCTATATGTGGTCATTGATTTCATATTAAATGCTTAGCAATCTTGCTTATCTGTGAATGATACTGACTTATTAGTCAGAACCGGCAATGGTGTCAGTATTGATTGTGAAGCTGTGACTTATTATTCAAGTTCGACAATAGTACTGGGCACTGGTCGTATGGTATTGGCTTATGAGTCAAGAACGGTATTAGTGTGTTTAACGTAAGCCAAAAAGATTAGATCTAATCGACATAAGCATGAAATTCTTGACCGACCTTAAGTTCGATGAAAGTAAAATTGCTTGTCTAGTCTAAAGGCTAGTTACCTAGAGCCAGGGCCAGAAGACCCAGGTGACTGCATCGTCACATGGCTAAGGGTGCGAAGCCCAAGTTCGTGACTTACTCATCAGTCACTTATCTGATTAGGGCTACACGCCCCAGCATGATTATTAGAATCTCGATACCATTTGATTAGGGCTAAACACCCCAGCATGATTATTAGAATCTTGATATTATCTAAGTATGGCTATAAGTTCAGTATGATTATCATAATCATCAATCGATTTGTATACATGCAGTAATGAGTTTTCTTGTTGAACCTTGGCTCATGGGTGCTATGTGGTGCAGGTAAAGGGAAAGAAAAGCTCACCCTGCCTTGAGTGGAGAGCTTAGGTGGCGATGAGTACATATGCGGTCGCTTGACCACCACGACCAAGGTGTTTCTTAGAGGAACTAGGGGTTAATCCTATATTTTGTCGCTTAGGTCGGCGGACTGTAATTTTTTTACACTGTAATGACCATTTTGGATTGTAAATAACTTGTAAACGTTTTTATGGGCCCATGTACATTTTTATGTTTTAAATAAAATATATCATTTCCTTTTGATCGAGATTTTTCACCTTAGTCTATTAATAACACCTAGATGCACGTTTATAACCAAATAACTCGTTTAGTGAGTTAAGCACGGTTTAAAGCTCACTGTAACAGTCTTGGAGTAACCAGGGCATTACATCAACATCCTTATAATATCATTTCCTACCATCTGTTTCCCAAACGCCGTTGTAAGAAACAAATACATAAACAGTAGAACCTGAAATAAAAAAAAAACAGAAATACAATTAGTTGAAAAACTAGAAAAAAATCAACAAGCATGCGTCGAGGATGCCATCGAGTATGCCTCGACGACCATCGAGCAAGAAACAATACCCATCGAGCACACCAAAAAACAAAATGAAAATGCACACCATCGAGCCTACATCGAGCATGCATGAAAACATGCAAAATCACACTGTCATCAAGCTTATATCGAACATGCATCGAGTAACAATCGAGCATGTATGAAAACATGCAAAATCACACTGCCATCGAGCTTATACGAGCAGTCATTAAGTAACAATCGAGAATGTATGAATCATGAGAATGCACATGACCATCGAACCATCATCGAGCAGGTATCGAATAACCATCGAGCATGCATGAAATTGTGAGAATGCACATTACCATCGAGTAACCATCGAGCAAGCATGTAACCATAAAAAATGATGTGCCATCGAGCATGTATCGAGCAACCATCAATCACAACTCAAACCCAGAAAAATTCTAGAAAACACAGATAAAAAAAACTAAAAATATGTGCAAATATTGAGCAGATCTATTCGAAATGCCCTGAAAGTTTAAAGGAAACATCACTAATCCAAGTATTTAAGAAAAATTTGCTTACCCATAAATTTTTACTCCAAGATTCCTCAAAATTTACTTTGGTCTTGATCTCTACAAATGGCTTCCTCTTAGGGAGGAGCTCGACTTTTGGTAGTGCTTGGATCTCTACCCATGGTGCTCTTAGTGGTGCTGTGAGGTGAGGTTAGTGAGAGAGAGTGAACCAAGAAAGAGAGAGGAGGAAACGAGAAGAGGGTAGGGAAATTGTGGCAGGGACATTTTGGGTACTGTCAAAACTTTTGGCATTATTTTGAAATGATCAAAGAGCCTAGTATTTTTTTGACTTAATACCCCTCATTAAGCATAAAAACTCAAAATTCCCTTTGCGAATTACTTAGATGATGTTTGGTCGGGGTAATGGAATGGTATGGAAATGAATCAATTTTCATTTTATTCATTTGTTTAGTTGCATTTTAGAGTATTAGAATGAAATAGTTGTTCCACTATTTTGGTAGAATGGCTACTCCATTTGAAAATGGGAGGAAAGATCATTCCAATGCAAGCTTTAAAAAAGTTTAATATTTTTTTTATCAATTTTTTTTAATCATATTAACTTTTATTCAATTTAATTCCTCTTCTTTTTCCCATTCTCATTCTCATTCCTTCTTTTTCATTCCTTCCAACCAAACGACACCTTACTTCTCGGATAATGCAAGTAACACGAGCAAGTTCACTCATTACTTAGAACAACGCATGTGACTCTGATTCCTGAATTTACTTAAAGTGAATATGAATTATTTGAGTTGTAACGATTTTTTAGTAATGATAACTTAATTAATAATAGCATAATATCGTATAATCTAGAAAATTTAATTATTTAAAAAAATTAGAGAAATCTTCTAACTAAACAATTTGTTTATCTGTTTGGTCAATCGACAAGCATAGATTAGGATTAGGTACATTCTTGGAAATCTAGACAACATACTTGTTATATTCTCTAACAAAAACTCAAGGTTATTGTAAAAAGTAGTTCTCTTAGCAAAAGCAGATACAAGACCAAAGTAGTTAGACCATATGTTTCATCAATGTGCACCAAAAGTCCTAATGAGAGAATCCAATCCAACGCCACTCGTTCTCCTTAAACATCCTACAAAATGGAAATATCAAGAAAGCAAAAGCAACATTGGTAAAGAAAAAGAATAAATAAGGTAGTATAACTTAAAATATAAAAAATTAAAAAATTGAGATATTTATATATATACTATGTGTAAGTAATGTGTAATGCACATTTGCTTAGTTTTATTTTTAAAAAATTATTAAATATATTTATTAAGTTTTTATGACTGTCATATAAATTTTAAATAATAATAAACAATATTATATATGTATAAAATAATGACATAAACATATTAAAAGAAAATTAAACCTAAATGTAGTGGCTATAAAGTGCAATTGTATTCCAACAATATTGACGATGCAGTAGCTATGAAGTGCAATTGTACCAAACATGGGTAGTCAAATGACCATCCATGGAGTTATAGATGTCTTACAAGAAGAAGTTGGGTTCTCTATTCCCTTTGGTAACATACGATATGTGGGGGACGCACGAGACACATTCCTTCATTAGCCAAAAATTTTAATCGTGACTGATCAGGTATAAAATTATTTGCTCAGATGTTTAAATTTTATTTTTACATGGATACACTGTATTGATATGTTAAATGATTTATTGTAGGGCCCATCGACATCTAAACGCAAATCCCTATCATTCAGCCCACATTTATCATCAGCTCGATCTCACGTAGTTGTCCTCGCTGAAAGAGATCAATTAGAACCTTCAAATTGGTTAACTGATGACCATTGGGACAAAATTGATTTTTGTAACGCCCCAACTTACTGAGGGTTACGTACATGACATAAAAATACTTACTTTGACCCAAAAGACCATAAGTTTACTTTACTTGATTTAAAAGAAAGTAAAACATCCTTCAAAAAAAGTATTATTCAAAAGAAAATGGAGACTCCAGAATATCATAGTTATTTTACAATCAAAGTACTTGATTAAAACATAACATAATACATCCAGTGGACCCATAGTCACATTGTCTCTAACATGTACTCACGCCACCGCAGCTCTTTGACTCATTGCTTGCTTTTCTCTTTACCTGCATACAGAGTACCCGTGAGCCAAGGCCCATCAAGAAGAGCTACATAGGATAATACCCTCAAGTCTAAAACATAATTAATTCATAAACACATGATAGTCAACACAATCATAAAACATAACATCATAACTATAATGCATATTTCAATGTAATACAATACAACATATGCATCTCATTATAATCCAAAAATATCACTCTTACAACGGCCCACTACCCTTGCGATAGCCCCTTGAGTCCGTACACTCAAGTTAAATCAACATGCATATATAAGCATGTTTATATAGTTCGTACATTCATAGATCATCATAATATAAATACATAATAACACCCATGCTCATAACAGTTAATATATGCATATATCCAAACATGTATCATGACCAAAACCAAAGCATATCGTTAACCATACTATCATAGTATGAATAATGTCAAGCATAAATCGATAAGCAAGAACGAATACCAAACATACTCTTTGCATGTAGGTGTCCACTCTTCTTACCTTAACTCCAACAATTAATTGATAACAACCCAAGTGCGATCTCCTTCAAGCGTCCTTAAACAACCCTATGTCATAAACAAGAAACCGTAGGTTTAGTTTCTCCTTAAACCAAAACCTACCATTACTTTCATAAACCAATCTAGGCTCCAATTAGACCTTAAATATGTCCAATTAAGTCCTAAGAACCTGTAATGCCCTGGATAGCCAAGACCGCTACACTGTGTACTTATAAAGGTGCAGGACTTGCTAATCAAGTCATTAATTTAAAAATGTGTCACTAAACATGTATGAGCTAGGGTTAAAAAGGTTTTGGTATCAAAAGTTTCATTTTATATAATTAAACAGTTTTATACATGGGATCCCAAAAAGATACGGAGTTTAAAAGTTGATTTACAGAATCTTCAAAACATAGACAACCATCAGCCATACTAAGGCAAAATAGACATTTATGGTTCTCATGTCCCTGCCTAAAACCTCAACCGTGGAGGTTGAGCAGCTGGTCATGTACATTCGGCTCACAGAGCTCTCCAAGTCAGGGTTGATCAAGCTTGCCCTTGCCTTTACCTGTACCATTTCCCACCCGTGAGCCAAGGCTCAGCAAGAAAACATAATGTGCAACACAAACAACAATAACAAAGAGTTAATTCTTTAAGTATGATCAATCATTAAATATTCCACATTAACCATTCAGCACATACTCAGAATCAAAGATGCAACTAATCACAAATAACATTCAAGTCTCATAATAATCAGGTCACATAATAGTCAGCGCCGACAACTTAGGTCGCACCCTCTGTTTACCCCACTGACTCTGGCTCGCTTAAACTGAGCTCAGTGCATAATAAGTTGTCCTCGGCTACCAATGGCCAAGCCGCGCCCTGTGCGCCAATGTGAAACCTTGGCATTCTTAGGCCGTTGGTTCACTATATACATGGCTTAATACTGTCCTTTCAAGCATACAAATTAGGGAACCCTTAGTCCCATTACAAATACACAACCAGGTGTAGTTTTCTTACCTTTAGTTTTTACGTTCACTGATTACGAGTGACGCGCCTCAAGCACAATCCGTTCCCGAGCCCTAGCTTTAACACCTAGTCACAATCAAGGTATTGGGTTCCATTAATATTTAAGTAAAGGTTTCCAGGTACAATACTAGCTTTCGGGACATCGAATTTCCACCAAGCACGGTGGGGAAATCGATCCCGAGCACCCTAGGCTAGACTCCCGTGCCTAAAATCTCCAAATGCTCAAGAATGCACCCAAGGGCTGCGGCCCTTGAAGCCTAGCCGCGGCCCGCCTCTAAAACAGAGCCCAAGGCCCCCAACAAGCAGACACGCGCCGCGGCCCTGCCCAAGGGCACCGCGGCGCTCTCCCCTGGCCGAGCCTCCTTGGCTCTCTTGCTTTGTAAGGCCGCAACGCTCTAGAATAGAGCCACGAACCTCCCCTTCGTGCCCAGGAAAACCACCATTTCTAGCATTCTAACCCCATCCAAAACCATTCCAAAGCACCCTAACTCAAAATCCATTAATCACAAAACTTTTATCATGACTCTAATAACATAATTCAGCCCAAAAACCCACTAAAACTCCATTTTGATTCTCTGAAACCCAGCAACTCTAAACACCAAAACCAGTCATGCAAAAATAAAATTTTAACCTCTGAATACGAATTGAAGCTTACCTCTTTTGCTGAACCACCTTCTTGACGAATTCCTGAGCTAAAATCCAAGCTTCTCAGCTTAATTCAACCCTTAAACATCAAAACCATAAACTTCCTTAATACCCAGTCAAAACTCAAATTTCAAATGCTCAAAGATATGATTAAGCTCTTACCTTAATCTTGGTTGAGTTCCTTAGCTGAGCACTAGATTTAATCTACAAATTTCCAGCCCAAATCACTAAATTCCAGCTGATTTCTCTTGAATTTCCTGTGGTTTCTTGGGAGAGAAAAGAGAAGAGAAGAGGAGAGAGAGAGTATAAGTCGGTTTGTGTTTTGTTCCCCTGTTTTTCATTAGCTTAGTCTAATCCTAATCAGTTAAGTCAATCCTAAGGCTCGGGGTACCGGAAACGTCCCCGAGGGCGAAATGGTAAATTTCCCCAATATTCCCGCCTAAGCTTTCTATCCTCAAATATATCTCCATATATTTATTTCCATAACTTGATAGTCTAAAATAACTACTCAATACCTGAAATACCCCTTGACTTGTCCAAAGTCAAATACTAAGCCCCGTTGTGACTTTTCCCGCTATCTAGTTCCCTAGGATCGCCTCAAGTCGCTCACTGCAAATCTACCCACATAATAATGTGGTTCTCACAGATATAACATTTAACCACATTTACATTCAAATAATCATACAAGCATGCATTAAATCAATAAAGTCACTCATTAGTCAATTATGCCCTCCCGGCACACTAATCAGGGCCCTTAAGCCATATTAGTGATTTTGGGTCGTTACAGAACCTTAGCTTAAGATCCCCTAAGGTTACCCATCAAAATCCATTAAAATCACTTACTACCAAGCTTAGATCTCAATTAAGATACTAAAATAATCACATCTAAACTTGGCTTAGGTTCTAGGATTGTAGAGCATTTCAAAAGCTTTCCAACCATATAAAGAACGTCAAAATCTAACATCGGGGTCAAAAGTAATGGTCAAAATACGGAACTCGAAAAATTGTAACCAGAAAATGTATTTGAGTCGCAGCGCCCTCCCAAAAGGGTTGCAGCGCTACCGAAGTCAGAGAGCATTTTAGAGCCTAAATGAGGTGCATTTGTGCCACGATGCTCATCCACTTGAGTCGCGGCACCACTGCGAAAAAACCCAGAAATTTATGCGATTTCTCAACCATTTCGAACCCAAACATCCCAAAACACTAGGGGACTAAAAAATTTGCACCAAAAAAGTTTATATAGCTACATACACCATCTATGTAGCATCTAAACATCAAATCCAAGTTTCAAATCAATAATTTAAATTCTAGTAATCCAACTAATTCAATAGTTTTCAGTTTAATTCTAAGCCTCAAATACATTCCTAAACATTTTTCTATCATCAATACACTCATCTAAACAACCCTAAATTTTCATCAAGAACACATGAAGAACATAAGTATAAATTCCCTTTCCTTTCTCTGAGATTTGAATCCTAGATGATGGTGAAGTGATTGGCAGCAATCTAACCCTTTAAGAATTCGAATTTCCCTTTGTATCTTAGAGGAAATCAAGAGCTTGCTAGAGAAAATTCTAGAGAGAATATACGGAGAAGAAGAACATATGCTGAAAATGAAAGGGAAAAGCTAATGGTCATCTTTTCTATCCATTCACCAAATGACTAAAATGCCCTTCCCATCTATTTACCAAAGTAGTCATCATCAAGGGTAATTTGGTAATCATGACAATATTACTCATTACCTCAAATAATAATTCATACTCGACCCAAGTCGAATATTTCTCTTTGTGACATTCCGCTATTATCACTTGAAAGAATCCACTATTGTCGAAAATCAATAAAAATGCATAAACATATAAATCACAAAAAATGCCCGTACTGACAACTGATGGGTGTTAACATATATATAATTCATATAACATACACATATGAAATCACATAATTCACAAAATGATCAATATACCCTTGGTTAGCCCAATTTCTCAAAATAACTTTTTCTCTAAGATTGCAGATATTACAATTTCACTCTAAAATTTGTAGTGAATGAGTACTATTCCATTAAAGGAATAGATAGGGTTGTACAAGTTCCTGTTGACCCAAAGTTTATAGGAGATCGTGAGGCTATCTTCATCACATCGGAAGACATTTATCAAGCAACCTTCATGGATAATATTGGATCCTCAGCTATGTTGTTTGGTATGAGGCTATCTTCATCACATCGTAATTATGCATGTTGTTTGTTGTATGTTTTTGTTTGAATTGAATTTATATGTACTAATAATTTGAGATATGCTATAGAAACATAGGAAACTCTGCCCAATTTTTTGATGATATTAATTTATTAATTGATAATATTTTTGAATATGTAATATGCGTGATTGATTCCACAGATACATTTGGGAAAACATGCACTCAAATTCACGATAGCTATACACATTTTTTGACATCTAACATCTTTCTATTGACAATGAGGAAAATAAAAATAATAGGGTGGATCTTATAGCCAATTAGATGATGACTATGGATAGACGAAGTCAAATATATTTCATTCCTTAGATTTTGAGTAAGAATGAACTACTTAAATGTTATCACTACTATGTTTGACTTTTAATCATATAATAATATAATTTATTATTGTTATAGCCGATATTAGATGTTGGTGCTCGTGATGATGCTGGGGATGACCATAATTTTGGACCGTTTGAAAAATCATAAATCTCCACCAATAATGGAGGACGTTATGGAAAAGTAAGTTTTTCAATTTTAATGTATGCAATGTTAATTTTTTAGAGTTAAGAGTATAATATGTAGTTAATTAATTTTAATTTTTATAGAGCATACGCACAATGTTCGAAAAATAAATACATTGTCATATTTACAAAATTATTGAGAGGTTCTTATCCAAAACAGCCCGAAAGTCATGAATGCGGTTTTTATGTACTAAGATACATGTATAATATTGTAAATGCACCGAATCCGGTAGAAGTTATCAAGAATAAAGTATGTTATATTTTATATATATATATTTTTTGCTTAAGAAAAACTAGATTTAGTATTTAATCATCCAATCTATATGAGCTTGTCAATTTTGTAGTGGTTTGACAAAAATGAATACAATGCTAAGAACAATCTACTCCCGCTACAAAGCAATTGGTTAGCAAAATTAATGTCATTTATTTATGAAGTCTAATTTTCATATGTGTAACTTGTTAACTTGACTTATAGGTTAATGGTATTTGTATGTTCTTGTGTATGTATATACAAACTACCTATATATATATATGTAAAATGTTATCTTTTAATTAGAAATAATATGTGAATGTATATAATAATATGTTATATGCTATCTTTTAATTAGATAATAATTTATCAAATAGGTATATTATATTATTATATAAAATTTAGGTATATAATAGTAATTAATAAAATTAGGTATATTATAAAATCAGAATTGAAAATATATATAAACACGCCCAAAAATAATTATAAAAAAGAATTCTCTGTGGTTTATTTAACATAACCGCATAGCAAATGATGCATTTTATTTGCGTTTTTTTAACACTTTTCTTTGCGGTCGAATACACTGCGGTTCTCAGTACTCCCAAAAACCATAGTGTATTAAGGAAAAAAATTGCAGAGAAAAACTTTTTTTGTAGTAGTGAATTATGAATTAGAGAAAATATGAGAGTTATTGTAAAATATTGGGCATATTTATTAATAATGACAAATTTATGTTAATATTAATAAATAATATGAAATAAATTTTCAAATTATAAATAGTTAATTTGAATAAAAATTTAATTAATTAACTAATTATAAAATGTATAAATAAAAAGGTCTTGAATTTGAGTCCACTGACCCTTAAATTTAAGACACACATCATGAGCCCAACGCGCATGGTATGGGCCATAGATGATAGGACTTTATTTACATTTTATTTTTAATTAATTTAATTGATAAAATAAGCCCATGAATGTGTCAATAAATAAAATGTTATAGCTAGGCTTTTCAAGAAGACCAGTTTTTGGTAAACGCTCAGTTTAAGAAAATCTTAGATTACACTCTTCTAGCCACTCTCTCTTCGTTTGTTCTAGATCTCTTTCTCATGTATTGAGAAAATTGCCCACACTAATTGTTATATTATTTCATATAATATAATGTTAGATTAAATAATGTGACAAAATATGATTTGTCACACCTTGTAACATATTATTGAGAGTCACAAAAATTGGACAAATGTGTGTGGCAAAATGGGACATATTTTGGAGTTACAAATTTGTAACTCCCAAATATTACCCAATAATGTGTATATTATATGTTACACATTTGAGATTGGATTTCACAAAACCATGATGAAATATGGTTGTTGGAGATATGATTTAAACCCCAATAATGTGTTTTGGGGGTTACAAAATCAATTGGGAGGGTTTAGAATCGTTTGGAAAAACAACACAAATTGGTGTGCTAAAACTGGGTTGTGGCCGCGGCCTGGGGGACAGAGAGCAGTGGCCGCGGCCACTGATGTCCCTGGCTGCGGCCACAGGTGCATTTCAGGCCAATTTTTCAGTTTTTTCCAAACATGTTGAACGGTTCCAAAAACCTAAATAACTCCCAAATCTCATTTTTAATTCCACAAACATCCAATTAAACATTGGTAACAACCATGGGGGTTGGTGGAATTTTGAAATTCAAAGAGGTATCTCAAACTCATAGGAGTCGAATGCTCACTTGTAAGACACACCATTTTCCATCCATAAAGTACTTGGCTGGAAAATACACCATAGAGGCTTGATAATTCCAGAGAGCTATTTCCTAGAGAGATCCCTTAGTGCTTAGAGAATAGGGGAAAAATAAGCTTTTGGACAAAGGTTTTGAACCTTGTTTAAGTTGGTGATCCCCACTACTCTACACTTTGGTTATGTGAAAGTTTATTTTTTCATTGATCTTTTCATTCTGTTGTTCTTCTTGTATTATTAGTGTATTGAGTTTGTAATCCTCTACTTCTACTTCTATTTACATATTCATCGGTATCTTTTGTTTTAGGGTTTTAGTTCTTATAATTCTCTTCCTTCTCTTATTTCTATTTACTTGAATTTTGAGCAATTGAGTTGTAATATTTATTAAATCAATTACCTTGTCTATTATATTCTTTGCATAGAGTTGTATTTTAGTTTTTCCATATTTCCATTGAGCAATAATATATATTTTCTAACAATCAAAAGCTTATGTTCCTTTTTCAATGTAAGGAGAAACCATGGAGATCATATGAGGATCCAACTTTGAAAAGATGGTAAGATAAGATAATGTTCTTCTTTGGTTTTCTAAGAAGATCTAATAGTTTTCTTATAGTGATGGAAATGAGAAGAAGAAAAATTTATAAATGAGGTTCATTATTTTCTAATCTCCTTTGTTTTTCAAATATAGTGGTTAGATTAGAAGATAATTTAATATCTTGAGTTTTTATTATATGTGATCAATGTGTAAATAATCTAGTAGATTATTGGGTAATATGCTAGAATGTTATAGAATTGTCTTATTGTGTGATAATGATAAGTTATTAGAATGACAATTTTATGAGTTCTATATGACATGTATAAATATATTGATTTTTTGAATCAATAGAAATGTGAAATCATATGTGTATGATATTTGTAATTCATGTTTTCATATTAATAAAGAGTCATATTAGTATGATATTAGTCATGTATGTTGACAACTATGTGAAATTATATTTCAAATATTTGTGAGATGTTAATATATTTTATCCTATATTGATGAGAATTATCATGATTATTATGGTGTGCCATATAATATGATTATTAAGGTGATAATAATATAAATATGTTTTATCCTCTATTATTGCAATGTGATAAGTTACCATTTATTTGGTAAATAAAGAGAATTATTTGGAAATTAAAATTCTCATTTAAAGTGTTGAGCATCTCAATTATGAGATAAGAAAAGATGAACCTAAGGGGGTTACATCTTTTGATAAATGTCTTGCCATTGCAAGAAAAATGGATCAAAGTGGATTAAAAAATTGTAGGATGACATATTGACTCAATAGACTTATAGTCTAGAGTGTGGTCAAATGAAATATATTTGAGAATTATTTAGTGACAATAATTATTAAATATTCAATGAGGAGACATTTCAAAATTGGAGAAACAATTTTGAATCTTTACACCAATGGTGAATAAAAGAGAACTTTATTCATTTTGGTTAAAGATGGTGATTTGTTTAAATTAATATCAATGAGGAAATAATTTTAAACAAAACATAAGAAATCAAAGTGTTTAAATAAATCAATAAGGGTTTATTTTCTTTGATTTAAAGTGTTTAAAAAATTGACATTTTCATTTTGATTTTGATGAGAAAATCAATGGATGTCAAATTGATGTTTTCAAAAGAATCTCAAAGAGACTCTTAAGAAATACACAAAAGTTGTTTAAGTGATTTTGAGATTATTTAGACAACTAAAATTGAAAATTTGTGATTATTTGTTTGAGAAATTCTCACATTACATCTATGTTCACATTTTATTTTGTGAAATATATAAAAGAAAGCAACCAAGTGAAAGTTACTTTCAAATAAGTGTTTCTTGCTTTAGCAAGTAAATAAATCAAAATAAACATTGAGTTTTTATCTTGAGAGTTTATCATGTGGCATAGAGGACTCATGATGAACTTTGAGAATCATAGGTCTAGATTTATCTTGGAGGATAAATGACTTAATAGAAATGAATAGATTTATATTTTAAAGTGATATTTTATTATCACTATGTGAGAAATATGGGGGTGATGCTCCAAAGTTAATCAAGTTATTTTGTTGTTAATCAATTGATTAATTTGGTCATCCTATCAAATAGATGATTTGGAATTCCACATTCTAAATCACATTGGCTATGTGTATAGAACAGACAAATCTAGACATGTTTGGTGTCTAAAGTCATTGTTTGTAATATTTTGATTCAAGAAGGAATCAATTTAAAACATAAAGGAGAATTTTAGAAACAAAGAGGTTTCTAGAATTAATATTCAAGGAAAATGTTATCTTGGATATTAAACTATAAAATAGTGGGGGTGTTGACTATGGTCAAAATCACTATTTTAAAGAGGTAACTATTTTAATCAAACTATGGCTAGCAACAAAGTTTGAATAAAATAAAGAGAGTGTTTAAAGTATGTATACATGAGAAAAGAAATGATTCAAATGGAATCATTTGAATCATTTCTACATCTCAAGGGGTGGGACTTAGACTCCCTAAAGAGATTCACGGTTGATGGTAACCTATCTTAATACTAGTCACCAAACTAGTATTAGGTTCAATAGGTAATAACAAGTCAATCAAGTGAATAGTAGTAGTACTCAAATTTTGTCTCATTTGAGATATGAGTACTAGTGTGTTACCAAAATGAAGGTTAACACCGAAAGATTTTTTAATAGAACTCAGTCTTGAAAAGACAAGTATTTTAGGGTAACAAAATACTATAAGAGTTCTACCTATATAAACCTAGGGGTGGTGCCGCCGCTCATGAGAATTGAGAGTCGTTATCAAGAAAAGTCTATGAATGGAATGTGCACATGACCATTAACGGTGCAAAAGCGAGACATTGAGGTCTCAAGTGAACATAGCAAAGGTGTGAGTGTTATCACCGGTTTGTTATCAAGGGATAGTGGTTCAATGCTTCAGCAACCAAAATTTCAACAAACTTTGTGATAATTACACTAAGGTAAAATTAAAGTCGAAAGACATTTTACTTTATGCATCAATGCAAATGTTTGTATATAGAGTGATTATTTAATCAAATGGGGGAATATTATATTTTAATATAATGTTTGATTGATTAAATAAGTGTTACAAAAAGTGATTATTTAATCTAGTGGGGGAATGTTATATTATTTCATATAATATAATGTTAGATTAAATAATGTGACAAAATGTGATTTGTTACACCTTGTAACATATTATTGAGAGTCACAAAAATTGGACACATGTGTGTGGCAAAATGTGTCATGTTTTGGAGTTACAAAATCAGTTACAAATTTGTAACTCCAAAATATTACCCAATAATGTGTATATTATATGTTACACATTTGCGATTGGATTTCACAAAGCCATGATGAAATATGGCTGTTGGAGATATGATTTTAACCCCAATAATGTGTTTTGGGGGTTACAAAATCAATTGGGAGAGTTTAGAATCGTTTGGAAAAACAGCACAAATTGGTGTGCTAAAACTGGGCTGTGGCCGCGGCCTGGGGGACAAAGAGCAGTGGCCGTGGCCACTGATGTCCCTGGCCGCAGCCACAGGTGCATTTCAGGCCAATTTTTCAGTTTTTTCCAAATATGTTGAACGGTTCCAAAGACCCAAATAACTCCCAAATCTCATTTTTAATTCCATAAATATCCAATTAAACATTGGTAACAACCGTGAGGGTTGGTGGAATTTTGAAATTCAAAGGGGAATCTCAAACTCTGTAAATAGGAGCCTAATGCTCACTTGTAAGACACCATTTTCCATCCACAAAGCACTTGACTGGAAAATACACCATAGAGGCTTGATAATTCCAGAGAGCTATTTCCTAGAGAGATCCCTTAGTGCTTAGAGAATAGGGGGAAATAAGCTTTTGGACAAAGGTTTTGAACCTTGTTCAAGTTGGTGATCCCCACTACTCTACACTTTGGTTGTGTGAGAGTTTGTTTTTTCATTGATCTTTTCATTTTGTTGTTCTTCTTATATTATTAGTGTATTGAGTTTGTAATTCTCTACTTCTATTTCTATTTACATATTCATTGGTATCTTTTGTTTTAGGGTTTTAGTTCTTATAATTCTCTTCCTTCTCTTATTTCTATTTTGTATTTTGAGCAATTGAGTTGTAATATTTATTTAATCAATTACCTTGTCTATTGTATTCTTTGCGTAGAGTTGTATTTTTGTTTTTCCATATTTCTATTAAGCAATAATATATATTCTCTAACACTAATTGCCCACACTAGTTAGGCTTGATCAAAGAATGGCGAGAAAGATTTCGGTTGCGTTCATGTTTAAGTTTTTGGCAATTCCTAGCAATCAGAAAATGACAAAATGATAGAGAACTGAAAGGGTGGAGTCTCATTAATTCCGCAATAGTAAGTAAGTAATTTACCTTTTCTCTATTTTATTGTTTAATTTCAATAGATGGATGCTCAAGGAATTCTATTTATGTTTGATTAAATTAGAAATCACATGGTAGTAAGAAAGATCTTGTATATGTGTTTTCCTACATCTCTAACCTTTCTCTCTAGCTCTCAAGATCAAAAGTTTTCTCCAAGAAATTCATAAAGAAAGTGCTTGACTTTGTGAATTTAAAGGCTTGTTAAATCCCAATTCACATTGCCTCTTAGAAAGGCCTCAAGCATCCATTAAGGGCTAGGAAATAGAGAATTTGGACAGCGATACTCCTCATGTATAAGCCTTGGTTGTGTTTTCTCATTGAAGAAGAAGAAGTTCAAGTAGTGTTCTAGCAAGGGTTTGAAGCCTTAAAGAAGATCCAAGAGTTTTGGTTAAAAACTAGGGTTTGCATCCTCTATCTCAATCTTTTGTTGGTCTCTGTCAAAGATAATTGTGTGTAGATTCTTATTATTGTGGTGGTGTAATCTCACTCTCTCTCAACATTCAAATTCTCTATTATCTGAGATACATCATCATGGAAGAATCATCTTCGATTTCGGCCTTGAAATACATGATACACGATTTTGTTTGATTGGCTAGATTTAATGGAATTGACTTTGTTCGTTGGCAAGACAAGATTAGGTTTTTGCTAACCACTCTCAAATTATTCTATGTCTTGGGCACAGATCTAAAGGCTATAGAACCCGGTAAGGAGGATGACACTTAAGAAGTCATCAAAGAAAGGAAGAAACACAAAGAAGATGAATTAATATGTAGGGGTCACATTCTGAATAGTCTATTAGACTGGTTGTATGATCTCTATACTAACACAAAGACTGCTAAGGTGATATGGGAAGCCTTGGAAAATAAGTACAACGTGGAAGAAGAAGGTACAAAGAAATTCCTTATTATTCAATACATGGAATTTAAGTTTTATGATATGAAACCTCTTCTTCCCCAAATTCATGAATTAGAAATTATTGTAAATAAGCTATCTACCCTAAATATTGTATTATTGGAGCAATTCCTTGTTGGTTCCATTATAGCCAAGTTGCCTCAATCTTGGATGGGTTATAGAAAGAAAATCCTCCACAAGAATGAGGAGATTTCCTTAGAGGAAATTCTCAAATATTTAAGGATTGAAGATGAATCTTGTTCAATAGATAAGTACGCTGAATAATCTAATGGAGAGACTTCTAAGGCCAATGTGGTGGCTAATCTTCCTAATAACAACAAAGGCAAGGGTCACCAACCCTTAGCACTAAAGAAGAATGAATGTCAATTCAAGAGTTCCAAATGACCTTGCTTTGTATGTGGCAAGAATGGCCATTTTGCAAATGATTGTAGGTATAGGAGGAACAAAAATAATGAGCAAGAGTCAACTTAACCAAAGAAAAGCTAGTGACAACACTAAGTGAGATAAATGCCATACATGGAAAGGTAAATGGATGGTGGTATGATACTTGTGCTATCATTCATGTTACTTATGATAAGATCTTTATTCAAGACCTTTGAAGCTTCAAAGGAAGGGTATGAAATCCAAATGGGCAATGAGAAAAGGTCCTAGGTTGAGGGAAACGGAACAATTGATCCACTCTTCACATTCAGCAAGAAGGTTCTACTCACAAATGTTTTGTATGTACTAGAATTGAGTAGAAACCTTGTGAGTGACAATTTTCTTGGTAAATCGGGAATCAATGTTGTGATAGATTCCAGCAAGCTTACTTTGTCCAAGATGAATGTATTTGTGGGGAAGGGATATTTATGTGATGGAATATTCAAACTTTGTACCTCTATTGATAATTTGAACAATAAAGCTTTTAGTTATTCTTGTTATATGCTTGACTCAAATTCTATTTCTTTGTGGCATATTAGACTTGCATATATAGGATTTGTAGGATCTTGGAATTTAAATTTAGATGCATGCTCCCTATTATATTTCTAAAAAACATAATAGAAACATAGAATCGCATGACATATATTTAAACATCAGATTCATAAATTAAAACAAACACAAAAATGTAGAAACTTACGAATACTCGACGGAACAATGTCTCATTCCTTTAGATTATCTATCATTTTGTCCTTTCTGAATGCTAGGAATTGTCAAGCATCTAAACCGCTTAGACTATGCCAAAGTCTTCCAAGTCTATCTCTAAATCAAGTCTAACAAAGAGTGGACGAGTTCTCAACACATGAAATATAATTAAAGAGTAAAGAACAAGAGAATAGGCGACCATGAAGGGATTAGACTGTCTAGGTTTTTACTTACCCAAATAAATCAACTAAGACTATCTTTTGAAAACCCTAGACATCACATTCCTTATATAGGCAACTTAATAAGATTTATTTTAATTAAATTAATTAAAATAATAAACAAAAAATTCAAAGGCTTGGGCTCCCACACATGGACTTGGGCCCAATCTCTTTGTCTTGAATTTAAATCTCAATTGAACCTAAATTCAAAGCATTTTTATTTATTTATCTTTTAATTAATTAAATGATTAAATTCTTATTCAAATAAACTAATTATAATTTGAAACTTGATTTAATGTAACGCCCCATGCCACTATGGTTGCTTCCTGGAATGATGATTGGCCCTGCAAACCAACAAGAGTCTTTCCAGCGTGCTTTGTCTTCACTCGCACGCTTCCTAGGAAAACTTCCCAGGAGGTCACTCATCATGAGACTACTCCAGGTCAAGCACGCTTAACTTTGGAGTTCTCAAGTGATGGGCTATCAAAAAGAAGATGCATCTTGTTGGCATAGGTAGTACCCATCAATCTATTTAAGCCCTCTTCAACTGTGTAGTCCCATACCTACACAGTCTTAGAATCATCACACTTGACCTTGCCTAGGTGATGTGGGATTGCACAGCTTATTACTCGGTCTTTCCCCCTGCAGATCACAGGATTTTGACTGTCACAATCACCCTCCTTGGGAGTCTGGCGTCCTCGTCAGCCACACTTCCGGCTGGGTCAAGGCTCTGATACCATTTGTAACGCTCCACGCCAGCTACTTCTTAGAACGAAGACTGGCCCTGTAACCAACACGAGTCTTTCCAACGTGCGTTATCGTCACTTGCACACTTCCTAGGAAGACATCCCAGGAGGTCACCCATCATGAGACTACTCTAGGTCAAGCACACTTAACTTTGGAGTTCTCAAGTGACGGGCACCGAAAAGAAGATGCATCTTGTTGGCATAGGTAGTACCCATCAATCCATTTAAGCCCTCTTCAACTGTGCAGTCCTATACCTACATAGTCTTAGAATCTTCACACTTGACCTTCCCTAAGCAATGTGGGATTGCACAGCTTCTTACCCAGTCTTTCCCCTGTGGATCACAAGATTCTGACTGTCACATGTAATATTATTTATTTATATTGACACCAATTTATCAATATTAATAAATTTTCCCAAAGATTATCTTTTATTCCCAAATTCTTATTGCATGTAACTAAATTGACCCAATCAATTTGATATTTTTAATTGATAATTAAATGATTTGTTTGAGATTATTAAACTTGATTTAATAAGAGATGACATGGGGACCATGGATCCATGAATAGAAGCTTCAATAAATTCCCGTGAGTTTATTTATTAAATAAATTATCTAACTATTTATTAATTCTTCATGATTCCACTATAGAGTCGGAATTGAACTATTGAATTCATAGAACGTATTTTCCAAACCAAAATACATTATCCATTGTTATAACCATTACAGTCAGTCAATCCTCTATTGATGACTTACTAACGAGCTAGGTGAAAATTACAATTTTACCCCTCATCAGTATTTTATCCTTAACTCCCACTAAGTTTCTTATAAATGATATTTCCGTGAACTTAATCATAGAAATGAGATCTCAATCATTTTAACCTTTTGAACAAAGCAATTAAGGAAATCATCTTTTCACTTCTCATACAAAACTTATAGATTTCATATCTATGAATAATACTCACACTGAATTACACTATTAAATCTCCAAGATGTAAGTCTAGGCTAGACCGTAGGGTAAGCTGGTAACGAACAAGTCAAAAGATTTAAATAATATAATTAGCAGAATATTATCACTTAGAATTAAAATTGACTTGACCTATGGTCAACATTATGACATTGATTAGATTCGATAACAACGATACTTATTTATCTATTAATCCTAGTCCGATGTAACCATATACATCTGATCTTATCTACTTGGTCAATGCCTTAGACAAGACATCACACCCTGAATGTGTAAGTAGATCATATCGTAGATTACCTAATTAGTGAAAATCCAATGCACTGATTTAATCTTAGGACTCGTTCTTTTGAACATTTAATTACAACTATAATCCACTATGACCTAGTCACTATCCATATGTTCAAGATTTTATGAATGTTTGTATTAATTGAATAAACATATAATAAAATAGGCAAACAATGTGATTAAATAAATAAAATGATTTCTACTTCTTTTATTGATAATAAAAATGTGTTACATGAGAAATATAGTTTTATTAAGGGCATAAAACCCAACATGATTTAGTACAATTAAAAGAACAATTAAATGTAGATTGATTAATTGTGATAATGTTGAGCATGATAAGTGTGAACTATGTGTTAAATCTAAAATGGTAAATAAACATTTTCCTACTGTTGATAGAAATTCTAAATTGTTATATTTGATACATAGTGATTTATGTGAACTAAATCAAATGTTGACGAGAAGAGGAAGTAGATATTGTATTACTTTTATATATGATTGTTCTAAATTTACATATGTATATCTACTCAAGAACAATGATTAATCATTTAATGTGTTTAAAGATAATAAAATAGAAATTGAAAATCAATTACAAAAGGAAAATAAAAGTGCTTAGAAGTAATAGGGGTGGTGAATATTTTTCAAATGAATTAAACTTGTTTTGTAAAGAGCATGTAATAATACATGAATGTACTGCCCCATATACTCCACAACAAAATGGTATATAGCTAAAAATGAAAAATAGAACAATTCTTGAGATTATTAATGTTATGCTATTACATTCAAAATTGACTTTTAATTTGTGGGGTGATGTTTGTATTAATGCTCTTTAAAGCATATGTATTGAACAATGTTTTATGAAATAAATAATTGAAATGAATTTTTTTGCATATATTGATTGTTTATTATTATTGTTAGAATAATATTATATTAATATCGAAAAATTCTCAAGTTCGTTATTGTGACTACAATCTTGTATTGGTACGAGATGATTAAGATTGCAAGGTATGAATTTAAATAGTTCCCAGTAAAATAAAGTTATATGGAGTCTTTGTATTAAATACTGTAAGTACGATTCACTAGTATTATAAATACATGTAACCTAGATCTAGATTATTGATGTAGTAGGACATCTTAGTGGAGGTACTTTGTATAAAGTGGTTATGAACGGGGCCTGATATATTATTAATACCTAATAATATTGTTTACTTTATAAGTATTAATTAAGCATATCAATAAGGTGATTATGTATTAATTGATCTTAATCTTGAAGTTATTATGAACTCATGTTTATGTTATATGAGTTCTTTGATTCATTCGTTATGGTTTGTCAAAATGATCAGGTTGGAGACTTTTATTTTGGGAACTCATTGATGTAAATGGCTAGGGATATAATATATAGATATGGAATCTATACCTTTCCGAGAGGAAATGAATAATGGTTATCTTAAGGGTTAGCTTTTGGAACTGAAAGGTTATTGAGCTCAAATTCATAAACCAGTTTATGAATTAACCTTCATTAGTAAAGTTAATGGTATTTAAGAAAACAATATATACTTAAAGAGGTTAAACGAGAAATGGAAAAATGATTGAAAGACATATTTAAGAAGAAATTTGTTCTTCGGGCCAAATATGCAATTATGTGATAATAGTGATTAATTAATTGTAATTAAAAAAATTGATTAATATTGAATTATTTTGTAATTTTCGAAATTATATTAAATAATTAAATTAATTTTTGAAATTATATTAAATAATTAATTAATTATAATTTTCGAACTTATAATAAATTAAATATTTAATTTTGAATTTTATATTAGTTTTAATTAATTGGTATAATTAGTTAAATATCTTTATTTGAGTGTGAGATAATAATATGATAAGTTTAAATTGGATTTGAATTTAAAAGATTGATATTTATTCAAATAATTAATTATATTTGATAATTAGTTAAAAAGATATTTAATTCAAATTTGAATTAGTTATCAAGTTGTTAGATTTTTATCTGACAAAGTAGTTTGAATAAATAATTAAATAAAAATAGAAAAATCAAATATCTCTAAAATATACAGTGGTACACGACAACACACAGTCCAATTAATTAATGGAAAATTCAAAAATTAGTTTTTGGATATTTTTTTAATAAGATAATTAATTAATTAAAAGATAAATTGTAAGTTGGTTACAAATTTATTTTTTAAAATTTGAATATTTTCTTTTTAAGTAAGACTTATCAGAAAATAATCAGAATACTGAAAGTATACTGAAGATACTCAAGAATTCGCTCTGTGAAAAAGAACGATACTTTTCGATCTCTCCCTAAAAAAGATAAAGAGCCAATCTCAAGCCTATTATCTTGATCTCATGTGTTGAGTACATCAAGTAGAATCACAAATTAACTATCTTTTATTCTCTAAGTGCTCGCACACTTCTTGAGGTGTAGAGAATGTTGTGAAAGATCTTGGTATGAGTACTTGGGAGCAGCTTGGATAGGAAGTTCGTTCAAATTATGAAAAGATAGCAAATACACTTGATAGGCATCAAGAGGTATGTTTTCTATTCTTTTCTTGCTTATGATTAATGTATGCATATTAATGGATCCACATATTTAAAGTTAGTTTAAATATGTTACAAAATTTTTGTTGTACACTGGGCCAACCCACCACCATTCCATTGCGTATTAGGAAACTCGTTCCTAACAGATATTTCTTTTATTTCTTTTATAATTAGTTTATAATTTAAAATTTGAATTTAATTAATTCTTGTATAAATCTATCAGATAGAAATAGTTTCAAAGATACGCTAAAGTGAGATAATATTCTAGAGAGAAAATTCTAAGCTTTTCATAGGAGAGAAAAATATAATGTAATATTTTCCTAACCTCAAAACTGTCTCAGACTTAATATTCCAAGATCTAATGAGTTGAAAACATCTAGCGAATCAGAAAATTTCCCACCATTACTCTACGTGCACACACACGTCTTGAGGTGTAGAGATACATCTTGGCAGATCTTGGTTTGAGTATTTACAAGGCTGCTTTGGATTGGATGTTCGTTGGAGTTACTAATAGATATCGGGGATTCTTGATTGTTCTACAACTGGTAAGTCCTCATCTTTTTATTTCTCTTTGATTAATGTTGTGCATATTAGTTGTTCAGGTTATTTAATTTTTTTTTAAATAATTTTTTTGAAATCTCCAGGCCCACCACCCCATGCTTTTTCTGTGCATATGGTAAACCAGTTACCAACAATTGGTACAAGAGAGGTAATTAATCTATGCATACATTAATTGTTATGTGGGTATAATATGCATTCTTATATTATTGTAATATGTGATGAATGGATGGATGTTTATTTTGATGAATGTTTTTTTCTTAAGAGTCGTTAATTATATGGTGTTTCGGGTTTATGCATTGTTCTTATTTTTTCTAGATCTACAAAATTGTAAGCTATATGTGGCATAAGATTTTTTGTAATATAATTTTTCGCATTAGTATAATTATTTGCAAAAGGTTAAAATCCCAAGCCTCAAGGGTGCTGAGACCCTCTCGACACCACCTGCCCGAGCCCAGTGACACCATAGGTCCACCAGCCGCGCGCCCTGCGTGCCCAACCAGGTGCACCCCTGCATGCTGCGCGCCTTGCCCCTTGCTGCACACCTGGCTCACCCCCTTTGCCGCGCCCTAGCCTTTGTGGCTTGGTGTGTTGGTGGCTCTTTCAACTGCCCCACCAAGCCGAGCCCCTTATTGCAAAACATCTCCACTTGGCTCCTTACCCGAGCCCTAGGGTGGTTGGTATTTTCCTTGAATTTGTGAGCTTGGCCCAAATTGTTAATTGGAATTTTAAAATTATAATTAAATTTTGAATTAAGTGGCCCAAGTTCAAAATGGACCTAAATGACCTATTGGGCTTTAATTAGTCAAGTTCAATATTTTTAAAAGATTGTTTAAAAATTATTGAAGTCATTTATAAATCAAAATTGGGCTTGATGACGTAAAAATAATAGAATGCCCAAAAGATGGAGATGGAGATTCTTCATGAAGCCTTGGTTTTATTTTTATTTTATTTTGTAATTTATTGCAAGTGTTGTAGTTTTTCTAGAAATACCCAAAACACCTGGCTCACATTTATTTATTTAAATGTTTGAGTGTATTAAATGTGTTTAATAATATTGTCATGCATTATAATATGTCATACATATTACCCACACAATATCTAATTAAAGCATGCATCTTATATCGAGTAGAAACATGTTTTGATTAGGAACATCCTATTTGATTATATGCATTCGATGAGTCATATAATTAATCTAGATTAATCTAGAACAAAGCCATAAATTGATTTTAAGTGCTAATTTCAAGACCTATTTGATAAATAATTTTTATTAGATAAGCAAATGACATTCTTAATAATTAGAGCATTTATTTACTAAATACTTTAAGGGCTATTTAGTAGTTTGATTAAATCTTTTTTAATGATTAAATTCTTAATGAGATTAGTAATTATTAGAATATCATTTGGTAAATTAATTGAATTAATTAAAAAGCATAAGATGTTTGGAGAAAACACAAATTCTAAAATAGTGAGTGAGAGCAGGAGTCATAACAATAACTCCTATGGTCTCCATTATTAGTTAACATTGTTGTTTCATGGAATGGGCCTTGAGGTACCTTTGTTTGCGTCCCCTTAAGGAACGTTTCTGACTGTGTTATTATTCAAAGTTAGCTACTTTTAAAGAATATGATTGAATGATGTATTTCGAGTTTAACTGACCCTAAGACACTCTTGAGTTAAGTCATTAATCTAAAATAATGGGTTACACTTACAAATGGTACTTAGGCTTTCGAGCGGACTAGTTAATCTTGACCAAACTATCGGTTGTTCGTAAGTCAAAAGAGAAAATAGTTGATTTTAAGTTTTCACTTATGGATTTGAGAGATGTCTCAAAATTAATTTGAGATTAGTTTGACCAACCCTAAGGCTGGTCCATTAATTTTCAAATTAATTTATCGCAGAATTTGTAATAATTATTTTTATGTGCTATTTAAATTTGTTGCATTCATGCATCATATTTACTATTCCAAAATTTATTGATATTCATAATATATGCTGAATTCATTTTGTGATATTATTTATTTATTTTAGCAATCATGCCATCTCCTAAACATATCCTTGATGTTTGTTGATGGTGAGAACTCGTCAACGAATTAAGGCCAGAAAATTTAAAGACTTAACCAGGAACTTATAAACTTAGGAAAACTTAAGGAGACTCAGAGAACAACGACTGGAGAGTAATGAAAGAAAACATGTATATTGCTCTTTGAATAGCGTGGCATTACAAGATTTTTCCAACCCCCTAGTTTGAGGGATGGAGGTATATTTATAGCTTGGCTCTAATGGCCTCAGATACAAGGTGGTCCTAGGGGATAAGAAGGTACTTGGGTACACTGCCATGGTAGTGGCACATGTCGTGGTGGAGCAAAGGGTTGTGGTGTCAATGTTGATAGATGGTCAGAGGCATGTAGGTCATGCCACCACGTCTTGTACTAATTCGTACCACCACTACTTGTCAGATACGGATGTCAGAGTCTCGCCTTTGTCTTCCTCAGTGTCGTACATCTCGTACCCGAACACATGCCTCGTGCCTGATGGTCCTTCTTACATTTCCAAGACACATCTTTTCTCCAAGCTCCCTTGTATTTTTGCTAAGTGTGGGAAAGCTTGCAAGCCATCATGAGTAACATACTTAGTCACCTTCACCAATTCCAACCTGATACCAAATGATGGTTAGGCACTCACTAGTTCTCCTCATATGTATACTCAAGAAGCTTTAGACTTTACATTTTATGAGAAGTTGTAGTGAAGACGTGCCTCGCTGGTGGCACCTACTATTGGGGGATAAGTAGGGCTTCTTAGGCGAGGCATGGGTCATATATGATGAGACAAGGCACCTTTCGTGGGTCTTCATCTCGGAAAGATGTGGGGTCTCGCATGGACCCTTGAGCGCAAGGCACGACGTCTTGCATAGCAAGGCTTATGGGCCTATGATGAAGCATGCCTTTGGCTAGGGACGCTTTGGCAAACAGCATATGGCCCTATGCGTGAGAGACATCATGGCAGACAGGTGGGATGGGCAAGATGGGCCTCGCTAGGTGAGGCCCTTGTGTCTAGGTATATGGGTAAGGCAGGTGTGCGAGGTGCCTCCCGAGTGCACAAGGCACGATGGCCTCCCGAGGCACCTATGGGGCGCGAGGTGCCGTCGCGTGGTGGAGTGGGGCGCGAGACACTGCTGTGTGGTGAGACGGTGTTTGCGAGACCTTGGTGCGAGACGCTGTTGTGTGCACAAGACGGTGTCTGCGAGACCCTGGCGCGAGACGCTGCTGTGTGGGCGAGATGGTGTCTGCGAGACCCTGGTGCGAGACGCTGCTGTGTGGGCGAGACAATGTCCGTGAGACCCTGGCACGAGACGCAGGGGCGTGAGGGCTATTTCAATCCCCAACATATACTCTGAGGGCCACGAGGTGGGGGTCTCATTCAAGCGGAATTTTGGTATTCACACTTGCTCCCCAGTCTATGGGAGGGCCTTTAGGTGCTTTGGTAGACTTTTTGGAATGGTGCCTTCGAGCCCCTTATGGTGTTAGTGTGTTTCTTTGCCTTGGTGGTGTGAAGTAACACACTTTGGGATGGTGATCCTCATGAGTCCTTGAGGATAAATGTGAACCTATCATTTGGCTTTGTGGACCCCAATGCAGGTATTTGACTTCATTCTTGACCATAGATCAACTATTGAATTCAATGGTTAGGATGAGTTTGAGTCTCCTATAAATAGGTCTTCTTCTCAAGAATAATTTCTACACTTACTCCTCTTAGCTTGGTGGTGCTTTTGTCTTCAAAGTTTCCAAGAGGTGAGTGGTTCTATCCCTCACAAGGGCACTTTGTCTTTCTTTTATCTTTTCTTTTTGATATAAATGTCTGTATATGTGCTAGGAGACTAAAACATTTATCTCCTTTCTTTTTGTATGCGTGTGCTTTCGACCCCTGGTATTTCTACAGCAGCGACAGTGCGCGAATTTACCCGCTCAAGGTAGCCTTCACCCTTTCTTGTGCTTAATGGGTCTAAATTAGCATTACTTGGGAAGGGTTGTCTTGGCCAGAGCTCCTCGTGAGCTAATTTATGTATATGCACCTGTTTGCACATATACCCTCCCTTGCACCCTATAGTTGGTTATTTCGAGCACTTGTGTCTAGAGGTTTTGAGCCTATACCTTTGTGTTTTGTAGTACACTGTCCACATACACTTGCACCCATATCACCAACGAGACGCGACTTTATGGCATGTGAGGGGTCATCTTGCATTCCTCTGGGGGTCGAGTTTGTAGACTTGTCCTTAGACTCGGGGTCCCCCAAAAACAACCCTTACCAAAACTACGGCACCTTGAGGAGGGCCCGTATATGTCACCTTGAACGCATGGCCGAGCTTAGGCATAAAATCTGGGTGGTGGAGAGTGAGATAGATTCAGCTTTGAGGGGTGATGGATTCCCTTTCTCCTTTAATGATCACATTGCAAGCCTTAGAGTGAACCTCCTTGACCTACGAATGAAGCTAGAGTTCATGGAGGGAAAGCTCCCTCCCCAACCCTTAGCCTTGTGTTCTCCCTATAGTAGCCTCGAGATCACCCCTGCTTCCCCTCAACCCTTGTCCTTAATCCACCTGTGTTTGATGCTTCCACACCCAATGTCTCGGTGGAAAACTCACGCAAGAAGAAGAAAATGGAGGGTAAAGTGCTCTGTTTAAACCTGTCCTTTTTCCTTTGGTTTTGCAAACATGTCAAAGAGAATGAGACGACAGGTCGCTCCCGAGAAGCTGGACTCCGGTCCTTTGTTGGCATCCACCATCATTTCCCACGTTTAAGAAAACAGGCTGCTAGAGTTGTCCGAGAAATACCACCTTAGCGAAGAGTACAAGCTGTATGTACCCTTCAACAAGTGCTGGACTGATAATCCCCCCTAGGGCTATGTCGCTATGAGCGAACATATTTTGAATGCGGATCAGACCATTCCCTTACACCCATTATTTGTCATGGTCCTGAATCACTTCAACCTTGCCCCGCTTCAGCTGGCACCCAACAGCTGGTTGACCTTAAGCTGCCTGTATATGGCGTTCATGAAGCTTAATGGTCGCGCTCCAACGGCCCAGGAGGTGCATTTTATGTACAATATCATGCCCACTCCTAAATCTAAGGGCTTCTACTTTTTATAGAAAGCCAACTCTCAGGTCTCCTTGATAGAGGGTTCCGTTTCTAACTCGGGTTCCTGGAAGCAAGACTTTTTCTTTGTGAAAGGTCTCCTTTATGTCCACGAACATTTCCGCTCATCTCCAAGTAAGTACTTCAAATATTTCATTTTATAATGAGTTTGCTATTATGGAACTTATACTCATATTGATAACTGAGATGATTGTTCAGAGAGCTTCAGTATCCCCGACGATCCTGAGTCGGAGGCGTCGCGATAGATGTCTTCCTTGACGCAGACCATGCAATGAAAGTGCCTGTCCATCTCTTTACTGTGGCCAACCTCAATCACTATGGTCTATCCAGGGTTTCAAATCCTGACCTACTATGGCACATTTCTGAGCGAAAGAAGAAGGCAACTCCGGCAGAACCTCACTCGGATGAGGGTGATGTTGAATGGGTGTCTGAGGAGGTTTCCCCCGAATCTAAATGTCCAGCTCGGCTATCTCCATCCTCCAGGGGGTGCCCCTCTTTTGCCCCTACAGATTGTGACACAACTTCTCATTCCCGCGGTCCACAGACCATGCAAGGGCACTTCATTCTGCCTTTCTCCGATGAATTTGATAATCTTCCTTATGTTCCCGCTAGTCATGGACATTCGAGGTACCTTTTGTTTGATGTTCCTGCGCCTTCTCCTCCCTCGGTGAGTGGGTCATCTGTCCCTGCTCACCTGAGCGCTCTTGATTTGGAGGGGATGACCTGGGTGGGTCGCACGTCAACCCCCTATGTGCAAAGGTATGCTCGAGTTGCCGAGGGTATCCCCAAGACCAAGTGGAGAGTTCTCGAGAATTTTACCATGGCGGAGCTTGGGGAGACCCTTGTGCACTCCACAACTTGGGTGAGTTCATGCGTCTTACATTGGTCTTTTTTTTGTTTGTTTTGGGTTCCTTGTTTGCTCACTTTTTGCTTCCCTGCAGGCTTCTCTGGTAGCTCAACGATTCGTAGACTCGTCACAGGGCCTATCTTCATCCAATGCCAAAAGGGATCGTCTAGTGGTCAGAGTTCAGGAGCTTGAGGGACAGCTTGCCGATGTCAACCTCAAGCTGGAGAAAGCCCTAGAAAAAGCCTCTTCTTCGTCCAAAAAGAAGAAGAGAGCAGAAGCTCAGGCTGAGGTGTTGCGGGAGAGGGTCACACTTCTGAAGGTTGATTTGGCAGAGGTTGAGTATAAGTTCATAGAGCGCACCCTTTACGAAATGTGGAGGCAGAATCCTAGTTTCGACTTCTCCTCCTTTGGTGACCATGCCGTTGCCAAGGTGGCCGAGTGGAATGCTCGCGGCGGGAGGCCTTGAGATTTCGTTTCTACAGTTTTTATCTTTAACTTTGATTTGGTTGTATGCTTAAAAACCTTATTATACCGGAGAGGTTTTTCCTAGTTTTATTTATTTTTTGCTTTTTCCTTCAGGAACTTTTCTAAGTCCTGTTGTGGTTAATGATGACTTTATCCTGCAACATTATAACGACTTTCTTCTTTTTTATATATATATATGTGATCATTTGTTTTTATTTTTTATATATATGTTGACCCTTTGGGTTCTAGCCATCCCTTTATATATTTTTGTGCGCGCTTATTATTTCTTGCGAGAAGCGTCCTTCTCGTCATTATGAATAGTACTATTTTTACAAGGGTCTTTTTTAGGACCCTTTTTGGCTAGACATCTTGGTGGCTGCTCTAGGCTTATTGGTGGATGCTCTTCCTGAGGCCTTTCCTCTCATGGAGGTATCAACCTTTATTAGGAGGCTTTTCCTGTAGGACCTTTTGACCTTCTTGATGTTCATAAGGGTAGATAATCCTCGTGAACTCAAGAGATGCCTTGCAAGAATTTCTTCCTTATTATTATTTTTTTTATAAGGGTCTCTTTTAGGACCCTTTTTGGCTGTATACTTTTTTTTTTTTTATAAGGGTCTCTTTTAGGACCCTTTTTAGCTATATACTCTGCCCCCAAGTGGTTGGCAAGATTTATCTCGTCGGATACTTTGATCATTTTGCTCAAGCACTTTGATAATTCCAATTGGTGATAGGTACACGAGAGTTATATACGTGCTCCCGTAAATGAGGAGTGTGACATGCCAATAGACAAAATATTCATTAAAAATGAGTAGATTACATAGGTATCTATGGCAACATTGTTCTTACTACATATCAGGGCATCTAGGTTACCCCTCTAATACATAGCTGCTTTTAAAGGGAGGACTCACAACTATGTTGGGGGGCTAACTATGGTAACCCTTTCGATTTAGCATACTAAAAGTGGAGCTTTACCCGTTGTTCCCTCTCAGGCGCGTATGCACAACCATCAATTCTGATCTCCTCAGTAACTTTGGGGTTGAACTCACACAAGTTTGTGCTCCCATGCACTACCATCGCCATAGGCTCTGGCGGTTTCATGACTGTGCGGAGGGACGTGTTATAACATTCCTTTGCTTCTTTCTGTTCCCTTTTCATGCTCGCTACCCCCCAGGAGTTGGGAATTTTATGGCCAAGTGGTATACCAAGGTTATCGCCTTCAATTCTCTCAGGGAGGGTCTCCCTAATACCGCATTGAAGGCCGAGGAACAACTTACTACGAAAAAGTTTGTCATTACAGTGGTCTGTCTGGGCAACTCTCCCATGGTGAGGGCTAACTCGATTGTGCCCAGGGGCTGTATTGAGTCTCCTGTAAACTTATACAAGGAGGTGTTGCAGGGCTTTAGGTTCCTGACACCCAGTCCCATCTTCTCTAAGATCGGGCGATATAGGATGTCTACGGAGCTCCCATTTTCTACCAAAACCTGATGCTCCTTCATGTTAGCCAGCTGTACACTCAATGCTAAGGGGTCATTGTGCAGAAAATGCACACCCCGCACGTCTTCTTCGGTGAAGGTTATTGAGTCATATTCCCCTTTAAATTTTTTCGGGGGTCATTGTTCTAAGCTTAGCATGCATGGGGGTGGACTTCGTCTGACTTCCTTGGCATATCTATCTCGCCCCTTTCTCGATTCTCCTCTGAATCCTGGTCCTCTGAAGATCGTCCTCACCTCTCCTTGCACTTCTGGGGCTACATCTCGTGCTCGTGGCGAGGGTGGTCTATCATTTTCTCTTTGGACGTATCTGCCCAAGTGCCCCCTATGTATGAGTTCTTCAATTTCCACCTTTAAATGAGTGCATTCCGTCATGATGTGACCAATGTCTTTATGATAATGACAGTACTTTATGGGATCTCTCTTTGACCGATCTCTCTTCATTGGTGGGGGTCTCCTGAAGGGGACCTGATTCTCGTTCTTTACGAAGATATGCTCCCTAGTATGTGTTAGGTCAGTGTAGAAGGTATGGGATATTTGCCCAGGATTACCTCCGTGTTTGTACTTTCTCTGGTGGTCATCTCTTGGCCCTTTGTACACTCTTTTCTTTTTCGCGTCATTCGAACCTTCAGGGGCTGAGGGCTTGACAAGTGATGCCTTTAGGTTCTCATGTCCATCCTTGACATGAATGTACTTTTGTGCCCATTCGTAGAAATCGTCTAAGTCAGTGACCTCCCTCTTTAGCATGTTATCTCACAACTTACTACCTGGGCGCACCCCAGCAGTAATGGCCATTTTTAACTCCCCACGGGTTAGGCTTCCTACTTTGGCTGCCTCTATATTGAACCTATGGATATAGCTCTTCAGGCTCTCTTATTCTCCTTGTTTCACATTAGCGAGGCTAGTGCTTGGCAAGGTGTAATCACGCATAGCATGATGTTGCTGGAGAAATTCGTTAGAAAATTGTTGCCAAGATCTGATGGACTCTGGCAGGAGTCTCTTAAACCACTTGTACGCAGGACCCTTTAACGTGACAGTAAAACAGTGGCATCTTGCTCTACTAGTAATTCTCCTTAAGTTCATTAGGTCATCGAACACATCAAGATGGTATTTTGGATCTGTATTGCCCTCGTAAGGGGTCATGTGAGGATCTTTGAAGTTCGCTGGGAGCCGCATGACTTGTAGTTCTCTAATGAAGGGCGATTCGTAATCAAACTCATTGTCGACAACGCGCCCCCCAGATGCAGTCTTTATCTTGCTCCGTAGGCTCCTCATCTCAGAGTCTAAGTCTTGCCTCCTTTTGTTCAAGGAGTCTCTCAAATCGGATGGGTTGGCCTTTCCTTTCCTTTCCTTTTGTCTTCCGGGGGAGCCATAGGAGGTGTGGTCCTCTCATTCATATTTTACCTATTGAGTTCTTCCCTCAAGTCTGGGGGTGTTTCCCTTGAGGTGACCTCCACTTCGTTATGAGGGTTAGTGTTGTTCCTCTGCTTTGGCCTCTTAGGCTGCTTCGCCTGTCCGGGACGTTCGCGTTGCCTTGGCCAAGGGGTATTGCTAGTGGAGAGTCGAGTCCTCCCTTCATCTATAGGGACTGTGGTTTCTCCTCCTTCACCACCTTCCCCTTTTTGCTTAGGAATAGGCATGCTTGACTTTCCTTGTAACAGGTCGTTCAACACCTCTTGCATATTTCCTAAGGTGGTTTCTAGCCTTTGATTTTTTCGGTGTAACTCGTGTATCTCCTCTTCATAGAATCAAATCCTAGAGCTCGAGCTTATGGAATGTACTCGGGGACTCTTGTCGGACTTGCGCGTTGATAGACCAGGATCTTGCCGATCGGGGTTCGGTACCTGCGGCGGCCTTGGGGGCGGAAACACTCCGACACCTCCCATAGGGGTAGCCGACGGTCTTGGACGACTTTCATCTGGTTGGACAGCTAGGGATGAAGCCTCATTTTCATCCACAGGAGCAATGGGCTCCTTCGACGCATCCACATTTTCAGGTGGATGATTCCTCATGGAGGCTTTTAGTTGATCTCTGTCCAGGTGGACCTCAACCTGTCGTGGTTCATTCAGACACTTGGAACGTCTTAGCATCTTTATCTACTGGAATCAACAGATAACAGTGGCTTGACACTTATCCTTCCCACAGACGGCGCCAAACTGTTGACGGTGAGAACTCGTCAACGAATTAAGGTCAGAAAATTTAAAGACTTAACTAGGAACTTATAAACTTAGGAATACTTATTGAGACTCAGAGAACAATGATAGTAGAGTAATGAAAGAAAACATGTATATTGCTCTTTGATTAGCCTGACATTACAAGATTTTTCCAACCCCCTAGTTTAAGGGGTGAAGGTCTATTTATAGCTTGGGTCTAATGGCCTCAGATACAAGGTGGTCCTAAGGGATAAGAAGGTACTAGGGTACACTGTCATGGTAGTGGCATAGGTCGTGGTGGAGCAGAGGGTTGTGGTGTCGATGTTGATAGATGGTTAGAGGCATGCAGGTCATGCCACCACATCTTGTACTAATTTGTACCACCACTTTTTGTCGGATACAGATGTCAGAGTCTCGCCTTTGTCTTCCTTAGTGTCGTACATCTCGTACCCGTACGTGTGCCTCATACCTGATGGTCCTTCTTACATTTCCAAGACACATCTTTTCTCCAAGCTCCCTTGTATTTTGCTAAGTGTGGGAATGTAACGCCCTAGATAGCCAAAACCGTTACATTGTGTGTTTATAAAAGTGCTAGACATGCTAATCAAGTCATTTAGTTAAATGTGTTACTAAAACTATAGAGGAACTAGGGTTAAAAGATTTTGATCTTAAAAGTCACATTTCTTATAAATAAACACTTTCTGTTTACACAGGATCCCAAAAATAATAAGATTAAAACCATTTATAAAAGATTCGAGATTTAAATACAGTATTAGCCATACTAAGGAAAAATAGATAGTTAAGCAATCCTTGTCTTGCTCCACTCCTCGGCTATGGTGACCGAACAGCTGACTATGTACATTCAGCCCCGCAGCTCTCCATCTCTGGATTGGTCCAACTTGCCTTTGCCATTACCTGCACCACGTAGCACCCATGAGCCAAGGCCCAGCAAGAAAACACAATAACAGAGCATAAGCAATCAACAAACAATCCAATATCTCATATCACATAAGCATGTTCTCTACCATATAAGCATTCATGATAATCAAGTATTCAGCATACCAAACATGTCAACTCATATCAATCATCAAGTCACAAGTGATAACTAGGGTTAGCGCCCTTAGGCCGCACCCTCTGTTTATCCCACTGACTCCGACCCGCTTAAACCGAGCTAAGTGAATATTAAGCTGTCCTCGGCTACCAGTGGCCAAGCCGCGCCCTGTGCACAAATATTGTATACGACACCCTTAGGCCGTTTATCACATGTCCCATGGCGTAATACCATCTATGACATTATACAGATATCGGGAGCACTTAGTCCCATCTCAAACATATAACCGGGTGCAGTTTTCTTATTTTAAAATTCGCTAGCTTTGTTCACTTCGATCCTTGAGCACGATCCCCCTTGAGCCCTAGTGCACACCTAGTCACAACCATAGGTCAAAATCATCACCAACCTCAAGTCCAAAACCTAGCCTCGGGACCAATCCCGAGCCCTCGGGAAGCCCCAATTCAACCAAACGGGGTGGTGGAATCGAACCCCGAACCCCCGGGCAAAAACCCTTGAAAATAACTCAAAAACCCTCTTCTGGAAGCAGGGTAGCGCTACAGCGCTCTTTGGAGGATGCTACAGCGCTACAAGCAGAACCCAAAAACCCCCAGACAACCTAGCCTAGTGCTACAACGCCCAAAGGCTATCGCTGTAGCGCTAGTCACAAAACCAGCTTCCCTGCATTTTTCCTTCCTGTGATTTCCCCGAGCCAACCCTTACCAAAACTTTTCCAATCTTCAACCAAACTTAAAAACAAGGTTATCAACATACTCCACTCATCCCAAGCATCCCAAATACACAAAACCCAATCACATGCATCCCTAAACTCAAAATTCACCATAGTTGAACCTAAAGTTCAAAAACTCAGCCAAGCAACAAAACTTCAGAATTCAAGTGTCCAAGCTCAAAATTTCTTACCTTTAATTGGAAAGTTGATGTTAGGATATCCTCTACTCTTCCTTGGCTTCCTCCTCCTCAAACCCTTGGCTTGAATTCCCTAGAATTCCCATCAAATTCTACTTAGATATCATAGTTCAGCACCAAAACCAGAAAGTGAAGAAAACCTCAAAGTCTTACCTCCACTGAATGAATTGCCCTGCCAATTCCTCAAGTTTAACTCAGAAACCTAATTTCTCAAATTGACCTAGCTCTCCTCTGAACCTTAGCTCCAAAAGACCCCAAGAAATGGTGGAGAAGAGCCTAAACCGACCTTGCTTTTCTTTCCCTTCTTTCTCTTTCTCTTTCTTTTCTTTCTTTCCTTCAGAATTTCTAGCCTTTTCTACATTTCCCACTAAGGAATAAAACCTGAGTTATACTATCCTTATATGCCAAATGACCACAATACCCTCCCCTTTAATTCTATATCTTTTAATCCACCTAGGGGCGTTTTGGTCATTTCACCCAATTCCCGCTAATTCCTCGAGTGTCCCTAATATTTTCCGCTTACTTCCCGATACCTAATTAATCACTAGTTGTATTCCTCAATGTCAAAATTAACCCCAATATATTCTCTAAATTCTCATAAATACCCCCTGGCTCGCCCCGAGCCGGGTATAAATCCCCGCCGCGACTTTTTCGCTAACCTGCTCACTAGGATCGTCTCGAATCACAGATTACAAATATATCCACATAATAATGTGGTCTTGACAATTTATCACATTTATATACAGTTATGCCCTCAACGGGCCAAAATTACAATTATTCCCTTTCTAACCTAATCAGGGCCTACATGCATACTAATACACATAGTCATGCATCTCAGATATTCAAATAGTTATATAGCATACTTTTAATCATTAAATCACATATATTCCAATTATGCCCTCCCGACACACTAATCAAGGCCCTTAAGCCTTATTAGTAAATTTGGGTCGTTACAGGGAAAGCTTGCAAGCCATCATGAGTAACATACTTAGTCACCTTCAACAATTCTAGCCTGATACCAAATGATGGTTGGGCCCTTACTAGTTCTCCTTATATGTATACTCAGGAAGCTTTAGACTTTACATTTTATGAGAAGTCGTAGTGAAGACGTGCCTCGCTGGTGGCACCTACTCTTGGGGGATAAGTAGGGCCTCTTAGGCGAGGCATGGGTAATATATGATGAGGCAAGGTGCCTTTCGTGGGTCTTCATCGCGGAAAGATGTGGGGTCTCACATGGACCCTTGACCGCAAGGCACGACATCTCGCATAGTGAGGCTTATGGGCCTATGATGAGGCATGCCTTTGGCTAGGGACGCTTTGGCAAATGGCATATGGCCCTATGCATGAGCAACATCATGGCGAACATGCGGGATGGGCGAGATTGGCCTCGCTAGGCGAGGCCCTTGTGTCTAAGCAGATGGGTAAGGCAGGTGTGCGAGGTGCCTCCTGAGTGGACAAGGCACGATGGCCTCGCGAGACACCTATGGGGTGCGAGGCGCCGTCGTGTGGCCGAGTGGGGCGCAAGATGCTGCTGTGTGGCGAGACGGTGTCCGTAAGACCCTAGTGCGAGACGCTGCTGTGTGGGCAAGATGGTGTCTGCGAGACCTTGGTGCGAGACACTGCTGTGTGAGCGAGACGGTGTCTGCGAGACCTTGGCACGAGACGGAGGGGCGTGAGGGCTATTTCCATCCCCAACATATACTCCGAGGGCCACGAGGTGGGGGTCTCGTTCAAGCAAAATTTTGGTATCCACAATGTATTCCTCGAAACTTTCACATTTGATTGTAATGACTTGCATTGTTTGTTTTCAGGAATGATGATCGTTCTCAAAACTAAAAAGTTGATGAATGCGGTTGTTGAAAAGTCCCCATCAGTTCCAACTTTTTCACATGGCTATGGAGAACATGAAAAATATGGTGATTGGAGTAAGTGTTGGGAATACATTTTACAGGATCATAAATATTTTCATTTATGTTTCATAGATTAAAAAAATTAACATATAAAATAACCTAGAAACACGTTTCTAATTAATTTCATTAAGTAAATCAAATAACAGAGTTTAAAAATCTTACTTTTACACAGCAAATATTGAGACTCCTTCCTTCACACTCTCTTACCCTTGTTCCTTTATGTTGCAGAGTAATGACAAGAGAGTGAACTCGATCTTCAAACTACACAGTCTTCCACAATTTCCTTTGATTACCTAGACTAGAGTGGACAATTCTCAACACATGAGATGAGAAAATTAAACAGAAGAAGAGAAAGGATATGAGTGGCTACAATAGGTCTCTTGAGTCTATGTTTTTGCTTTTTTCACTTCACTACATTCAAATTTTAAAATCCTAGACTTAAGTACCCATTTATAGCAACACTTTAGGGTTAATTCAATTTGATTAAATAATTAAAATAAAACCCTTATTAATTAATTAAATAAATATAATACAATATATATTATATACACTGATTTCGTATATTACAAAATCTTTAAAGTTTTATTAAAACTTTATATGTATAATTATAAATATATTTAAACAATAATTAATTAATTAAATCATTTATTCAAATAGTTGACACGATTTTGGCCAACTGCGAGTAGACACAAGAACGACAATAAACACAATAGCCTTGAATGGAAAATAAAATGACACGACCAATTTTATGGTGGCTCAGCCCCAATTTTTTGGTAATAGCCTAATCTACTTAGAGTTGTGATATATATATATCTACCTATACTCAATATCAGATGAACCTGAGCCAATTGAGTTTCTTAAGTATAAGCAGTAAAAATAGAGTGTCTATTTGGAAAATACAAGCTTTCTCTCTCTAAGCTCTCTGAGAAAATGCCCCAAGAATTCCCCAAGTAAAATTTCCCAGAAGTCCCCAAGGCCCAAGTTCAAAAAGTCCCCCCAAATGATGCCATGAGCTCTTTATTTATAGGCTCATGGATCGTACATGAAATGTCTCCCGTTTTACGAAATCTTTGGTTGTTTTAACCAATTTTGATTAATAGAATAACAAACAAATTCAAATTACAACAATATGGCTAATACTTCTGGATATTTGAGAGATTCACGCAGTAGTTAGGGGAAATTATGGTTGTAGTTGTTACTGAGATTCGTAGAAAAGTCCCCGAGCAGCTAACTCTTAAGAGACTGACATACCTGGCCAACTAAATATTCCATTGGATATAGCTGGTTGGCTAAATCTCCTTTATGATGTAGCTGGTTGGGTGAATCTTCCTTCTGATGTAATTGGTTGGGTAAAACACTCACTGACTAGGTAAATTCATACCTGGTCGGGTGAATTACTTCCTGACCAGGTAATTCTTACCTGGTCGAGTAAATCACTTTCGACCAGTGAAATGACAGCTTTGTAGGTCATCTTCTAACCTTAACACCCCCTTGGTCAACATGTTTATTGACCATTAATGTGCCACTTGATGACTATGCATTGCCACCTGTCACTTCTGATTGCCACGTCATTGAACTGAAATTTTGGGGATAACATTTGCCTCCCAAGTTTATTATACAATTTACTCATATGATAAACTTTTTCTCCAGCCGATAGTTATTGAGGTCGTCCAAAAGCTCACTCCTTGTCAGTAACTTTCACAAACAATAAAAGTCCGACCAGTTAAATCTCAAAAAATTGAATAACCAATCAGAGATCTAATGAATATCCTAGTAGTTGATTCCACGTGGTGACTTACCAATAACCTTAATATTTTCTGTGTCCCAAAATTCCAAAAAATGACTTTCTATATTCTCCTGCCTTTTCAAATAGATCCACAATTGAACTTTTCAATCCATGAAAATGGTAGTTATCAGTTTCCCAAATAGTGGGATAGTGGGATAATGGAGGAAAGGAAATACTAGGAGTAGTAGGGTAATTGAGGGTTTCTCTCTTTCCCTATAAATAAGCCCATGCATGCCTATCCTTGTCAAGCCAAAAAATATTTCACAAAAACAAATCCTCCTTGTCTTGGCCGATTCTCCCCCAAAGCTCCCAAGAGTGCTCCATTTTCTTCAAGTAAATCAAAGGCATCTCTCAAGAAATCAAAGGCTCTTCCATCAATTTGGGTAAGTTTTCTCTTCTTTAACTTCACTTTTAAACATTTTGAAGCTTTCAAATTCTGCACACACTTTGCTAGAACTTGTGGTAGTTGAAACCCTATTTAGGAATGCTCTATTTGGAATTTTTGTGATGAATCTTTGAAGGATAATGCTTTTGTAGCTAATTTGATGTAGTTTAGGCTTTTGGTTAGCTCATTTCACTTCCAAATTCATGAAATTTTAGAGAAAATATAATTTCCCATCTTCAAACACACTTTTGGGTTCATGGGCATGTATGAACTTTGAAGTGTTCATGAAACTCCCTTTTTGATCTTGTTTGTGTGCCCCATGAATAGAAAAACGTGTTTGTGCCTCATACTTTTTTTTAGCCGATAGGATATGTTGAAATAAGCCTTGACCGCTCGGATTCGTGCTTAGCTCTTCGTAAACCTCGTAGCTGCTCGGATTCCACCTAGCCGCTTACCTCCAGAGACACCTTCTAGCCGATCGGGTACTTGGTTACCTCGGTACATGTTCATACGCTCGGGTACACCTAACTGCTCAGTCACACACTCTAGCCGATCGGAACATGCACTACTCGGGTGCCTTGACTCCTTGAAACCCCCAACCGCTCGGTCACACGTTCCAGCCGATCGGATCATGCACCACTCGAGTTTGTGCGCATTTAGTTGAGCACACAAATTCATAGCACAAAAACTATAGGCCTAATGCCCCCGAACACATAGTACCAAAAAAACAATTTTTGTTTTCCTTGTGAACTGCTTAAAATCATTACCACTGCTCAAAAATGCTTTTATCGGAGTAGTAAAATGTTTTCATTGCTCAAAGAAATTTTTTTATTGGGCAGTAAATATCTTTACTTTCATGCACTTTTTTTTGGTTTACTCACCTCCCCGTATTTTTCGTAGATTAATCGTTTTGACTATAGGGGAGGTGACAACCAAACGAACTCTGATTCTTCATCTCCCATGTCAAGTGACACCCCTCCGAGCAGTGATTCTTCTTCCAAATCTCTGAGCAAATGTACTCCCAAAGACCGTCTTCATCGTCTTAAGAAAATCCTTCCCTGATCAGCTTTATACTTCCTTCACGAAGAGCAATTCCTTAAGCAACAACGTCAGCACCAACCAATGAGGGTGAAAAAGTCCAACCGACTTCCTCAGAATCAAGATCCCCAAGTAGCTCGTAGAGCGACACAAAAGGTAGTGGAGCAAGAACCCTTTGTGGGAGAACATTTATTAGAAGAAGCTAAAACTGAAGCCTCTTCAAGACCTCCCCGCCAAGTTTGAAAAGCGGGTAAACCCAAGAAAAAGGCTACCCAGACTTTTACAATAGCGATCCAACAAATTGCCACACTCAAACTGAGGAAAGAAGAAGATCGTGTGCCTTCTTAGTTTGTAGCTAAGGCCTCCAAGATGAACTCCAAAATACTCAATAGACACATTCAGACTTTGGGGCTTGAAGGAGTGAATGTGATATGTTTGCACCCATACCAGAAAGCTAATAATCCTGGTGGAGCTTATTACGCCTGGTCTAGATATCACATCTATGCAGGAGCTACTATCCCTTTACATTCTTTCTTTCGGTCAATAAGAGATTACTTTAATGTTTCTCCCTTCCAAATAGCATCAAACAAGATACAAGCCTTGTCTACTCTATACGCTCTCTACCACTTCCAGGGCTGGAACCCACCTACCCCTCATGAGGTACATTATTTTTTCAATTTTAGGACCATTCCCACCCACAAGAATACAGGTTTTTTCCAGCTCTTTCATAGGCAAAAAAGGGTTAAGTATCTTCATGGTATTGCCCATAAATCAAATCCTGGAAAGTATTATACATAATACTTTCTTACTCTAGACATTAAAGCCAACAACTTAGCTTTTACGCATGTGGGCCCTTTTTATCAACCTCTCCTGACCAAGGAAATGCATTCCCGGGAAGAAGATCTCGCTAACATGCCCATTGAGGAGAAGGATGTTGAGTAGTTGGTCACCTTGGAGAATCTTCGATTGGCGGGGTTGTTATAGAACAACCAAGACATTGCTATGGGCAACACTACTGATGAAGCAAACACGATTGACCAGTCAAATGCAGATATCGAACTAGTGACTGAGCAGTTCTCTCTTGAACCATCTCCATAGCCACGCTGACCAGGTGATCTTATCATTAGAGAACCTCTTCCTGAAAATCCTCCCCAACCTGCCTTCCCTACCAGGCCTTGGAAAGGAAAAAGCATTGAGCTCCTCAGAGAAGACAACTCATCGTCGGAAGACAAGGACGACATTTTTGATGAAATTCTGAACTCAGGTTTTTCCACTAACAGTAATCACAGTTACATTTTGAAAATGATTGTGATGAAAGTCTGTAGAGTCATGTGGTCACAGTAAAATTTTCATTCACTTATATTTATTTCTCGTTTTTACTGATCGGGTTTTTGCTTTACTTTTATGCAGATCTAGCCATGTTCAAGTAGTTCAACACTCCCTCTGCCCAAAAGAGGAAAATTGGTGAAGGTAGGAGCTTGAATCCTCCAAGCAAGGTCATGAGGACTGTACCGCCCAACTAGGGGAGACCATCTAACCAGTTAGTCACTATCCCACGCTTGACTCCTCCGTCTGTTCCACCTTCTGCCAGCCTAAAAACTACCTGACTAACCAACTTGAGTGAGCCCCTTCGCATTGCTGGTGAGTATGGCAAAGAGTTACCAGACCACACTCTTCACCATGTAATGACAACTCAGACCTTTGAGACTCTACCTCAACAAAGCGTTGAAGTTGTCCTTCATAAAGGCCTCGCTGAAATAATGAGTGTAAGTATCTTACCATAAAAAGCGCTCACTTTCTTATCGATTGTTATTATTCTGAATACTTTTTCAATTATCTATTCCAAGGAATCATCATTGTCAGTCATGCTCAATGCCGAGCAATCGACTATAAGGAGCTGGTCAAGGTCTTAAATGATCAATTGGTGGAAGCCCAGGAAAAGATTGAAATTCTGGCTAAGTTTGAGAAAGATCTCCAAGAAAAGACTAAGCAGGCAGAAAAAGCAGTTGCTGACCTGGATAGATCTTTGAAAGAGTTAGCTGATAAGAACAACAAACAAATCCAGGCCAACAAGACATTGACTAACCAGCTGGCAGAAAATACTCAAGAGAATGAAGAGTTGAAACAAGACAATGAAACTGATCTAGCTCGTTACGAAGAAATCTGCTTCAACTACTTCTATTAGATATTGAAATTAAACAAGCCTCTCAACCTCGAATTTATCTCTGAAGAGGCAAGGGTAGAAGAGCTTGCAAAATGTGAAGCCAAGGCCGCCGAGGAGGCAGCCCTTCCAGCTGGTGTTGTGCATGCCTCTTCTGTCTATCATTCCAACCAGAGGAGGTTTCAGATGTTGACTAGCCATGGACAAGTGTACCCGAGCAATGAACCTCCTACTCAACCAGAGGGGCTTCCTACCCGACCAGGGAGCTTACTACCTGACCAGTGATGCATGCTCAGCCGGCTAGGGAAGTTGTATGCGCTCTCCCGACCAGGGAAACCAATAAAAATTTGTACTTGGCCAGTAGTTTACTCTTTTTTCTTATGCTTTTGTAAAGACAATTGCTGCATAGTAGCTTTGATATTTTGCTCGTATGGCCAAGCTATTTGACATTTACTTTAATTATCTTAAAACATTCTAAGTTTGTTGTGAATAGTAAAGTCACTTTGATTTATGCCTAACATTTTGCATGAGTACTTAGTTTTCTAACTTGGAAATTATAGACATTTCATAAGTCCCTACTAAGTATACTTTCTCACACTCTTATTGCTCTAACATTTTATGAGCATAATGTTTATTTTCACACGAATATGTGCTTCTAACTTGAAGTTTTAAAAAATTCCAAGTTACTTAAGCTTTGTCAAACAAGTTAACTTAATGGCCTTTTTTGACTTCAAAAATTTACAAGTCATCCTAAAAAATAATTATTTTAACCCGTGTTCTCATTGCATGTGTTGAATTATATACCAGTATACCTTATGTGCCCCCCAAGTGATCAAGGGTTGAAATATCCTTGGTCACTTATTACTTAATCGAATCTATTCGAGCAATTATTACTCGTGAAACACATAGAATATAAAGAAAACATCCGAGCAGTTGAACACTGCTAGAATACCCGACCAGTTAAATATTGTTAGTCTGCCCGACCAGGTGAATACCGGTCAGTTGAACACTACCCGGTTTTATCGATCAGTTGGTAATTTTTCAAATTCACTGACCAGTTGAACACTGTTCGAGTAAAAGTTATCAACACATATGCATAATTTGTGGTAAGATCCTACCACGTTGTGCATGATCTCTTTTATTACTCGTAAATTATAAAAGGACAAAACGTGTCTAATAACGAGTCTCAAACAAACAAAAATTGTTAAAAAAAATAAATGACTAGTCAACAAATAACCAGCTCATAAACAAACTTAAATAACAAGTAAAACACTTGAAGCCAAGCTACCACTCTGTAAGCGGTATTTATTAATATTATTTCCTCAGGTGCTCGCCATTCTAGTAGTTTCTGATCAGCTCACCATTCATCCGAGAAAGTTTGTAAGTGCTGGGTGGTATGACTTGCTCAATCTAATCTGGTCCTCCCAATTTGGTCCTAGCACTCCAGTTGCTGGGTCTTTGATGAGCACCTTTATGAGGGCCAAATCTCTAACCTGGAACTTTCAATCTCTAACTCTGGAATTAAAATAGCGACCACCTTTTGTTGATGAGGAACAACTCTCAAGCTTGCATTTTCTCATTTTTCTTCAATAAAGTCTAAAGATTCAGCTAGTAATTGGTTGTTCTCTGCCTGATTGGTCAACTTTTCATTGCCTCCCTGGTCAATAAAATCTGTAATACCTCCCTGGCCGGTAAAGTTCACAACATCGTGTTGGTTGACATCCATCTCCTCTACTTCTTCTTCTCTCTCTTCACACACAATCATGTTATTCTCGCTGATTCCCCTCCGTGCCTTGATCACTGAAGCATTGCAACACTCCCTAGCGTCCCTTTGGTTTTTTTGGACACATCCCATGCCAGCACTGGTTGGGAATTTAATAGTAAGGTGCCATATGGACATTGCTGCGTGTAGAGCCATGAGTAGTGGTCAAACAATCACCACATTGTACGTTGATGAGGAATCTACTATAAAAAATTATGTCATGACTGTCTCGTACCTAGGAGCATCTCCTGTTGTGATCAGTAACTTGATTGTTCCAATCGGTGACAAACCTTCTCCAGTGAACCCATAAATAACTTGAGAGCATGGCTTCAAGTCATTGATAGACAACTTCATCTTTTCAAAAGACGACTTGTAGATAATGTTCATCGAGCTTCCCGTATCAACCAGACACCTCTTCACCTTCATGTTTGCAATTTGGACTGTAATGACGAGCGAGTTATATGAGGATACCTAACGTGTCTAGCATCATCCTCTGTAAAAGCAAGAGACTCACTCTAGTATCGAGGATTCTTTGGAGGTCGCTCCTCAATAGTCATGACATCTGATGTTGCAGCCAACTCATGTCGAAGTGTCCGAGCGTATCTCTCCCTTGCTTTGTTACTGTCCCCAGCCAAGTGTGGACCTCCACATATAGTGTCTAAGGTAAAGTCCATAGGCTCAGGTTGTAAGGGTGGAGATCGCTGTCGTTTGAACCCAGGATTGTTGTTGTTTCCTTCTCCTTGGGGTTTCTCTGCCGGTACTTTTTCAACTTGCTCGATTGGAGAAGAAATTCTATCTCATCCTTGAGGTGATTTCATTCATTCGTGTCGTGACCATAATCTCCATGGAAACGACAAAAAATATTCATGTCCCTCTTACTCATTTCTTTCCTGATGGGTGGAGGCTTCCGGTAAGGAACCTCTTGATGACTAGCGAGATATATTTCTACCCGGCTGGCTGAGAGAGTTGTGTAATTTGTGAACCGAAGTTCATACTTGGCTGGCTTATCGTTTGATCTCGACTTAGCCTTTTTCTCTTCATGGCGGTCATACCTGTTATTCCGACGTTTCTTTCCACCATTTTGACCGTTTCCACCAGCCTTGGGAGGATCTGTTGATCTGCTCGGATTGTTTATGCCTTTCTCCTCTTTCTCTATTGCATCATCCAATTTTATATACTTGTCTGCCCAATAAAGAAATTGTTGAAGTGTTGAAATTGGGTTTCGATGAATACTATCCCACAAGGGGCATCAATAAGTGATTCCAGAGGATATGGCAACGATCTTCCCCTCATCTCCTACAGTAGTTGCTCTGTTAGCCTCTCTCATGAATCTCTGTATATAATTCTTTAGAGATTCATCCTTTCCTTGTTTGATATCCATCAGGTGGTTGGCGTAAATTGGTGGAGTCCAGGAAGCACTAAATTATCTACAAAACTCTTTCCTGAACGTTTCCCATGAGGTAATGGAATTTGATTTAAACTTCCAATACCATTCCTAGGCAGTATCTGACAGCGTAGTTGGGAAGACTTTGCACCGATAATCATCGCTCACTCCGAGTAGTTCCATTTGATCCTTGAATTTTCCAACATGTCTGATCGGATCTTCTTTTTCTGTATACACTGGTAGTACTGATACTTTATATTTTGTTGGCGTCTGGGCTGCTCTGATTCGAGCACAAAAAGGGCTGCCACTCCTGTGGTCTACTGCATCTAGCCTGGAAGGCTGTTTAGATAAGCCATACACTGCAGGTATTAGGGCATCAAACAAGGCTTGAATGGCTGGTGCTACTGACGAAGTTCCAATATTTTGACCTACTGGTCAGGCATTTCCATCTGGTGCACTGTCGTCAAGTATTTCAACTTGATCACCAAGGCGGGTAAGATCTTGCCCTTCGACCGGGGTGGTCTTCCTCTTGTTGCTGATGACGTCTCTTAGATCCTTCTGGGTAGCATGTCCCCCTAATAGGTCGAACATTGTGCCTTTTGATTTTTTAGAGGGCTTACTACGCGGGATCTACTATTTCCCACTACGCTGCTGGCCAGGATGTAGTGGTGGCTTTTCCAAATGACCTGGGCGGTCTCTTCTTCTCATTTGTTGTTGATATCTTTTTCCTTTGATCGATCGGTTTGATGACTATCAGCCTCATATCGACCATATCCATCTTTGTATTGGGGAGTTTTCTTATCTCGAGAAGCTCTGGTCTGGTTATTCCTGGGTGAGGTTTTCTTACTACCCGACCGGTGACTTCCTGATCGGGAAGTTTCTGATCAGTGGCTTCTGAAAGGGGTTCTAGAATTCTCCCTCTGCATTGACGCAGTTCTAGAGCAGACTCCATCATTTGTCAAACCAATCTGATTACTTCGACTCCGGTCAGGTCCCCGAGAGTCCGTCCTCCCATCAGGGGACTTCCGACCAGCATTGTCGTTTCGTGCTCCATGGGCAGTTGTTCGTGCTACGACTTGAGCGTTGGCTTGGGCCAATTGGGTAGTCGCTTCTAGAGCGAGTGCTGCCTCGAGATGTCGCCGGTCGGCTTCCTCCTGTCATCGTCTGATCTCTTCGCTTCTGGCATCCATATCTCATTTTTGCTGCTCTAACGCACCCTTCTGCCTGGCCATCTTTTCAGCGAAAGACTTCTGTCGAGCATTGAATTGCATCATTTCTTCTTGAAAAATTCCCATGGTTTCCTAGAGTTGTTCAACCTCTGGAGTTAACTCCTCAAGAGTAACTCTAGGCTCAGTGTCAGGATTCTAAGGTGCAGTAGGACCATCTAGTCTAAAAATTTCCTTTGTAGTTGATGTACTGGGCTTTTTGGGCACCATAATTTATGGAATGATAATATGTTTCTTCTATTCAGGCTCTCAGTGAAAGCACAAAAAATGTTGACCATGATTTTGGCCAACTGCAAGTAGACACAAAAACGACAATAAACACAATAGCCTTGAATAGAAAATAAAACGACATAACCAATTTTTTAGTGGTTCAACCCCAATTTGTTGGTAATAGCCTAATCCACTTAGAGTTGTGATATATATATATATCTACCTATACTCAAAATCAGATGAACCTGAGCCAACTGAATTTCTTAAGTATAAGTTGTAAAAATAGAGCGTCTATCTAGAAAATACAATATTTCTCTCTCTAAGCTCTCCGAGAAAATTCCCCAAGTAAAATTTCCTAGAAGTCCCCAAGGCCCAAGTTCAAAAAGTCCCCCCAAATGATGCCATGCGATCTTTGTTTATAGGCTCATGGATCGTACATGAAATGTCTCCTGTTTTTACAGAATCCTTGGTTGTTTTAACCAATTTTGATTAATATAATAATAAACAAATTCAAATTACAACAATATGGCTATTACTTCAGGATATCTAAGAGATTTGCGCGGTAGTTACGTGCAATTCTAGTTGTAGTTGTTACGGGCAAGTCTGATGTAGTTGGTTGGGTGAATCTTCCTTCTGATGTAATTGTTCGGGGAAAACACTCCGTGACCATGTAAATTTATACCTGGTCGGGTGAATCACTTCCTGACCAGGTAAATTCTTACATGGTCGGGTAAATCACTTCTGACCAATGAAATGATAACTCTGTAGGTCATCTTCTAACATTTACACTCCCCTTGGTCAACATGTTTATTGACCATTAATGTGCTACTTGATGACCATGCATTGCCACCTGTCACTTCTGATTGCCACGTCATTGAAATTTTGGGGATAACACAAATCAACTAATTATAATTTGAATATTGATTTAATACTATTTATCAATATGACACCAATTTTTCATAATTAATAAAATTTTCCAAATTTATCTTTTCTTCTCTAAATTCCACATCTTAGTAAAACTGTCCAAAATTGACACAAAACAATTTTGACAATCCTAATTGATAATTAAATCAATTAATTGAGACTATCTAGATGATTTTATCAAAGGCATTGTGGGGAACCTGGACCAATGAATTCAAGCACCAATAAGTTACAGTAAAATTATTATAAAATAATTTCACTACCTTATTAATTCCTCGTGACTCCACTAAAGACTCGGAATTGCACTCTTGAACTCATAGAACACTTTACACTTAAAGTAAATACGTTATCCATTGTTACAACCATAATTTGTCATTCAATCCTCTATAGATGATCTACAACTGAGTCGGGTACAAATTACCGTTTTACCCCTCATTGTATTTTATCCTTAAATACCACTAAGTTCCTTGTAAATGATATTTTTGTGAACTTTAATCACAGAAATGAGTACTCAATCATTTAACTTGTTGAACCAAGCTATAAGATGATCATCATTTCACTTCTTGCTAGAAGCTATAGATGTTCATATCTATGATTAACACTCCCACTCAATTATACTGCCAAGTCCCCAAGATGTAAGTATGGGCTAGTCCATAGGGTAAGCTAGTAACAAACAACTCAAATGACTTGAATAATACAATCAATTAGAATACTAACCATTCAGAATTGAGGTTGAATTGACCTATGGTCAACTTTATGATATGACTATATTAGATAATAATGGTACATTTACTTATCTATCTAAAGCCAATATTGGTCCAGTCCGTTGTAACAAATACATTTGATCTTATCTACTTTGCTAATGTTCTGTAAAGAACATAACACTACAATGTGTAAGTAGATCATATCGTAGATTGGTAAGTCAGTGTAAATCTTGTGCACTGACTAATCTTAGGACTACCTTATTTTTGAACATATAATCATATTTATATTCCATTGTGATTACGTCACTAAAAAAATGATTGACTATATGCTCGAGATTTAATAAAAGTTTATATTAAACAAATAATCATGAAATTAAACCATGTGAGCAAAGTGATTGACCAAGTCAAAAATGAATTCTATTCTTTTATTGATAATAAAATGAGATTACAAAGAAATTGAGTTTTAATTAGGGCATAAAACCCCAACAGTAAGTCCAATCATTTGGCTTGTTATTGCTTGCTTTATAGCTTGTGTAACATCCTATAAAATTCCTTAACATAATTTGCGGAAGAACATAACTGTTTGCTAAAAAAAAGTAACCAAAAATCCATATAAAAAAACATTTTCAACACAGGAAATAGTTCGAAAGAATGCACATACTTAAAAGTGAATTACAGTGTCATAATTTAAAAACATTCAACAAGCCCAAAATAAATTCTTAATTATCATATGGGTTCTAGTCCCCAAAACATAAAATTCCCAAAATGTCGGTCCACATGTACATCCTCACAGATAAACTCCAGCGCTCATTGATCCACTTTGCCTTTGAGCTTACCTACAACACGAAACAACTAGCGAAACACTTAGTAAGAAAAACTTACCAAACATAACCACATAAATGGAGTAAGAACTTAAATCAATTGTAACTAGGCAGATAACCAACCAAGAATATGATTCTGGTAAAATCGAAACCCTAGCATACAATTTAAGAACGTGCGAACATTCTGGAAAACTTATGGTTATGCCTCATAACCAAAATTCATATCCTGAAAATACACCTGCACGCAGAAGATCCCAGAGCATACATACAGTCTTAACTGGCAACATACATAACACTCTTACATACTTAACGTTCTTATCATTCATACTTAGTTTTCTTACAAACTCATTAATCTTAACATACATACTTACTTACTCATTAGTCTTAACATACATACTTAGGGTTTCGGAGGAACAATCAAACATAACTTAACATATCTTACCATAACGTTGACGGGTGTAAACTAGTTACACCAATTGCCTAGACTCCTAGAAGAATTCGACATACTTTCTTAGTCATGGAGATTTGATTCCGGAATTAACTTACTTATGTGTCATGGAGTTTAATTGGACTCTTATGTCATGAGTGTTAAACTGGACTTCTTACATATTGCGATGGCCAACCGACCTTAGTTACATAGTCACCAGTGGCGAACAGATTTCTTAGTTCCCGGTGGCTAGCCAGAGTTCATAGTTGTCAGGTAGCTAGCCGGACTGCTTACCTTAGTCATGAGTATGCGAACCCTCTAGGACCACGGTCTTGAGTAAACCTTCTAAGACTAGTTTTAATGATTTGATTATAACTTAGTTATCTAAACTAGTCATGAACGTGTTGTAGCCAAAAAAATCATAAGTTGTCTTACCCGGATTCCTTAACGCTTGCTTGTGGAAATCTTCTATCCATAAATAAGCCTTCCTGCTTAGATAACACTGTAGTGAAACTACACAGTGACTCAAATTAATTATGGAAATTATCTAAGATTGTTCATTCGTAATTTGGGAATTGAAAGTCTAATACATAATTCTTATCATGCATTAGCGTTTAGAATTTTTTTTTATTCTTAAGCGTTGGGGAAAACTGGTTTCCATAACTAGTTTAAAGGTAGAGTCCTTAGTTATCTTAGTCCCCAAGGCATACCCTTGAGTATTCGTAATCATTAATGAGCCCGCGTAGTCTTAAGTCTAGTAGTAACATGGTCTACTATGCCTTCTTGCAAGTTTTGTAAAAACGCTATTAATTCATCTTGTTAAGAAAATACCCATTTTGATCTCTTATTAGAAAATACCATCAAGGTACCTCTCTTAGGGAGAATTAGTTACAAATTCTTATTCTTTTTAATTTCTTAAATTATTTTGAAAAGAAAACCTTAAAATAAATATCCTTTTAAAAAGTGATAACCCTCTAGAAGGATTATTTGATCTATTTTTAAGGAAATCCTATTTTAGTGTTTATTTTTCAAAAGTGGGCAATTGGACCTATTAATTATTTTTTAAAAAACTTTTCTGTAATGAATTTAAGAAACATTCCCTAATCAAGTTAAAATGATTTAAATTCCAATAGAAATTTTTTTTCTGAATAAATAGGTTTTGTAGAAATTTGTTACAAAAACCTAATATTTTCTAAGTGTTGGAAAACTATCCTTTTTGTGACAAAGTCCCAACTTTGGAACGCCGCTATATCTAAACTGCTTACTGTTTGGGCATTAAATTTTACGGGTTCAAACCTTTCTATAACAAAAAAATCTTACAAACTTTAGGCTCAAACAGAGCTTTCTTTCACAGGGAAAGTCGTTCACAAAAACCCTTACTTAAAATGTCCAGTTTTTGCAAAATTCCAGTTTTGAACCCCAACTTTGAAAAATCATAACTCCAAAACTACAAGGAATTTTTAGAAACTATTTCATGGACTTAATATTAAATATGTCAAGAACATTCAGTAAAAATTTCAGCCAATAATAATAATGTTTTACCCATTCAACTAACTGTTCAAAGTTTTAAGGTCGGAACTGCCAAATCCCAATCCAGCTTGCACTAGATTCCCAAAAAGCTCATAACTTGAGTTATATACAACATTTTTCAGTGGTTCAAGATGTTAAAATCATGCACTCTTTCAAAATAATGCATTAAAAATATTTAATTAAATAATTAGTTCGTTTAGGTATGATTTGACCATTTGGAAACTACTGTAAAATTTTGGCAACAAGCATGCATCAATAAATCCTATGGAACTTTGGATTCCAAGCAACCAAACACCACATAAACCACATGAATGCATCATCAACCAACTAAATAACCTTATTACAACCAAAATAAATAATTTAACTCACAAAAGAATAATCAAATTCATTTTTCTAAAGCCACTAAAATATTATGGTAAGAATCAAGATTTTTACCTCTTTATGTTCAAGCCTTTGGGGTGGTTGAACTCTTAGGGTTTCAGACCACTTCTCAATACTTCACACACTTAAATCCCTTCCCATAAACACTAAGAATCAGATTATAGAGCTAGAAAAAGAAAAGGAGAGGGATGCTTAAAAAGAGTTTGCTCTAGGGATTACCTCTTTAAAAAATTTCCTTCTAAGCTTGCATGCATGTAGATGATGTTGCTCAACTTTGAGATCCGACTAGTAAGGCTTGTCTTGAACCCAAGAATACAAAACAAGGTCATGCATGGCTTTTATATCACATTCATGCACAAGGAACCTTAGGGTTTCAGGTTAACTACAAGAAATGCTAACATTAGGAGCAGACCCATTAGAGGCGAACCTGAATCCGTCTCTAATAAGAGGGATATTAGCGGCGGACGCAAGAGTCTGCTGCTAATAAATTTAATTTTTTTTTTAAATTTAAAAAAACATTAGCGGCAGAACAAGAACAATTAGCGGCGGAACCTCCGCCGCTAATATAGAAGAGGGAAAGTGCGGGAATTTTCTCGGGCTCCAATTTGAATCGGTATTAGTGGCGGACCCCCACCGCTAATAAAAAACGGTCAGAATTATCCATTATTAGCGGTGGGCAGTCCGCCGCTAATAATGTGTGGTACCCGCCGCTACTATGTATTAGCAATGGGGGTCCGCTGCTAATAATATCCTATATATATGCCCACCACACCCCTTCCTTTAGTTTACCCATTTCGACTTCTTCTTCTTCTCATTTCTTCCAGCCACAGCCCTCCACCCCCCCCCCCCCCCCCCACCCACTCGAGCCCCTCCACACTGTGACGTCCCAGATTTTCAAGACTCGATAATGCGAAAATATAAATATTTTCATTTAATCAAATGTATCAAAAACCCGTATAATTTTTTTTAAAAGTTGTATGGCCATACTTAACATTTCATACAAACATATTTTATAAAGAGTAGAATGAGCCTAGTTTATGAAAATAACACAACATTTCCAAAAATAAAACGGCTTCCCAAAAGGTCGGTCCACATGTACATTCGCAAGGTAGATTCCAGCGCTCACTGCTCTGCCTTGCCCTTGTTCTTACCTACAACAAGAAACAACTAGGTAAGAGAAAATGCTTAGTAAGTTCAACTTTAAAACAAAAGCATGCAGAGAATTAGGGTTCCGGATCCATCCGGACCCTACACAATAAATTTCAAGAATGCAAAAGCGTACTGTCAAACTTATGGTCATGCATGATAACCAATGACAAACTATTTCGTATAAATAGATAAATTCCTGCACTCAGAAAATCCCAGGACAAGCAGATATATTATATCACAACTATTTCTTATCAACAAATAAATCTCTGCACTCAGAAAAGCCCAGAGCAAGAAGATATAATATATCACAATATAATTCGAGACCAACGCTCGACAACTTCAAATAATTAGGGCATAACACGCCCTCTAGCATAAATGCTAATCTGTAAGAGAGAACCGAGTCTCAACACTAAGATATAGTCAATAAATATCCCCATCAAGGGTAACTATCGTGTTACCTAGGGCATCGCTACTTATCCAACAAGGGTAACCATCAAGTTACCTAAGGCATCACTACTTATCCAAGAGTGTAATCGAAGTTACATGATTTTACAGAGACTTCTATGTTAATCAGTGGTGCTGGTGAGAAGTTGCCCCTAGGGTGTTCAACCTCACTTAAACTTGGCAACCCCTAGTAACTCTAGGCACTCTCACTCAATGGCTAATATTCACGGCTACTATCCGAGAATTACTTATCAAAGCACTTGCTCGGGTTCTAACCGTTCACTACTTAAGTAAGCATGAGGGCTCCTAGGTTTTAGGAAAATATGTATTTGCCTCAATGGAAATGGTAAGAAGATTACAACTCTATGAAAAAAATATTACAATAGACAAGGATTGATTAAATAAAGTGTTACAACTCTATAACTAAAAATACAAATGAACAAAAGAAGAAGAAGAGGAGAATAATGAAATACAACTCTAACCAAAAGATTACAAATAACGTAAAGTGTTTGAAACAAAAGAAAAGAAAAGATTACAACTCTTAAATAAGAAATACAAGTAAATAGAGAAGAAGAATATAAAGATAAAAAACAATAGAATAAAAGAAAGGAACAAGAAACAAAAGCTAAACAACTCTCACTCACACTACCAAAGTGAAGAGTGTTGGGGATCACCAACTTGAACAAGGTTTGAAACCTTTGTCCAAAAGCTTATTTCCCCCTAACTCAAGCACTAAGGGATCTCTCACAGATTATAGGAAATGCTTTATGGAATTATCAAGCCTCAAGGTGTTTCTAGCCAAGTGCTCTAATGGATAGAAAAATTGTGTCTTTCAAGTGAGCAATAGGCTCCTATTTATAGAGTTTAGAGACACCCTTTGAATTTCAAATTCCACCAACCCCCATGGCTGTTACCAATGATTAATTAAATTTTTATGGAATTAAAAATGAGATTTGGGAGTTATTTGGGTTTTTGGAACTGTTCAACAAAGATAGAAAAAAACTGAAAATTTGGTCAGAAATACACATGTGGCTGCGACCAGGGACATCAGTGGCCGCGGCCACTGCTCTCTGTCCCATAGGCCGCGACCATAAACATTCTGTGGCCGCGGTCACTGACCAATTTCAGCACTTAAAAATGTACTGTTTTTCCAAACGGTTCCAAACCCTCCCAAATGATTTTGTAACCCCCAAAACACATTATTGGGGTTAAAATCATATCTCTAACAACCATTTCAAATATGAATTTTATTAAATTCATCTAAATATTGTGTAACAACAAATTTACACAATAAAGGGTAAAATTTGGAAGTTACAAATTTGTAGCTGAATTTGTAACACCAAATATGTTACATATTTGGATATTTGTCATAAATCTAAATATTGTAACTCTCTATTATATGTTACAATATGTGACACTCTTTGTCACATTTATTTAATCTAAAACATTATATTATAATATAATATAATATTACATTATATTATAAAATAATATAACACTAGGTCCCATTCATTTTGGCGCACCTAGGTTTAAACCAACAATCCTCACATCTTGGCCACTCGTCGCGGTAATGAACCAGACATAATAAAATCAAGCAGTGTGACGGGGATCAGCCGTCTAGAATATGACGGATATCTACTTGTCATATTTTTTGAATCAGCACCCACTAGACTAACGTCTCTAAGCAAACTTTCTACGACAATGTATATATGTGCATGTGTCTCTATACTAACATACAATACGATAGTCGTTTCATGTTGCAGCCACTAGACCTCTATCTCTCGCTTTGCACCGTTAATGGCCATGTGCACTTTCCATTCATGGACGTTCTTGAGAATACTCCCAATTCTCCCCCTAGGTACATCTAGGTAGAATTCTTACAGTATTTTGTTACCAAAAATACTTGTCTTCACAAGACTGAATTCTATTGAAAAACCTTTCGGTTTTAACCCTCAACTTGGTAACTCACAAGTACTCAATATCTTAGATGAGACTTGTTTTGAGTACAACTAATATTCACTTGATTGACTTGTTGTTACTGATTGAACCTAACACATGTTGAATAACTAGTGTTAAGATAGGTTACCATCAATCGTGAATCTCTTTAGGGAGTTTAAGTCCCATCCCTCGAGATGATGTAGCCACTAAATCCCTCGTTAGCGGCTTAGTGAAAGGATCCGCCAGATTTTCACTTGTTCTCACATAGGATATTGAGATGACTCCTCTTTGAATCAATTCTCTTACATATCCATGTCTTAGCCTAATGTGTCTAGACTTCCCATTGTACACTCCACTGTATGCTCTAGCCAATGTCACTTGGCTATCAAAATGTATCGATATAGTGGATACATTCTCTTTGATTAGGGGTATCTCTATCAACAGATCCCTTAACCATTCGACCTCTTTGCCGGTAGCAGCCAGAGCTATAAACTCTGATTCCATAGTGGAATGAGATATACAAGTTTATTTCTTGGAACCCCAAGAAATTGCACCCTTACCAAGTGTAAATACCCAACCAGTTGTGGACAAGTTGTCCCCAAGATTGGATATCCAGCTTGCATTTGTATATCCTTATAAGATTGAAGGAAATTTGGAGTAGTGAAGGCTTAGTCCTTTGGTTTTCTTGAGATAACCTAGGACTCTTCCAATAGCCTTCCAGTGATCCACACTTGGATTACTTGTAAACCTATTAAGTTTATTTACCACAAATGCTATATCAGGTCTAGTACATTAGGCAGCATACATTAGACTCCCTATAGCATTAGCGTACTCCAATTGAGCCACCGCTCTTCCTTCATTCTTCTCTAGTTTTACACTATGATCGAATGGAGTATTGGCCTCTTTAACCTTGAGATGGTTAAATTTGTTCAATACTTTCTCAACATAGTGGGCTTGACCCAACGCAAAACCCCCACTATGTTTCTTTACTTTGATACCAAGTATGGTGTCAACTTCTCCAAGATCTTTCATCTTGAAGGTTGATGATAGAAACCTCTTCGTTTCTTCTATCCCTTTCATGCTATCACTTAGAATAAGCATGTCATCCACATATAAGCAAACAATGATCACATATCCCTTACAAGTTTTGGAATACAAACACTTGTCTCCATTGTTATGTCTAACACCATTAGACATGATGGCTTGATCAAATTTCTCATGCCATTGGTTAGGAGCTTGTTTCAATCCATATAAGGATTTTACAAGTCTACAAACTTTATGCTCATATTTTGGTAGGACAAACCCTTCGAGTTGTTCCATATAGACCTCCTCATTGAGGTCACCATTAAGGAATGCCGTTTTGACATCCATTTGATGAACATACAAGTTGTGTATAGAAGCTAAAGCGAACAAAATTCTTATAGAAGTTGTTCTTGCAACAGGCGCATAGGTAACAAAATAATCGATACCCTATTTTTGCCTAAACTATTTAGCTATTAATCTAGCTTTAAAGGTTTGAATAGTGCCGTCAGTGTGGTATTTTCTCCTAAATACCCACTTACACCCAATTGGCTTAGACCCCGGTGGGAGGTCTACCAATTCCCAAGTGTTGTTGGAAAGAATGGAATCCATCTCATCATTGATGGCTTCTTTCCAAAATGCACTATCTCTCGATTGCATAGCTTCTCTACAAGTCTTAGGATCATCCTCAACGAGAAGTACAATAGGGATTTTCCTAATGACTTCCTCTCTATGTCCTTCTACCATGTAGAATGAAATTCGTTGAGAATCTATCTCATCCACTACTAGACTTTTCTCCTTTTTAAGTCTTTGACTTCTTCTAAGTTCAAAGGGATGCTTTACATTCTTTTGAGAATTCTCCTATTAAGAATCAACTTTGGATGTAGAAGCTTGAGAATTGTTCTCATGTAACAAATTCTCCTTTAGAGATGTTGAAGTCTGAGAATTGTTGTCACATAACATGTTCTCAAAGAATTCAACTTCTCTAGATTCAATCACAATATTAGACTCTAAGTATAATAGCCTATAAGCTTTACTATTGTTGGCATAACCAACAAAAGCACACTTTATGGCTCTTGAACCTAAGTTTGTTCTATTAAGTTTGTTTTTCTAGCAATATGCAAGACACTCCCACACTTTGAAGTACCCTATGTTGGGTTTTCTTCCTTTCCATAACTCATATGGAGATATCTCATTTTTCTTCATCGGTATTCGATTAAGAATGTGACAAGCGGTTAATAACACTTCTAGATAAGTCCTATTTTTCCTTTCGGCAACACCATTGTGTTGTAGTGTATAAGGTGCGGTGCACTCATGAATTATACCATTTTCTTCACAAAATGTATTGAATTCATTAGAGAAGTACTCTCTCCCTCTATCACTTCTTAGCACCTTAATATTTTTATTTAGTTGATTTTCAACTTCTAATTTATATAATTTAAAAGCATCAAAAGTTTCATCTTTATGCTTTAAAAGAAACACATAGGTACATCTACTAAAATCATATATAAAAGTAAGAAAATACCTTTTACCACCTCTAGTTAAAACACCATTTAATTCACAAAGATCACTATTGATTAAATTTAGTAAATTAGTTGATCTTTCTACACTAGGAAATGGTTTCTTAATCATTTTTGCTTTAACACATATTTCACATTTACCATAGTTTTTAATATTGCATGCAATCATACCACATTTTACTACTCTTTTCATGGTTGAAAAACCCATATGTGATAGTCTAAGATGCCACAAAAATAAAGAATCATTCTCAACAATATAGGCGGAATTAGCATTTTTATTGTTAACATTGAAAGTTACATCATTGGTGCACAATTTAACCATACCCTCACAAGAGTACCCTTTTCTCAAAAATACATTTGATTTGGTAAGTATAAGTTTACCGAACTCAAAAATGGCTTTAATGTTGGGCTTGCCAAGCAAATTACCACTTACCAAGTTTCTACTCATTTCGGGAACATAAAGTACATTCACTAATGTAACTTTCTTGTCGGAGGTGAAAAAGACTTCAATGGCACCTTTGCCAAGTACCTTGGATTTTCCCTCATTGCCCATTTGAATCTCATGGTTGCCCTTTGACTCTTCAAAGGTCTTGAACAATGATTTGTCATAGGTGACATGGAAGGTGGCACATGTATCATACCACCACCCTTTCACCTTGCCTTGGACTGCATTCACCTCACTAAGGGTAGCAACTATGTTTTCCTCTTGAGTTGCATTCACCTTAGGTCCTTGTTGGTCTTTTCTATGTCTACACTCCCTAGCATACTGACCCTTTTTCCCACACACAAAGTAAGGACCTTTCTCGCCCTTAAACTTGTTTGGGTTGGTTTTTGGACCCAAGGATTTCTCGTTACCCTTTTTCCCTTTGTTTTGGGATGTTTCGGTTGTGACAACGCATTTGCTTTGGAAATCTCTCCATTAGACCCCTCCACAAGTTTATCTCTACATATCGATTCCTCCTCAATTCGAATATGTTTTTGGATTTCCTCCAAAGAATAATCCTCATTTTTATGAAGGATTCTTTTCCTATAGCTCTCCCAAGTTGGTGGTAATTTAGTCACTATAGCACTAACTTGAAATGCCTCAGGAAGCTCAATCTTCATCACTGTCAATTTGTTAACAATTATTTGCAATTTATGTATTTGAGGAAGAATAGGTTTATCACCAATACATTTGAAATCAAAGTATTGAGATATCAAAAACTTTTTGGTATCTTCCTCTTCTGCCTTGAACTTTGTCTCAAGTGCATCCCTTATCTCCTTGGTCGATTTGGTCTTGGTGTAGAGGTCATAGAGCCTATTGGAAAGGGCATTGAGGATATGGCCCCTACAAAGGAGATTGTCCTCCTCCCTCTTCCTTCTTTTCTCCACCTCCTCGGGCGTGTCCTTGTCGGATGGCGTTGGGAGAGGTTCTAGAGTGGATTCTAGAATGTAGGCGATTTTTAGAGTGGTCAAAAGGAATCACAACTTTTCTTGCCACCTAGTGAAATTGGACCCATCAAACCTATCCAACCTCACTAGGTCTAGATTCATTATCTTGATGGTTTCACCTTCCATTGAAACAAACAAGAATAAACTTTTGAATGTTAGGAAAATAAGTATTTTCCTCAATGGAAATGGTAAGAAAATTACAACTCTATGCAAAAATATTATAATAGACAAGGATTGATTAAATAAAGTGTTACAACTCTATAACTGAAAATAAAAATGAACAAAAGAAGAAGAAGAAGAAGAGAATAGTGAAATACAACTCTAAGCAAAAGATTACAAATAAAGTAAAGTGTTTGAAACAAAAGAAAAGAAAAGATTACAACTCTTAAACAAGAAATACAAGTAAATATAGAAGAAGAATATAGAGATCAAAAGCAATAGAATAAAAGAAAGAAACAAGAAACAAAAGATAAACATCTCTCACTCACACTACCAAAGTGAAGAGTGTTGGGGATCACCAACTTGAACAAGGTTTGAAACCTTTGTCCAAAAGCTTATTTCCCCCTAACTCAAGCACTAAGGGATCTCTCACAAATTATAGGAAATGCTTTATGGAATCATCATGCCTCAAGGTATTTCTAGCCAAGTGTTCTAATGGATAGAAAAATTCTGTCTTTCAAGTGAGCAATAGGCTCCTATTTATAGAGTTTAGAGACACCCTTTGAATTTCAAATTCCACCAACCCCCATGGCTGTTACCAATGATTAGTTAAATTTTTATGGAATTAAAAATGAGATTTGGGAGTTATTTGGGTTTTTGGAACAGCTCAACAAAGATTGAAAAAAACTGAAAATTTGGTCAGAAATATACCTGTGGCCGCGCCCAGGGACATCAGTGGCCGCGGCCACTTCTCTCTGTCTCACAGGCCGTGGCCACCAACATTCTGTGGCTGCGGCCACTGACCAATTTCTACACTTGAAAATATGTTGTTTTTCCAAACGGTTCCAAACCCTCCCAAATGATTTTGTAACCCCCAAAACACATTATTGGGGTTAAAATCATATCTCTAACATCCATTTCACATATGACTTTTATGAAATTCATCTCAATATTGTGTAACAAAAAAATTACACAATAAATGGTAAAATTTGGAAGTTACAAATTTGTAGCTGAATTTGTAACACCAAATATGTTACATATTTGGATATTTGTCATAAATCTAAATATTGTAACTCTCTATTGTATGTTACAATATGTGACACTCTTTGTCATATTTATTTAATCTAAAACATTATATTATAATATAGTATAATATTACATTATATTATAAAATAATGTAACACTGGATCCCATTCATTTTGGCGCACCTAGGTTTAAACAAGCAATCCTCACATCTTGGCCACTTGTCGTGGTAATGAACCGGACATAATAAAATCAAGCAGTGTGACGGGGATTAGCCGTCTAGAATATGACGGATATCTACCTGTCATATTTTCTGAATTAGCACCCACTAGACTAACGTCTCTAAGCAAACTTTCTACGACAGTATATATATGTGCATGTGGCTCTATTCTAACATACAATACAATAGTCGTTTCATGTTGCAGCCACACAATTGAAGTTGACTTACTTGGAGTCGTTTGCTCTCAGCAAGATTTCACCCTCTAATGTATAATCCAGTTATGCTTAGCCAATACTGTAATTATCCATACAATATACTCAGATTAATTATGGCACTTTATAATTCATTAATTATTTTGGACAGTTTGGTCATTTTAAAAAATCATTTGAAAGGATTAAAGATCCTTATTTGGTTTACAACCCATTAAGGAAATTCATACAAAAATATTTGAGACTAAACCCTAAGTCTCGAGGAGACCTACCCTATGGTCTCGATACCTAGGCTCGGGTATCACAATAGTATTTTTCCATAATCCTCTAAAAATCTTTTTCATAAAAAGTTTCGCTATTAACCCGCACTTTCAACAATCGATGAAATATATAAAAGATTTTAGCCAGTATTATATCTCGAAAATACTAATTAAATTCCTTAATTATTTTTCAAGAAAATAAACTCTTAATTTTCCTTTTATTTTTCTTAAGGTTTTAATCTCTAAAAACCGTTTTAAGAAAATGACCTAATTTATCTTAATTAGGAAAACCGTTAAAAGTTTCCCATCTTGACTAGTTAATTTTTCCAAAGTCAATTAATCAAGTTTACTTACTAGAAAAATAATTCACTTAATTATTTTATCAAAATATAGGGTTTTAAACCCTCTTTTCATTTTTTAACTTATTAATAAATTAATTCTTTTATTTTTAGAAAGAATAAAAATTCTTTAATAAAAATAATTCTTACTAAACTCAAACTGGTATTTTAGGTCAAAATATGTTTTCAAAACTTACCAAGTTTTTATCTTGCAATATGCAAAATTTTACTTTTTACCTTAAGTTCCAAAATCTCATTTTTACACTAAGTGTGAAAACTCTATTTTTCACATTTTTAACTACATACTTTGTTAGGTCATAACTTGAAATTTACTTACCCAATTGTTACCAAAATTTCCCGATTCCATTTTTGGTATGTCATTTAGGTCTTTATAAAATTTAAGGTCAAAATGAGCATTTTTGATTGGTGAAATTATTTTCCAATAATGAGGTAAAAATGACCTTATTTTCAAGTTCTTAATTTTTCCAAACTTTGGCACTTAATAACTTTCAAACCGTTTAGTATTTTATTACCAAAATTTACAGTGGAATACTACGTTATACCAAGATTGTGTCCACCAAATTTTAGAAAAAGTAGGTTCATTTTCCCTAAACAGTGGCTGTCCAAACTTAGTCCCGAAATTAAGAATACGAAAAAACAGTTTTTTTACCTAAACTTTGAAATAGCATAACTCACTCTTTTTTAAACATTTTTGAGTGTTTCAAAAGCTAAATTTTATGTACTCAATCTCAACAACATCATAGTACAATTTAATTTTACAAAATAAACATATAGTGGATGCTTGACGCCTTGGAAGTCACAGCTCAAAACTTGTATTTTGTTTTTAGGGTTCTCACCAAAACTCTTAAGGATTTTGGTCCCTATTTTCAAAAATCAACACACAAGCATCATAAAAATTATATAACAACTACCATAGCCTTATTACATTACCAATAAGAAACTTTAAGCATTAAATATACAAAATAATGCTTAAAAATAAAAACCATACGATAACAACCATAAAAAGTAAACTTTTTACCTCTTGTTGTTCTTGCTAAGGTTTGGATCTTTCTACTAGCTTTGGATCCTTAAAAACCCCTTCAAAACCTTAACAAACTCCCCCAACAACATAGATAGTTAGCTATTTAAAAACCTATGGTTAAAAACTTTACAAAGTCAAGTTTTTTGAAACTTTACCTTAGGGAAACCCTTTCTAGACCAAAGCTTAGCTTCCAAGCCTTCTTAGTGTTCTTGAGGTTGAAGATGGAGAGAAAACTTGAGAGAGAATTTTCAAAAAAATGAGAGTGCAAGTGAGAGAGAGTGGGGTCAGTTGGGGAGTTGGAAGAGCTTATACAACTCTAATAATATCCTATAACCACTTGAGTGTTTTACTACCTACTTGCCTATTTACCCTAATACTTAAATAAATGGGATTAAACTTAATTAAAATTTTGTCATCCCATTTAATTCCTTCACATGGCCCGCCACCATTTAGTTTATATGTATTTATATTATTATTATTTTTTTATATAAAGGTTAATAAATATTTCCTAAGAAGAAAAATCCAATTTGACTTCCTATAATTTTTTTCACTCCTATTAAGTTTTAAAAATAAAACTTAACACATAAAAATTAAATTAAATGTCTCTCACATTTAATTTAATTAATCACACAATAAATTTTAACCTAAGGTCCATTCATGGAATAAAATTCCCCAATTCGGTAAAATTTAAGCATTTAACACAAAATGCCCTAAAATTTCTATTTTCCCTTAGGTTTATTATTTTTGACCAAATTTTAATTTTTATGAATGTATTTTATGCACAAAATATATTTGCCATAGTTTTTTAATTTATTTTCGGAGATTTTTACCCGATCAGGGTTTTTGTGTCGGTCCAAGACCGAAAGTCTTATCTTGACTTTTAAACACAAAATTCATAATTTGGCTAGAAATAACTCATGGAAATAAATTCCAAACAAGAACTCTAGCCATTCCATCTCGGCAACATTATGCCCTTTCTTGGCTGCGTCCCACCAGATGCAGGCATCTTTTTTCAGCATATAGGTCGCACAAACTACCTTCTCTCTCTCGGTAGTTCCAATGAAGTCGAAGATCCTTTCCAAAATACTAATCCATTCCTCTGCCATTGATGGGTCACTACTCCCCCCGAATATAGGTGGATTCTGGTTGCTGAACCTTTCTGATATAGGTTTTGCTCGGGCAGCTCTTGGTGCTTCTACTGGTAGTACCAGTTGCTCAATGACAACCTGCGGGCCAGGATTCCATTCTTCATTTTTTTCCAAGTGGTATTTCGTCATTTGCGGGTGGTACTTCGTTGTTTTTAGCATTATTGGGTGGCATGGGGAGTCGTCCCAAAAAGGGTATTTAACCTTTCAGCTTGGAGGGCATCAATGTCCTCCTGTCTCTTTTGCCTTCTTTCAATTTGGGCTCCCTACGTCTCCATTAGCCTTTGCTAATTATTCATCTGCTCAGCTATCTCGCAAACTCTAGCAGCTTGGTTTGGAGCTCTAGCTGCAGGCGCGCTCTGAGCTTTAGCAGCAGGTGCGGCCTGGCCCCGGCCAGCAGCACCCCTTCCTCTCTGAGCTCTTATACTTACCATTTTTGTTTGATTTAAAATAAAAAAAGATCCTAAGAGCATAGGGACAAGAAGTTAATACCAACACAGATGACCTTTTCCCTTTCAGTAGCCGCCACAAAGTCAAAGATCCTCAATCTGAGTTGCCAGATTTGGTTCCAGTTGTACTCTTTGTCCTCGGCCTCGACCCTTCCCCTGCCTTGGCCATGACCTGCATCTTGGTCAACGGCCGCTCTCTCGGCTGGGTCTGGTTGATTAACAACTCGACCTCCCCTGGCTCGAGTGTTAGGCACCATCGCAAGTCTTTATACCACAATGTATAGTAGGGAAGAATACTAACCTAGCAATAAAAATGATCATGATAGATCATGCCATAGGATTTTAGTTAGTAGGACGATAAATCTAAAAAGAGAACCCTAACTACACGTCGGGTTTCTATATCTGCCTGCTACAACTACACCAAAGACCTACAACCTAGTAGGTTTGTAAGGTCTTTACAAAAAGTATCAGCAAGATTCTCATAGTCTAACCTAATCTAGGCTATCCATCAGGATATCTAGTTTTATGTCGGTATCCTTGTCCGGCTTCTCAGGATCCTCCTTTCCCTTAAGGTATGCTATCAACCATGGAGATAGGCCAATCCACGGACCAAACGCTAGCTCGATCTTCATAAGGAAGTCATCCCATGTGTCGCGACCTAGCCGCCAATGTCTGTGACGAAACCATATCTGTGCCGGGCCTCTCAAATAAGTGCTAGCATATCGCACTCTCCATCGCTCGGGTGTGTTGGATCTCTCAAGGAATTCTGTCATGTAATGAGTCCATTGCTGAATGACACACCGATGTTGTTGATCATACTCGAGGCATCACAGATTCTCATCGTTAAAGATTCTATAGTAATCGATCCTAGGAATAGGGATCATGGGTAGGTTTCCTATCACAAGGTCACCTATCTCAGGTATATTGACCATAAACTACAATTTATAGAATTTAGGTAAATAAAAGAAAGCAAAGGAAACATATATGAAAAGACAGTACTTATAGTGAGTGCCGGTCTGTCTTTGCAAAATGTACATGTGGGTTGTCTATAGAACCGGCTCAACTCGAGCTCTAATACGAACTGCAACGTCCCAGATTTTCAAGACTCGATAATGCAGAAATATAAATGTTTTCATTTAACCAAATGTCTCAAAAACCCGTATAAAAAAACTTTTTAAAAGTCGTATGGCCATACTTAACATTTAATACAAACATATTTTATAAAGAGTAGAATGAGCCTAGTTTATGAAAATAACACAACATTTCCAAAAATAAAACAACTTCCCAAAAGGTTGGTCCACATGTACATTCGCAAGGTAGACTCTAGCGCTCATTGCTCTGCCTTGCCCTTGTTTTTACCTACAACAGGAAACAACTTGGTAAGCGAAAACGCTTAGTAAGTTTAACTTTAAAACAAAAGCATGCAGAGAATTAGGGTTCCGGATCCATCCAGACCTACACAATAAATTTCAAGAACGCAAAAGTGTCCTGGCAAACTTATGGTCATGCCTGATAACCAATGACAAATTATTTCGTATAAACAGATATATTCCTGCACTCAGAAAATCCAAGAACAAGCATATATATTATATCACAACTATTTCTTATCAACAAATAAATCCTTGCTCTCAGAAAATCCTAGAGCAAGCAGATATAATATATCACTATATAATTCAAGACCAACGCTCAACAACTTCCAACAATTCGGGCATAACACGCCCTCCAGCATAAATGCTAATTTGTAAGAGAGAACCGAGTCTCAACACTAAGATCTAGTCAATAAATATCCCCATCAAGGGTAACTATCGTGTTACCTAGGGCATTGCTACTTATCCAAGAGTAAATCCCTCACAAGGGTAACCATCAAGTTACCTAGGGCATCCCTACTTATTCAAGAGTGTAATCGAAGTTACACGGTTTTACAGAGACTTCTATATTAATCAATGGTGCTGGTGAGCAGTTGCCCCTAGGGTGTCCAACCTCACTCAAACATGGCAACCCCTAGTAAATCTATGCACTCTCACTGAATGGCCAATATTCACGACTACTATCCGGGAATAACTTATCAGAGCACTTGCTCGAGTTCTAACCGTTCACTGATTAATAAGCATGAGGGCCCCTAGGTCCCATTCATTTTGGCACCCCTAGGTTTAAACCAACAATCCTCACATCTTGGCCACTCGTCGTGGTAATGAACCAGACATAATAAAATCAAGCAGTGTAATAGGGATCAACCGTCTAGAATATGACAGTTATCTACCGGTCATATTTTCTGAATCAGCACCCACTAGACTAACGTCTCTAAGCAAACTTTCTACGACAGTGTATATATGTGCATGTGTCTCTATACTAACATACAATACAATAGTCGTTTCATGTTGCAGCCACACAAAAGAAGTAGTCTTACTTGGAGTCCTTTGCTCTCAACAAGATTTCACCCTCCAATATATAATCCAGTTATGCTTAGCCAATACTGTAATTATCCATATAGCATAATCAAATTAATTATGGCACTTTATAATTCATTAATATTATTTTGGGCAGTTTGGTCATTTAAAAAAATCATTTGAAAGGACTAAAGATCCTTATTTGGTTTTAAACCCATTAAGGAAATTCATACAAAAATATTTGAGACTAAACCCTAAGTCTCGAGGAGACCTACCCTATGGTCTCGATACCTAGGCTCGGGTATCACAATAGTATTTTTCCATAATCCTCTAAAAATCTTTTTCATAAAAAGTTTCGCTATTAACCCGCACTTTCAACAATCGATGAAATATATAAAAGATTTTAGCCAGTATTATATCTCGAAAATACTAATTAAATTCCTTAATTATTTTTCAAGAAAATAAACTCTTAATTTTCCTTTTATTTTTCTTAAGGTTTTAATCTCTAAAAACCGTTTTAAGAAAATGACCTAATTTATCTTAATTAGGAAAACCGTTAAAAATTTCCCATCTTGACTAGTTAATTTTTCCAAAGACAATTAATCAAGTTTACTTACTAAGAAAATAATTCACTTAATTATTTTCTCAAAATATAGGGTTTTAAACCCTCTTTTCATTTTTTAACTTATTAATAAATTAATTCTTTTATTTTTAGAAAGAATAAAAATTCTTTAATAAAAATAATTCTTACTAAACTCAAACTGGTATTTTAGGTCAAAATATGTTTTCAAAACTTACCAAGTTTTTATCTTGCAATATGCAAAATTTTACTTTTTACCTTAAGTTCCAAAATCTCATTTTTACACTAAGTGTGAAAACTCTATTTTTCACATTTTTAACTACATACTTTGTTAGGTCATAACTTGAAATTTACTTACCCAATTGTTACCAAAATTTCCCAATTCCATTTTTGGTATGTCATTTAGGTCTTTATAAAATTTAAGGTCAAAATGAGCATTTTTGATTGGTGAAATTATTTTCCAATAATGAGGTAAAAATGACCTTATTTTCAAGTTCTTAATTTTTCCAAACTTTGGCACTTAATAACTTTCAAACCGTTTAGTATTTTATTACCAAATTTTACAGTGGAATACTAAGTTATACCAAGATTGTGTCCACCAAATTTTAGAAAAATTAGGTTCATTTTCTTTAAACAGTGGCTGTTCAAACTTAGTCCCGAAATTAAGAATACGAAAAAATAGTTTTTTTACCTAAACTTTGAAATAGCATAACTCACTCATTTTTAAACATTTTTGAGTGTTTCAAAAGCTAAATTTTATGTACTCAATCTCAAAAACATCACAGTATAATTTAATTTTACAAAATCAATATACAATGGATGCTTGACCCCTTGGAAGTCATAGCTCAAAACTTGTATTTTGTTTTTAGGGTTCTCACCAAAACCCTTAGGGATTTTGGTCCCTATTTTCAAAAATCAACACACAAGCATCATAAAGATTATATAGAAACTACCATAGCCTTATTACATCACCAATAAGAAACTTTAAGCATTAAATATACAAAATAATGCTTAAAAATAAAAGCCATACAATAACAACCATAAAAAGTAAATTTTTTACCTCTTGTTGTTCTTGCTTAAGGTTTGGATCTTTCTACTAGCTTTGGATCCTTCAAAACCCTTTCAAAACCTTAACCAACTCCCCCAACAACATAGATAGTTAGCTATTTAAAAACCTATGGTTAAAAACTTTACAAAGTCAAGTTTTTTGAAACTTTACCTTAGGGAAACCCTTTCTAGACCAAAGCTTAGCTTCCAAGCCTTCTTAGTGTTCTTGAGGTTGAAGATGGAGAGAAAACTTGAGAGAGAGTTTTCAAAAAAGATGAGAGTGCAAGTGAGAGACAGTGGGGTCGGTTGGAGAGTTGGAAGAGCTTATACAACTCTAATAATATCCTATAACCACTTGAGTGTTTTACTACCCACTTGCCTATTTACCCTAATACTTAAATAAATGGGATTAAACTTAATTAAAATTTTGTCATCCCATTTAATTCCTTCACATGGCCAGCCACCATTTAGTTTATATATGTGTTTATATTATTATTATTTTTTATATAAATGTTAATAAATATTTCCTAAGAAGAAAAATCCAATTTGACTTCCTATATTCTTTTTCACTCCTATTAAGTTTTAAAAACAAAATTTAACACATAATAATTAAATTAAATGTCTCTCACATTTAATTTAATTAATCACACAATAAATTTTAATCTAAGGTCCATTCATGGAATAAAATTATCCAATTCGGTAAAAATTAAACATTTTACACAAAATGCCCTAAAATTTCCATTTTCCCTTAGGTTTATTGTTTTTGACCAAATTTTAATTTTTATGAATGTATTTTATGTATAAAATATATTTTCCATAGTTTTTTAATTTATTTTTGGAGATTTTTACCTGATCAGGGTTTTTGTGTCGGTCCAAGACCGAAAGTCTTATCTTGACTTTTAAACACAAAATTCATAATTTGGCTAGCAATAACTCATGGAAATAAATTCCAAACAAATATAATATTATTTATAATAATATTCTTAACTTGGGGAAAATAATCCCGACCCGAGTCGTTTCAAGGTACTCGAAACGCAGGACGTTACACACACCCACGTCACCCCCATCCGAGCCCCTCCACACCCACGACACCTCATCCGGTATGTGTATTAAAATTTTAATTTTAATTTTATTGTTTATTTTTTTTAATTTTTCTATATGCTTTTAACACATTCTATTTTTGTGTCTAAGGTCCACTACTGGCCCTCTGCTGCTGCCACTGCTTCGTCGCCACTACTGCCGCTCCGCTGCCTCTGTCGCTGCTCCGCTTTCATTTTTGTGACCAAAGTATGTTTTTATGTATATATTTTTTGTGTATTTGTTAGAAAAAATTAATTATGTGTTAGTAATTTTATATATGTTTGAGTTTTTGAATTTTAAAATAGAAAAAATTAAAATAATAGAAATTTGTTAGTTATAAATATTTTATGTTATATTATAAATATTATGGGATTTTCTGAGTGCAGGATTTAATTTTTTTTTGAAATTGTCGTATAAACTATTATGTTGCCAAATGTTTTGTGAAATTTAATTAAGTACACTAGTTTTTTTTTTGTTATATGTTATGTCAACATAATGAGAAACTAAAATTGTAATGAATATTACATAATTTAGTTAATTAGTATTTTTATAATTAATTGAAAATTATTAAACAAATTAATTAGTAGTTAATTAGAAATTAATTTATTTTTTCTGTCTCGGTATGCTTATGATTGATGGTTGTTGACCACAACCATCGACTATAGGGATATCGACACAAAAATGATAAATTTAAAATATAATTAATTAAATAATGAATGAAAAATAATAATAAAATTTATGTAATTATTGAAAAAAAATTAGTCAAAAAGTTAAATAATAATTTATTTGTAAAATTACTATTATTATTACAAATTAAAAAAATTATGAATAAATAATTAAATAAATAATAATTTATTTTTAATAATTTAATAAATTTTTTTGTGATTTAATTAATTAAATAATAAATTATGTTAAGAAAAATTAATAATTTTTTTATTAAATAACATTATCTAATATTAAATAGGTTTAAATTAGTTGAATATAGAAATTGATAATTATATTTAATAAAAGTTTAAAAAACTAATAATAAATTAGTTTAAGAAAAATTATTAATTTGTTTATAAATAACATTATCTAATAATAAATAGTAATAAATTATTTGAATATAGAAATTGATAATTATATTTAATAAAAGTTTAGAAAATAAATAATAAATAATTAAATAAATAATAAATTAGTTTAAGAAAAATTATTAATTTATTTATAAATAACATTGTCTAATATTAAATAGAAATAAATGATTTGAATATAGAAATTGATAATTATATTTAATAAAAGTTTAAAAAATTAATAATAAATAATTAAATAAATAATAAATTAGTTTAAGAAAAATAATTAATTTGTTTATAAATAACATTATCTAATATTAAACAGTAATAAATTAGTTTAATATAGAAATTGATAATTATATTTAATAAAAGTTTAAAAAATTAATAATAAATTAGTTTAAGAAAAATTGATTTGTTTATAAATAACATTATCTAATATTAAATAGTAATAAATTATTTGAATATAGAAATTGTTTACCGAGTTTTTCGGAAACGAATCACTAACAGAATAATAAAAAGATAAGAACTGTAGAAATACTGAAATGTAACTAAACAAACAGTGTTTTTACGTGGTTCAGGCGTTAACAAGCCCTAGTCCACGAGTCGATGTTATTATACTTGGAAAAGATTACAGTAAGATGGCTGGTGCATAAGAACTTCACACGCTCACAATGTTTCTCTCGGGTTCTCTTGAAGAAGATGAAGCTAGAGAGATTTTAGTAGAGTGTTTGCTATATCATTTCTTCGTCCCTCCTCTTGCAAAATGAAGGGGTCTTTATAGCTAGGGTTTTGGATTAGGGTTTTTCTCTACGTACATGAGTTTTAATTACACCAGCCATAAATAGGGATACAATTACTATAGTAGCATGGCTACAAGACTCTATGTGGGTATATTTACGTGAAAGAATGGGGAACACACAAAGTCAGCCGTCTTTTCCAAGTTGTCAGCGGAACAGTAGGCGAAAAGGTACCCTTAGGCGTGCTGGGATGTGTGCGGCTTTGACCTGACGGGCGTGTCAGGCGGGATCCTGTGTCAGGCGGATATCATTCCAAATATGCCTCCTCCAGGACTCGACCGTTTGGCTTTGTTCCGTGCGAGGCACGGAACTGCTTCCGCGGAGACCACTCGAAGAGCTTCTCCCGGAAGGAGCTTCCCCGATGGATACTCCTTCGGGAGCTCCGGGAGAGTTGACGAGTTTCCGTATGGTGTTTGCTTGGAAGAGTAATCCGGACACCAAGCGGGAGAGGTGAAGCCTTTCTGTATATCCGCGAGCTCTGGTCACCTATCGTGAAGGACATCGATAATTCTGTTTCCCCGAGGCCATCAATCTAAACGCTATCCGGAAATCTGGATAACATTTACCCCCCAAGGTCACGGAGCTTTGAGGGATCCGGGAGCTTGTACAATCGGTTTCTTAGATTAGGCGAGGGGGCACCTTCTGTGTTCCCGGAAGGGTTCCTTTTTCCCGCCTGAGTGTTAGTATGGAAAAGAAAGAGAATTTCTTCTGTTTGAGATCAAGTACTCAAGTGCGGCAAGGACCACGTGTCATTCTGGGAATGGTTCTGCGACCAAGACGTGTGCGTGAGGCGACTGGTTGAGTATGCGTGCGTCAGTCATCTAACTAATGATTTGACGGTTTTTAATGGTACTCCGGGCCCGAGGTGGTGTAATGATGGGAAATAAATACTTTATTCCCATCCGAGGAGTCATAAATAGGATCGTCGCTTCCTCTCCAGCCGTTGGATCTGATGCACACGGAATGGGAAGATCGGGACCGTCCACTTGAGGAATTCGAAACGGCCTCTTCCCTGCTATAAAAACGAGGGAAAGGACCTTTCTTCCTCTTTACGCTTTTAGATTCTCCATCTTTAGGATTTTCAGATTTCCAAACCTTCGAACTCTCAGGCTTCCCAGCTTACGTTCCCCCGAACTTGCCATCTCTTTTGGTAAGTATCTGGAAACTTTTCTTTTTGATTTGGCAGTGGGTTTACTCCGAAGTTCCTGGTTTGAATCGCCGTTCGTCTTTGCAGCTTTTACTTCTCGCGATCGTGCTGTGCAGTGATCCAGTTACTCCCTCAACCTCCAACTACCCGAACATCAGTAAGTATTTCTACTTTGCTCTTTCCTCCCAAACCTTAGGTTGTTGGTAGTTGTTAGAGTAGAGGTTTCTGCCATTATTGCTTATGTGCATTTGTGAATAGGGCTTTGGGAGGCATGTGATTGATTGTGAGTCGATAAGTAGCCTTTTCTGCATGTTTTGGCGATTTGCGTTTGGAAAGTCGTCCTGTGTTTTGCTGTTTTAGGGCGTAAGCATGAACGCCTTTAGGGTGTCTTCCTCTGGAAAAACACTTCTTTTGGTGGGCTTAGGCTCGGGGTCTGAGTCTGGTTCCTTGCTGTCCTTCGGGTGGCATGGTGCCAATCCCTCGGTAAGCTCGGTGGGAGCCTCTCCAAGCAGTTTTCGAGGAGGGTCTCCCCGACGCCTTTGATACCGCTAGGGTATGACAAGGGTGCTGACTGCTTAGAGTGTTTTCTTCTTTCTTTTCTTTTGTCCAGTGACGAACATCTCGAAGGAACAACTCCTTGCTGCGGGGGAGGCTGATTCTGCCCGAGAGAAGGGCTCTCCTGTCGCTGGTGGAAAGGGGAAAGGAAAAGCGAAAGCGGTCGCGGCTAGCCCACCAACCTCCAATAGTTCCATCTGGGAGATGGACCAAAAACCGAACCTTTTCAGGAATTATGGCATGCTAGAGCTGTATTCCTCTGAGGCAGGCCTGAAGAACATCCCAGGTCTGATGTGGCACCGTCTGTCGGTGCTGGGCGAGTCAGCTAGCCAGAGCCACGAGGGCTTTGGTGCCTGGAGTTGGGCACACATAGTGTGCGGAGCGCACTTGCCCTTAAGGAGTTACTTCGCCAATTTCTGCGTGAAGGCGGGGATTGCCCCCTTCCAGTTAATTCCTCCCAGTTACAAGCTCTTAGCGGGGTGGTTCATCTTTTGCAAGTCCCGGAGACTGGAAGCTCCTACCCCGGAGGAGGTGCTGTACTTTTATGGGTTGAAGTCTCAGCCTATGAGGGGTCACTCAGACAAGGTGGGGTTTTACAGGCTAGAAAGGCACCCGGATGTGATGTGCCCCACTTGTCATACCGCGAGGGTTCCAGACCTCCGGGAATACTGGTTCCTGACGACTGGCTTCCCGCTGAAGAGGGTGCCAGCTCTATCTTTGGATTTCAAAATCCCTGGTAAGTGTTTCCTCTTTTCCTTTTCAACTTTGTTTCTTTGTGTTTGATTTGCCTTTTGGGAGGATCTCTAACGCTTGTATTTGATTTTTGCAGAAGTCGTTCCGCGGACACCTCGCTGCGCGGAGATGATAAGGAGGTCCAAGTTCTACGAAGGGCTTTCCGAGGAAGAGTTGAGAGTGGAGGGACTTGTGACCTCCGAATCGTTGAGGGAGTATGGGTTACTCGCCTCCTTCCAAAATATCGAGCCAGTAAGTGGTAGGGGGCAGACTCAGGTGTCGGCTGACATCCGGGAGCAGATTGCCCTGGAGCTGTCTAAGGTGATCACCCAAGCCGCTCGGGACGAAAATACTCTATCTCCTAGTTGGGAGGAGAGGTTCCCCGACCCCCAGCCGGAGGGAGAGGAGATCGAGGCTCGCCACGCCGCGACTTACCCTAACGAAGGGGCTCCGGGGGCTAGTTCCTCCGGGAGAGGTAAGACTAGTTTTCGATTGATCCACACCCCCAGCCTGTCTGAAGTTTCCCAAACCTCTCAGATGGGGTTTGATCCTCGTTTCCTTAGGCTAGATCCGCGTAGGATACCTTTCGACAGGTACTGTGATAGGGTAGATGAGCTCCTCTGGTGTCTGAGTGATGGTAGTCTGCCAGAAGGTGTCATCATGGTTGACCCTTCTTCTCTCAGCATGTTCTTCCCGGACTTCAAGGAGTACGGGAGCTTCCTGGAGCAGGAAGCGATGTTTTGTTTTGCTCGGGGAAGGCCATCCACGTTTCTCGTGCATGGTCGTCCCTTTCAAACTTTTCTTTTTCTTGTTTCTTGTTCCCTGCTGGCGGGCTTGCTTGTACTTTTATGTTGCTGATTGTCTTGTCTTCCGCTTATCTTCTTTCTCATTTCTTGTTGGTTCGTTAACCTTGCTTTGTACGTTTCTTGCAGAGTATCCCGAAGCCAAGATGTTGGGAAGGGTTACTTTGCTTATTAAGAAGGCTGCCACCAGCCAGGACCCGCCCACGGGGAAAGGACGGAAGCCCAAGGCTGGTAGGGGAGGTAAGGCTGCCTCCCCCAAGAAGACAAGTGGCGAGGCGCAAGCGTCCCCGAGGGTAGAGAAGTCCCCTGCTGAAGGGCCTTCCGAGACTATGATGGTCTCGAGTAGCAGTAGCGACGGGGAAGGGCTTGTGTTCCCCGTGAGGACAACTGGGGTGAGCAAGCGTCCCGGAGGAGATGCTGAGGGTGCTAAGAACAAACGCCTTAGACACTCTTCTCCCGGTCGAAGGCAACAACAACAGCAACGACAGCAATCACAACTACAACAACAGCAGCAACAGGAACAAGAGAGACAATCACCAACGCCGCAGCAGCAGCAACAGCAACATCCAAACCAGCCGCAGCAACAAGGGCAATTACTTCTGCTACCGCAGCAGCAAAAGCAACAGACCGGGGCCTTAATATCCCGGCTGCCTCCCCCTCCAGTCCAAAGGGGGTCCCCTCTTCCGGGGTCTCCGTCTTCTCAGACAACCAATCTTCCCCTGCCTGGCCTGAAGTTCCACTTTCCACGGAAGCCGACCAGTTTTCCCGCTGCCCTCCTGGAGGGTGTAAGACGGGCCGATAGTTTTTTGAAGAGGCGGCTAGAGGCGGAGAAGGCCGTTACTCAGGGAAGGGCAGATAACTTGTCTGCCGTGAAGAGGGCTGAGCTGGCCGAGGGGGTGAGATCTCCTCACCCGGCCGGAGCGGTTCTGGATGGTCCAGCCTTGGAGAAGAGGCTGGTGCCTAGGCTTGGACGTGCATTGGCGCCGTTCGGAGCTGAGATGATGGAGGACATGGCCCTGAGCTTATGCGAGCTCAATTCTGAGAAATGGGCCATCAGTAGCAGCAAGGATCCGCTGTTGCTGACACACGCTGTGAAGCAGCAACTGTCCGGGGTAAGCCGTCAGTTGTTATTTTTTTTGGGATCACCTCTCTTTTGGTCCGGCTTTAGCTCATTCGGTTGTCTTTCCTTGCAGGCCTCTATGATCGCGGAACGCTCGTTCCGGGAGGTTGGTGCAGCTCTCGTTCAGCTGGAGGAGAGCCAGCTGGCTCGCCAGGCCTTGGAGGCGGAGAAACAGAAGCTGACCCAACAGGCCTTGGGGGCTTCGGAGAAGATTGATCAGGCCCGGCGCACGGCTGAAGAAGAGGCGGAGAAGAAATATCTTGCCAAATATCAAGAGTACCGGGCCAAGGCAGAGAATGAGTTTAGACAGCGGTCGGATGGGATTAAGACCGAAAACTCCAAGCTCCGGGAAGAGCTGTCCCAAGCCAAGGTGGAGAAAGATACCCTGGAAGCCCGCTTGCAATCAAAGAACGATCTCCTCCTTAAGCGGCAAGAGGAATATTCCACTCTTCAGAGTAAGCTGCACGACGAGGAGCAACTCCATAAGAGGAGCAGGGATCTCGTGTCTATGCTTCAGTTGGGGCTCGCCGAGAAGGATAAAGAGATCGGGGCTTTGCAATTCACTGCCAGGGGGCATGTGACCGAGAAGCAATCCGTGCTGAACCAAAATAGGGAGCAGCGCAAGGTGATAGATTCTCTTAAGGGGGAGCGGGATGCCTCCAAGGCCGAAATGGAAAAATTGAGGGCCCAACTAACTGCCGCGGAAGCACAGCTGGCAACTTCCGAGGCGGAGCGGTTGAAGGAGAAGGAGGATGCTGAGGTGATACTGAACAGGACTATTAATATATCGCATGTGGTCCTCATGCATCAACTCTGGAAAGTGAACCCGGAGGTGTTAGGCTATCTGGGAGATGATGCCGAAGCCATGAGGGAGAAGCTACTCGTGTGGGATCAGGGCCCAGAGGCGTATGTCCAAACTTATAACATTGACGATCGTGCTGAAGCTCCTGAGGCGGGATATCCCGGAGAGGCGGGGACTTCTGAACCTTCTCATGACCAAATTCCTCCTTCCAATGAGCCGACTCCGCCAGCCTCAGCTGAAACAGTGGACCCTGAAGCTGCGGTCGTGGACGCTGTAGTTACCCCCAATGCTTGAAGGGGTTTTATCTTTAATTATTTTTCATTTTGAGTTTTTCATTGCAGACATTTTTACCATAATCATAGCATTCTCCTTTCTTTTCTGCCGAGTTCTTTATTTATCCTTGCGCTTAGGGTAGACATTTATACGGTAGAAACTGTTGTAGGGGCGTATGGGGTTTTGGTTCCAACGGCCAAAACCTATGCACTTCCCACTTGAAGCTTTAACGGATGATGTCTTTTTCCCATGTAGTTTCTAGGTTACGAAGGTTTCCTGGTTCCAACGGCCAGGCTCCTTTCACCGCACTTTATCTTTCCTGAGGCAAATAGCCAATCCAGGGACTTGTAGTTATACTGTTCGCTGGGATTGCTAAGGTGAGTCGTTCCATTGTTTGGAACGGGAGTTCTTTTGGTGAGCGTCGCTAGACTTAAGGTTAGATCTTTGCGAAGCAAAACTAACTGTTGTTGCGAACCTCATTGTGGCTGACTTCAGGGACCTGGCATGGAGCCCTGCGAGGCAAGGCTTATTGCTGTTGGGGAAATCGCCACGCCCACCAGGTGTGATCCTGGAGCAGGGGCTTTGCGAAGCAAAGCCGGCTGTGAGTGGGGGGATCAAGTATGTCTGCTTCTGGAGCTGAGACTTGCAATGGCCATGGAGCTTGCCATGCATTATTTTGTGAGATCCGGAGTTGTAGCCTGCGAAGCAAGGCTTACAACCGTCGCGGATATTGCCATCTTTCGCCTCGCTGGACCCGGAGCTGGAGCTTGCGAAGCAACGCTCTACAGCGCTCGCGGATCTTGCCATCTTTCGCCTTGCGGGATCCGGAGCTGGAGCTTGCGAAGCAAAGCTCTACAGCGCTCGCGGATCTTGCCATCTTTCGCCTTGCGGGACCCGGAGCTGGAGCTTGCGAAGCAAAGCTCTACAGCGATCGCGGAGAATTCTGCAAAGGACTTGTCAGGGAGTTGGGGGTGTTTTGGCGTAGCTCTATGAACGTGCCTCGACCCCCAGTCCCGTCCATCGCTGGGCTACACAGGAGATAATACTTATGATACATAATGGCAGGCATTTCCATGGCAATTTTCACATAAGCACATATGACACGTAATGCAAGCATGTTCATGGCAACAAATAAACCTAAGCTCAACAATTTAAATATTTCGAACAATTTAAAAATTTCAAACACAATGCTAGCACATAAGTGGTGTTCTGTGTACGTTTTGTTCAAGGGGCGTATGGTTATGCCTTAGCCATGTATACCCCCCAAGTGAGCGTGGGGTCCGGACGTCTCCGGACCGCGTGGTCACTTGTTAAAACGCAGCTTTGAACGCAGGGATAAAAAGTGCAGTAAAAGCGGAGTGAATCTCTCCGTGTTTCATTGAATTAGCCTGCTAGGCGTGAGTTTTACAACAGGGAGGATTATTTCCACATTTTTCACTTTTGTTATTTTCACCAAGGACTTCCGACTGGATGGTCCGGGGCCTACTGGTAGTAACGGCGGAGGTGCTCCGCGTTCCAGGCGCGCGGGACTTTAGATTCGTCGAGTCTCTTTAAGTGATACGTCCCATGGCCCACTTTTTGTTGGACTTCGTAGGGGCCTTCCCAGTTGGGTCCGAGGACTCCTACTCCCGGGTCCTGCGTAGCAGGAAATACTCTCCGTAGGACAAGATTTCCAACTTCGAATGTACGGCTCTGGACTCTCGTGTTAAAGTGTCGGGCTATCTTGCCTTGGTACATTTTTAGTTGGACCTGCGACTGCTCCCGGAGCTCCTCGATCATGTCCAAGGACTCCTGGAGGAGGGCATGGTTCCGGGTAGGATCGTAGGTGTCTTGCCTGTGAGAGGGGATCATAGCTTCTACTGGGATGACGGCCTCGCAACCGAAGGTCATGGAATAAGGCGTGTGCCCCGTCGAAGTTCTCTCTGTTGTGCGATAAGCCCAAAGTACTCGCGGAAGTTCTTCCGGCCAGTGAGCCTTGCAGGCTTGGAGTTTTTTCTTCAACGTGGTCTTTAATATTTTGTTTACAGCTTCCACTTGTCCATTAGCCTGTGGTCTGGCGACTGCGGAAAAGCTTTTGATAATTCCATGCGAAGCACAGAAGTTCGTGAAGTGTTCACTGTCAAACTGCTTTCCGTTGTCGGACACAATTTTCCGTGGAAGCCCAAAACGACACACTATATTCCTGATGACAAAATCCAGTGCTTTTTTAGATGTGACCGTGTTCATAGGTTCAGCTTCAGTCCATTTGGTGAAGTAGTCTACCGCGACTATGGCGTACTTCACTCCACCCTTTCCAGTGGGGAGGGAACCTACTAGGTCAATGCCCCAAACGGCGAACGGCCAGGGGCTGGTCATTAGGGTAATTTCCGTAGGCGGCGCTCGCGGAACCTTGGCGTACCTCTGGCACTGCTCACACTTCCTGACATAATCCACACAATCCTTCTTCATGGTGGGCCAGAAGTATCCTTGTCGAAGGATTTTTTTGGAGAGGCTCAGCCCGGAGGTATGATCGCCACAGAAGCCTCCGTGAATCTCATGGATGATGGTGCTGACTTCGGTTCCGGCAACACACCTAAGGAAGGGTATGGACAACCCCCTGCGGTAAAGCTTTCCATCCATAACCACGTATCGGGGAGCTTGATACTGGAGCTTCCTTGCGTCCGCTTTATCGGTGGGGAGTTCTCCGGTGGTGAGAAATCTGAGGATGGGTCCTATCCAGGAGTGGGAATGGTCGATGATGGCGTTTATCCTTCGCGTCTCAGTACTGGGGGCTTCTAAGTGCCCGATGGGGACTAAGCCATACTGTTCAACCTCCGGGTCCGTTGCAAGCTTGGCCAGCGTGTCCGCAAGTGAGTTCTGGTCCCGGGGGACCTGGCGGATTTTGTAGCCTTTGAAATGCTGCAGTAGGCCGCGGGAGAGAGACACGTAGGCAGCCATCCTTTCGCCTTTCGTCTGGTATTCCCCGGATATTTGGTTTACCACAAGCAGGGAGTCGCTGTACACTTCGATTTTTTGGGCTCCGACTTCTCTGGCCAGTCGTAACCCAGCTAACATGGCTTCGTGTTCTGCCTCGTTGTTGGATGCTGGGAATGCGAAACGGAGGGCGCTCTGGAGCTGATGCCCTTGGGGAGATATTAGGATAACCCCCGCTCCAGCTCCTTTTTCATTTGAGGCTCCGTCTACGTAGACCTTCCAGGTGGGAAGTTCCGGGACAGGATCTTCTGGGATGTCATTCATTCCCGAGCACTCCACAATAAAGTCCGCGAGAGCTTGACCTTTTATGGAAACACGCGGTTGGTAGTGGACGTCGAACTGGCTTAGTTCCATGGCCCACTTAAGCAATCTGCCAGAAGACTCGGGCTTCTGCAGGACTTGTCGGAGAGGGTGGTTGGTGAGTACTTTGATGGTGTGCGCCTGGAAATATGGCCTCAGCTTCCGTGAAGCGATCAGCAAGCAGAGGGAGAGTTTCTCGATCATCGAATATCTGGACTCAGCGTCCAATAACCTCTTGCTTACGTAATACACAGGGAGCTGGATGCGGCCATCTTCCCGGACGAGAGCGGCACTTACTGCGTGCTCAGTCACAGCTAGGTACAAGAACAACGCCTCTCCTTCGACCGGTTTGGACAAAATGGGGGCTCGGGTTAAATGTTCTTTGAGGTGTTGGAAGGCCGCTTCGCATTCGGGGGTCCACTCGAACTTCTTGTTCCCTCGCAGAACATTGAAGAAGGGGATACACTTGTCGGTGGCCTTGGATACGAAGCGACTGAGAGCAGCTATCCTTCCGGTAACGCTCTGGACATCCTTATGCTTCCGGGGGGAAGGCATATCTATGAACGCCTTTATTTTTTCAGGGTTGGCTTCCACGCCGCGGGAGCTGACAATAAAACCGAGGAACTTTCCAGACGAGACCCCGAAAGTACATTTCTTTGGATTTAGCTTCATCCCGTACTTTCGGATCACGGCGAAAGCTTCCTCAAGGTCGTTACTGTGGTCCCCGGAGGTCTTGGACTTTACCAACATGTCGTCCACGTACACCTCCATGTTCCTCCCCAGTTGGTCCTTGAACATTCTGTTTACCAGACGCTGGTAAGTCGCCCCAGCATTCTTCAAACCGAAAGGCATGACCACGTAACAGTAGACACCCTTATCCGTGAGGAAGCTGGTGTGTTCCTGGTCCGCGACATGCATCTTGATCTGATTGTATCCGGAATACGCATCCATGAAGGATAAGAGTTCGTACCCGGAAGTAGCGTCCACCATCTGATCGATTCGCGGGAGAGGGAAACAATCTTTCGGGCAGGCCCTGTTTAGGTCCGTGAAGTCAATGCACATTCTCCAGGACCCATCGGGTTTCGGGACCAGAACTGGGTTGGCCAACCACACGGGATAGTGCGACTCCTGGAGAAAGCCTATGGACATCAATTTGTCCACTTCAGCTTTGACGGCTTCGGCTCTCACTGGGTCCAGTGGCCTCCTCTTTTGGCGAATTGGAGTTGCAGCTGGGTCTATGTTGAGTGCGTGGCACGCAACATTGGGATTAATCCCTGTCATATCAGCGTGGCACCATGCTAGGATATCCTGATTATCCTTCACAGTGGCCACGATCTTATCTCGAACGGCCGACGGCAGGTTTTTCCCCACCTGAATGACCTTGGTGGGTTCCTCCGGATTGAGGATCACCTCTTCGACTTCCTCCATCGGCTCTATTGCTTTCTCGATTCCCACTCTTGGGTCTAGTTCGTCAAAGTATGCCTCCTGAGCATCCCTAGTTCCTGGCAATACTTCCGCCAAAGGAATGGCAGCAAACGTCTCTCGGACCGTGTAGACGGCTCGGACGGAGACGTTATAACAGCTCCGTGCACTTCTCTGGTCTCCTCGGAGGGTGCCAATACGCCCATCGTCGCAGGGAAACTTCAAGCATAAGTGACGTATCGAGGTTATGGCCCCACAATCGATCAGGACCGGTCGGCCTAAGATGGCATTATACGCCGTGGGGCAGTCGACTACCACGAATGTGCTATGCTTGAAGGCACAAGCGTCGCTTTCTCCTCTGAGGGTGACCGGAAGTTGAATTTTGCCTAATGGCATGAGTGCGTCCCCATTGAAACCTTGAAGCTGGATGGGGCATGGGGCCAGGTCCGTCTCGGTCAATCCGATCGCGTGGAAGGCCGCTTTGAAGAGGATGTTCACGGAGCTTCCGTTATCGATCAAGATCCGTGAGACCTTCTTATTGGCAATCTGGGCTTCCACTACGAGGGGATCGTTGTGGGGGAAGTGCACATGTCGAGCATCGTCCTCCGTGAAGGTGATGGGAAGATCCATCATTCGGGGACGTTGAGCAGGTGATTGGACCAAAGCGCACATCTCCTCGGCGTGCTCTAACTCCTTCAAGTACCTCTTCTGGGAGTTGCGGGTACTTCCGGCAAGGTGTGGTCCTCCGGAAATGGTGGCGACGTGTCCGTCAACGGGTGGCGGAGCAAGGCCGGGTGGATATGGGTTGCCTGGTCCTGGAGCCAACAAGGCAATGGGCGCCGGAGCGGGTGGAGCAGGAAGTGCTGGGAACTGAGACCCGGGAGCTTGGGGGTGACCGGCTCCAGGTGCGCTAGCGGCCCCCCTCTGTCCCGGGGAATATGCAGCTCCGTGAACCACCCCCTGTCCGGGATAGATTATGGGTATTCTCACCCACTGACCGAGGTGTCCCGCTCTTGCCAGGGACTCGATCTCATCCTTCAGCTGAAGGCACTCATTCGTGGTGTGCCCCACGTCTCCGTGGAACTCACACCTCTTATTGGAGTCTCGCGGACGCCTTCCTCCGTGAGACACTTTCGGGGGCTTCCTGTAGTTGACCATATTACAGGTCGCCCGATAGACATTCTCTCGCGAGTCTATCAAACTGGTATATTCCGTGAACTTGGGCTCATAATCCTTTCGGGGTTTTTTTGAATGGTCTCCCCGGTTGGAGTTTTTTCCGCTTCGTTTGCTCCGCGATTGGCTCAAACTTCGTTCCGGGGCTTCCGCTTGCGGCTGCGGCATGCTAGGAGCGATACTACATCCGGTTTGTACCGCTCCATACCCAGAGAAATGTGTTTGACCCGGCGTCTGAACAGACGCGGAAGGCCCATACACACTCGGAGTGAATCGGGCTCCTGGAAGCGTGAGGACTGGTGCGGGAGCTTGCGAAGCAAAGCTCGGCGCAGTCACGGAAGGGGTTGGAGCCGGGGGAACTCCAAAGGCTTGCTGGTAGGCATCCTCAAGGTTGATGATTCCCTGAGCTTTTGACATGAATTCGGACAGGGTTTCTGCCCGTCTCCTTTGCATTTCTCCCCATAGCAGGGAGCCGACAGTAAGGCCCGATTGAAGGGCGATCAGCTTCATGTCATCGCTGACCTTGGTTTTTGCAGCAGCTTCCATCATTCTCTGAATGAAAGCTTTGAGGTTCTCAGTGGGTTGCTGTTTGATGTTGGTTAAGGAACCAACCTCCATGTCGTGGTCGCGGGCAGCAATAAACTGCCTCCTAAACGCGGACTGTAGCTCCTTCCAACTGTGGATTGATCCGGGAGCTATCTTTTCCACCAGTCCTCCGCAGACTTGGTAAGGGTGAGTGAAAAGCACATGCATTTGGCGTCCTCACTGACGCGCGCCACTTGCATCATTTTATTGTATTTAGCTAGGTGGGTACGCGGGTCTGTCCTCCCATCATATAATTCTATGTGAGGCATTTTGAAGTTATCTGGGAGGGACGTTTCCGCGATCCTCCTAATACATGGTTCCGGGTCTTCCTCCTCAGAATCTGACAGGGCCCCACTTTGCTTCCGGACCAGCTTGGTCAAGGCAGCAATCTGCTCCTCGAGCCTCTTCGTATCACTTTCCGGGAGGTCACGTCCCCGGAGCTTGTCATTAATATGATTTCGGAGGTCATCTCCGCGAGGCCGGGCTTTTTCCCCTTTGGCCTTCTCATACTTGGCCTCCAACCTTCTTCTTAGGTCCACCGTGGACCAGCTATCTTCGGAGTGCGAGTTCGCAGCCCGACCGTCCTGATTGACGGAATCACTGGGGCGGTTGTTCCTTCCCCTAGGCCTGGGTGCCTTAGCACCGGGCCCTTTAGGCACAGAGTGCCCCCTTGGGGCTGAAGGGCGTCTGGGCTTAGGAGCGCCAGAGACCTTCTGCGCGCGGGGGGGGCAGTCGGCCTGGTGATTCACGCCTTTAGGAGGTGCAGGGGCGTCAGCGCGCACAGGCTCTCCCACTTTTTCTTTGCCCTTGTTAGGGGCGGCTTTGGATGGTCCAGCAGCGGCTGGATCCGGCATGGGGGCATCAGCACCACCTCGAACAGAGGTATCCTCGTCCGAGTCGCCTAGATCTCCGAACCTACTTTGGAGGCGTTCCATCATGCGTTGCATTCTTTCGGAGACGCGCTCCTGCTCAGCAAGCTTGGCCTTAGTGGCCACCAGTTCTTCGGCTACTTGGACCAGTTCTGGGTCCTTCTCATAGTAGCAGCCGTCCTTGTAATAACCGTCTTGGACATACTCTTCTTCGTCTTCTAAGTATGTTGTATCTTCGGTACTGACCTGATCCTGGCGGGATGTCGGGTCTTCACCTTGGTAGTCTAAGGGTTCACTTTGCACCACATCTTCCATCACGGTATCGGGGTTGACCGTAGCATTTTTGTCAACAGCGGATTTTCTCGTAGTCACCATCTCTTTAGCACGAAGTGAATACAAAAACGTACACAGAAAAAGAGCTGACTAACAACTTCCTACAGCTCTCAATGAAAGCACCAAAATGTTTACCGAGTTTTTCGGAAACGAATCACTAACAGAATAATAAAAAGATAAGAACTGTAGAAATACTGAAATGTAACTAAACAAACAGTGTTTTTACGTGGTTCAGGCGTTAACAAGCCCTAGTCCACGAGTCGATGTTATTATACTTGGAAAAGATTACAGTAAGATGGCTGGTGCATAAGAACTTCACACGCTCACAATGTTTCTCTCGGGTTCTCTTGAAGAAGATGAAGCTAGAGAGATTTTAGTAGAGTGTTTGCTATATCATTTCTTCGTCCCTCCTCTTGCAAAATGAAGGGGTCTTTATAGCTAGGGTTTTGGATTAGGGTTTTTCTCTACGTACATGAGTTTTAATTACACCAGCCATAAATAGGGATACAATTACTATAGTAGCATGGCTACAAGACTCTATGTGGGTATATTTACGTGAAAGAATGGGGAACACACAAAGTCAGCCGTCTTTTCCAAGTTGTCAGCGGAACAGTAGGCGAAAAGGTACCCTTAGGCGTGCTGGGATGTGTGCGGCTTTGACCTGACGGGCGTGTCAGGCGGGATCCTGTGTCAGGCGGATATCATTCCAAATATGCCTCCTCCAGGACTCGACCGTTTGGCTTTGTTCCGTGCGAGGCACGGAACTGCTTCCGCGGAGACCACTCGAAGAGCTTCTCCCGGAAGGAGCTTCCCCGATGGATACTCCTTCGGGAGCTCCGGGAGAGTTGACGAGTTTCCGTATGGTGTTTGCTTGGAAGAGTAATCCGGACACCAAGCGGGAGAGGTGAAGCCTTTCTGTATATCCGCGAGCTCTGGTCACCTATCGTGAAGGACATCGATAATTCTGTTTCCCCGAGGCCATCAATCTAAACGCTATCCGGAAATCTGGATAACAGAAATTGATAATTATATTTAATAAAAGTTTAAAAAATTAATAATACATAATAAATTAGTTTAAGAAAAATTATTAATTTGTTTATAAATAATATTATTTAATAAAACATCATAAAATAGCAGAAGATATTATAATATTGCTTAAGATTTCAAAAATGATAACAATTTTTTTTTTGTTTCCATTCCTATTCACATTACTAAAACTCACACACTCTTATAACACTTTAGATGACGATTGACAAGAGTTGGACAACATTGAGAAATCGTGATTGTCAAGAATATTAAAATGGTCTACAATCCTTTTTGACGATGGCCTCAGAACATAAGGATTTTGATGGAAGAATTGGGTGTCAGTGTATCAAATGCTTAAATAATAGGCTTGAAACTTTACTTGTTGAAACACACGTATTCAATAGGGGTTTTTTATCAAGGTTATGAGAGGTGGATTTATCACGGGGAAGAGGGACTAGATGTTGTTGATGAGGATGAAGTTGATGTTGGGTTTGCCCTTATAAAACCATGTCAAACATTTAACATGATTTCATATTATCAATAAAAGTAGTAGAAATCATTTAGTTTGACAATCGTGTTGCTTGCTTGTTTTATTATATGATAATTGAAATAATACAAACATTTATAAAATCCCGAACATATGGATAATTACAATTATAATGACTAGGTCACAATGGATTATAGTTGTAATTATATGTTTAAAAGAACGAGTCCTAAGAGTAGATCAGTGCATTGAATTTTCACTGATTAAGCAATCTACGATATGATCTACTTACACATTTGGGGTGTGATTTCTTGTCTAAGGCATCGACCAAGTAGATAAGATCAGATGTATTTAGTTACATCGGACTAGGACCGATATTAATTATTGATTGATAAATAAGTATCATTGTTATCGAATCTAATCAATGTCACAACGTTGACCATATGTTAAGTCCATCTTAATTCTGAGTGATAATATTCTGCTAATTATATTATTTAAATCTTTTGACTTGTTCGTTACCAGCTTACCCTGCGGTCTAGCCCATACATACATCTTAGAGATTTAGTAGTGTAATTGAGTGAGAGTATTATTCATAGATATGAAATCTATAACTTCTGTATGAGAAGTGAAAAGATGATTTCCTTAATTGCTTTGTTCAAAATGTTAAATGATTGAGATCACATTTCTGTGATTAAGTTCACAGAAATATCATTTATAAGGAACTTAGTGGGAGTTAAGGATAAAATACTGATGAGGGGTAAAATGGGAATTTGCACCCATCTCATTAGTAAGTCATCGATAGAGGATTGATTGACTATAATGGTTATAACAATGGATAACGTATTTATGGTTTTGAAAATACGTTCTATGAATTCAAGAGTTCAATTTCGAGTTTATAGTGGAGTCACGAGGAATTAATAAGGTAGTGAAATTATTCGTAAATAAATTCACGGTAACTTGTTGGAGCTTGATTTCGTGGATCCATGGTCACCGCATCACCTTTGAGTAAATCATCTAGAATGTCTCAATTAATTGATTTAATTATCAATTAGGATTTTTAAAGTTGACTAGGTCAATTTTGGAAAATTTATAGAGATATGAGATTTAGAGAATAAAAGAGAATCTTTGGGTAAATTTATTAATATTGATAAATTGGTGTCAATATAAATAAATAGTATTAAATCAAGTTTCAAATTATAATTAGTTAACTTGAATAAGGATTTAATTAATTAATTAAAAAAAAGGTTTTGAATTTAGGCCCAATTGGGATTTAAATTCAAAACAAAGAAATTGGGCCCAAGTCCATTTATGGTAGCCCAATGATTTTATATTTTTTTATTATTTTTAATTAATTTAAATTTAAATTTAAATAAATCCCATTAAGTTGCCTATTTAAGGAATATGTGTTGGGAAAATATAAATTGTCTCAATGGAAATGGTAAGAAAATATTACAACTCTATGCAAAATATTACAATAGACAATGATTGATTAAATAAAGTGTTACAACTCTATAACTGAAAATACAAATAAAAGAAGAAGGAGATGTAAGATGATAAAAATAGAAAATACAACTCTATTACAAAAGATACAAATAAACTATAAATGTTTGAACAAAAAGAATTAAAAAGATTACAACTCTTAAACAAAATGTACAAGTAAATAGAACAAGAAGAAATAGTAGAAAAGCAAATGGAAGAAAATAAGAACAAGAATGAAAACAATAAACTCTCACTCACACAACCAAAGTGAAGAGTGTTGGAGATCACCAACTTGAACAATGTTTGAAACCTTTGTCCAAAAGCTTATTTCCCCCTAACTCAAGCACTAAGGGATCTCTCACACATATTGGAAAAGCTTTATGGAATTATCAAGCCTCAAGGTGTTTCTAGCCAAGTGCTCTAATGGATAGAAATGTTGTGTCTTACAAGTGAGCTATAGGCTCCTATTTATTAAGTTTAGAGACACCCTTTGAATTTCAAATTCCACCAACCCCCATGGCTGTGACTAATGTTTAATTGGATTAATATGGAATTAAAAATGAGATTTGTGAGTTATTTGGGTTTTTTGAACCGTTCAACAAAGATTGAAAAAACTGAAAAATTGGTCAGTTTTGGCTTGTGGCCGCGGCCAGAGACATTAGTGGCCGTGGCCACTGGTCTCTGTCCCACAGGCTGCGGCCACCAACATTCAGTGGCCGCGGCCACCGACCAATTTCAGCACTTAAAAATGTGCTGTTTTTCCAAACGGTTCCAAACCCTCCCAAATGATTTTGTAACTCCCAAAACACATTATTGAGGTTAAAATCATATCTCTAACAGCCATATTACATATGACTTTATGAAATTCATCTCAATATTGTGTAACAATAATTTTACACAATAAAGGGTAATATTTGGAAGTTACAAATTTATAACACCAAATATGTTACATTATTTGGATATATCTCATATATCTAAATATTGTAACTCTCTATTATATGTTACAACATGTGACACACTTTGTCACATTTATTTAATCTAAAACATTATATTATAATATAATATAATATTACATTATATTATAAAATAATATAACAATATGATATCTAGGGTTTTCATGAGGAAGTCAGTTCCAGTTGATTCATTTGGTAAGTGAAAACCTAGACACTCTAATCCTTTCTTAGCCACTATCTCTTATTCTCTTCTAGATCTCCATCTCATGTGTTGTTGATCAAAGGCTTGGTGAGGAAGACTGTGTTGTTGATCTAGTTCAATCTCTTGATAATACTTTGCTACAGAAATGAATCAAGGGTTAGAGAGATTGAAGGAAGGAGTTGTTCTAGTTTCGCTGAGTATTCGTAAGCTTCTATATTTTTTTATTTATGTTAATTTATGAATCTAATGTTTATATGTATGTCATGTTATTCTATGTTTCTATTATGTGTTTGGAAAAATAATAGGAAGAATGCATCTAGATTTAAATTCCAAGATCTTCCAGTTGATGAGATGATTCCCATAGTGGAGGACTTCCTCTTACCGACAAATGAGGATGTAGACAATAATTACGACGAGTTGTATGGGGAGATTGAAGCTGAGTTGTATCCTGGCTGTGATTGGATTTCTTCCCTTAGCTTTTTAGCTAAGCTATTGCATTTGAAAGTTAGCGAGAAGATTCCTAACAACATATTTGATGAATTATTGGAAAGATATTGTTCAGTTGTTTTTTAGCCCAAAATTTATCGCGCGATCCAACCAAAACAAGAAAAACAGAAAAGAAATGAAGTATACATCGACACAAGGTACAAAATCGTTGGCAACTAAGCGTCACCAATTTGTAAGTAAAAATATTAATTTAATTTAACAAAATTATACGTGTGTATAATTTAACACACTATCTCTACATTTGTATAGGCAAACCCTGATGAACATGTTATTGATACTTGGAAAGATAGCCATTTGAGAAAATCAACAAAAGTTTTTGTCAATGACGCGGCTCGAGAAACTTTTGTAAGTTTAAACTTTTGTGTTATTATATTCATAAAACTATGTTATTGTTGTGTTTCTAACAATTTTTATGAATAGGAAAAAATGACGGAAGAGCTTGAGAGGGCACGACTTCAAAGCCAGTCTCAAGGATCGACGAAGGGATCTGAAACTGGATCTGGTACTGATTCCTCGTCGGTCAATCAGTACGAGATTATGAGTAAAGTACTTGGGGAGAGGTCTGACTTTCAAAGAGGAGTGTGTTACAGCAAAGGGAAAGGGAAAAAATCAGCTTCCAGCTCCACAAGTCAAAGTCAGTCACAAGCCCCACCTGCTCATACGCCTCAAGAAGACATGGCTACTATGACGGAGATGATGAAGACAATGCGTGAAGAGCTCTTGATGTTGAGATCTCAACATGGTCCATCTGGTAACCCTCAACATACCAGTTCACAAACTGAGTCGCGATTTGACAACCTTCTGCAACGATATTTACCATCACAACTTGAAGGTGGTATATCTTCTCAAAGTACACCTTCTTGGCCGATGCCACAACAACAACAACATTTTCATCCACCTCAACAGAATTCTCCTAACATGTATGGAGGTACATCACAACAATTTTAGTACATGTATGGACGCTCCTCCCAGTCCCTTCCTTTTTATTACCCCGATGTCCCTGTAGGATCTTAGACATCACATCCTAAGCATCGTGACTTTGGGGATTCATCTCAACAACAGCAGCAACACCTGCATCAGTAGAGGTATGGTCAATTTGTGAGTTCGTCGCAGCAGCAGCAACAGAGGTATGGTCAGTTTGAGAGTTTATTGCATCAGTCTCCCTCGGCACGGCCACTGACTCGACAATTTTTAGACTCGTTTGGATTATCTTCGCAGCAGTCTCCACAAGCTTATTACCCTTCACCACCAGCACCACAGTTTGCTTCACCACCATTGTCGCGCCCTAACATTGGTGAAGATATTGACTTGAATGTTAATGCATATTTCTCGTCTGGTTGGCCCGATCCAAACAATAATAATTAGTTTGCATTTTTTAATTAAATTAAGGCAATTGATATTTTATTATGATTATTTTATATGTAATTAAATTAAGACAATTGATATTTTTATTATGTGAATTTTATGATTAGTTAATATGTAATTTTGTTTGATGAATATTAATTATTAATAATTATTTATCATTAAATAAAATAAAATGAATTATTATATTTTAATATTTTTTATAAAAAAATTATTAATTAATTACCGGTGGATTATTAGGGGTGGGACCCGCTGGTATTAAATGAGTAAAACACGATGTTGGCTACTTTTTACACCGGCGGAGTCTGTGTAATGACCCACTACTCTAGACTATTTGGACCATTAACGAAACTATACATAAAACTTACATTTTTACGAAAATACCATAATTTATTGAGTAACTTGCAAAATAAGAGTTATTTACAAATAAACAGAATACTAAGAGGGATTATGGGATCCCATTGTTTTTAAAACAAAAGATGATTAAAAATAAAAGACATTACATAATTGGTGCGGAAAATACACATAAAATCATAAAAACATAAAATGAGACTACATCCTCGAATCGAATAACGCTCGGCCCCTTGACTCCATTCACCATCGATACACATCCTCCAACCGTCACGAATCTTACCGCCTCTAAAGCTTATTTTCCTGCACATAAAACAGAAAGGAATGAGCCTAATGCCCAGCAAGGAAAATCTAACACATAGTCATACACATAATTTCATAAGAAACATAAAGACTTAACATAATACATATAACATACACTTATTATAATGGCCATTATTACTTGGGGTCCCATAGACTAAACAAGCATATGCCCATGAGATTAGTGGGGTCCTACTAGCTAAGTAGGTCATATGCCCATAATCTATTTGGGGTCTTGTTAGCCTTATGGGTCATATGCCCAAGCCTACAAACATACATACATACATACATACATACATACATACATACATACATACATATCATAACACATTTAATAACATAAAACATAAGATAACATAAGCATATAACATATTGATTCTAGCCTATTTTCCTTACCAAAGTTACCGGGATATAATGGACTGAGTTGGGACTTTTTGGAACACTCCTAAAACCATAAGAAAGAGTGAGTCTAAAGAAAGGAGATGAAATGAAAGAGATGGAAAGACTAAACCATAAAAACATACTTACCGACTTATATGCTTAAGAACTTGGATTCCCTAACCAAAATAAGAATGAGGTTAGGGGACTGAGTAGAAGGTTTTGAGAAAGGAAATAACATGAAATAGAGTTTCGGGTTTACCTCAAAGATTTGCAAGATCAATCTAACCTCCACCGAAATACTATAGAACTCACTTCCCAAAGTGTTTGATAAGCTTATGATGTTTAAGCTTATAGTTTTTCCCAAACCAAGTGTTTACACTCTCACACTCACTTAACACTAGCAGCTTCTGAACTTAGAGCAAATGGTGAATAATGGCTGGGTACTAGGTCCTATTTATAGAGTTTGGGAATGAAAATATCTTGATTTTACTTGAATAAAAATAATGGCTATTTAGGTGAAAATCATTTGAATAATCGTTCAGCAGAGGCTGAAGACTCGTTCAAAAGATGCTGGACTGTTGAAGGAGTTTGAATGGCTGAAAGGAAATGAATTCAAAAACGTTTGAACATATGCTGAAGGAGGCGATATATCGCCCCCTGTAGGCGATATATCGCCTGGGCCAGTATGCCCGAGGCTCCCGTGCATCGTCTCGTGTTTTCCGTATCTACGTGCTGCGATATATCGCCCCCTATAGCTGCGATATATCGGCATACGCTGATTAATTAAACACGAGATTACACATTTTTAGCTAAGTTTGAATGGGGTAAACAGCCTTGACTAAGCCCTCAACGTATTCAAAGCTGCTGACTGACCCTATAACATTCAAACTTTACTCCTTATTATTTTTAATCCTCAAAATACTTAATCCTTAATTACCATTCATAACATGTGCTTAAAATCCTATTGGTTGATGTCTAAACCTTATAATATAACAAATACTATCCTTAATATCAGTCATATAATCAAACCTTAGGTTATACTTAATATTCTTAAACTATAGGTTAAACTTAGAAAATCTATAAGTACTACTATGAGTGTCCAAATAATTCCCGGTCTGAACCAAAAATCCATAGTAACAAAGATAACACTAAACATACTATAATACTACTAAACAAATAGCTAAGTAAAGTTCTTGGACTCTACAGTCTGCCCCTAATAATCCACCGGTATTAATATACTACCAGTGGGGTGTCAGTTCGCCGATAATAACCATAATTACCGACCAACTATTACCAGCAGAACCCCACTGGTAATGAACATTATCGGTGGAATCCAGTGTTATTACCGACGGAAGGCTCCGCCGGTAATAATGTGTTCTATTGTAGTGGTTTAAATGAGAAGGAGATGAATGAATCACAAGAGTGTATTTCACTTACCTTGAGCTTGGTCTTGCTTAGGATTGGCACCCTAGCTTCAAAGGAGTCCTTCCTTGAGAGGGAAATGGAGAGGGAGAGAGCCTCTAATTTTTTTCTCTTTTTCAGAGTTAGAGAAATGAAAAGGGAATGGGAAGGAGGGTGCCTTTGTTTTGGGGGAAAAATGATAGAGAAAAGTGTTTTGAGAAAAAAAAACAATGATTAAACCCTTGATTTGTGAATGGCTAAGACTCTTCCTATTCTCCTTGGGGTATGTGTCCTAGCTCTTGAGAGCCCTAGGACCTACCTTGCTGCCCACCCCTCTCTCTCTCTTCCCTTGGAAATTACTTTTATGCCCTTGCTTATTTTACCTCACATTTAAGGGATCCAAGGGCCCTTTGAGAATTTTGTGCTCTAAATTTCCCTTAACTTTTAAACTATAGTTTTTAAATATCTCCAAGCTTAATTAATTAAATTAAATGAGACCCAAAAATAAATTTATCACATATCACATCATTTTGGTAATTTTAACAAATTGACCAAAATGCCCGTAGAGGTCCTAGCAAGAAATTCTCATTCTTGAGCCTGGTTGATTGGAATTCAAATCTCGATCAATTTTGCTTAAATTTATTGGCTTAACTGTAAAGTCCCAGTTGCCGAAAAAAATTAATATTTTTATGCCATAGTATTTCCTATTTTATTTAATCTGAGATTTTTCTCCCACTAGGGTTTGTTCCTTGGTCCGAGACCAATCTTTCTTTGCATAATGCTAGATCCTTTACTGGATCATTACATTGGCTACAAAAATTCACGAATCATCACAAATTCATATAATATCATTTATCAAAATAATATTCCACATAATTCTTTACCAGCTCAAATCGACTACTAACGAGTGTTCAAAACACGAGATGTTACAATACCTACAATTTATACAAGTTTCGTTCTCGAAACTTAGAACAGCTATGGGCATAACTTTCTCATCCGGTCTTCGGGTTCCCATGTTGCTTCTTCTACCCCATGGTTACCCCACTACACCTTAACCAAGGATCTAGTCTTGTTACGCAACACCTTATCCTTATGATCCAGAATCCTTACTGGTTTTTCCCTCATAAAACAGTTTCAGATCCACCTCAACTGTTTGTAACAAAGTACATGGCTCAGGTCTTCCACATATTTTATCAGCATAGATAAATGGTATACATCATGTACTCGAGCCAAAGTAGGTGGGAGAGCTAATAGGTAGGCTACCACGCTGATTTTGTCCACTATCTCAAAAAGTCTGATATTCCTTGGACTTAATTTTCCTTTCTTACCAAAATGCAGAACTCCCTTCAACGGAGCCACCTTCAGGAGCACCTTATCCCCAGCTTCAAATGCCAAGGGTCTTTGACGTCGGCCTGCGTATTTGTGCTAACGAATGTTAGAGAATATATCTTATTGCTCAATGGAAATATGGAAAACCAATATACAAATCTATGCAAAAAATACAATAGACAAGGTAATTGATTAAATAAATATTACAACTCAATTGCTCAAAATACAAGTAACTAGAAAGGTGTAGAAGAAGAAGATTACAAACTCAAAAAAATAATAATACAAGTAAATAAGATCAACAAGATCAAAAGAATGAAAATAAAACAAACTCTCACATAACCAAAGTGTAGAGTAGTGGGGATCACCAACTTGAACAAGGTTCAAGACCTTTGTCCAAAAGCTTATTTCCCCCTATTCTCTAAGCACTAAGGGATCTCTCTAGGAAATAGCTCTCTGGAATTATCAAGCCTTTCAGTGTATTTTCCAGCCAAGTGCTTTGTGGATGAAAAATGGTGTGTCATACAAGTGAGCATTAGGCTCCTATTTATAGAGTTTGAGATACCTTTTGGATTTCAAATTCCACCAATCCCCATGGATGTTACCAATGTTTAATTGGATTAATATGGAATTAAAATTGAGATTTGGGAGTTATTTGGGTTTTTAGAACCGTTCAACACATTTGGAAAAAACTGAAAATTTGGCCTGAAATGCACCTATGGCCGTGGCCAGGGACATCAGTGGCCGCGGCCACTGCTTTCTGTCTTCGCGACCACATCCCATTTTCAGCACATGAAAATGTGTTGTTTTCCAAACGGTTCCAAACCCTCCCAAATGACTTTGTAACTCCCAAAACACATTATTGGGGTTAAAATCATATCTCCAACAACCATATTTTATAATGGCTTTATGAAATCCAATCTCAAATGTGTAACATATAATATACACATTATTGGGTAATATTTGGGAGTTACAAATTTGTAACTGATTTTGTAACTCCAAAATATGTCACATTTAGGCACACACATGTGTCCAATTTTGTGACTCTCAATAATATGTTACAAGGTGTGACAAATCACATTTTGTCACATTATTTGATCTAATATTATATTATATGAAATAATATAACATTCCCCCACTAGATTAAATAATCACTTTTGTAACACTTATTTAATCAATCAAACATTATATTAAAATATAATATTCCCTCACTTGATTAAATAATCACTCTCTATAGAAACCTTTGCATTGGTGTATAAAGTAAAATATCTTTCGACTGGAATTTTACCTTAGTGTAATTATCACAAAGTTTGTTGAAATTTTGGTTGCCGAAGCATTGAACCACTATCCCTTGATAACAAACTGGTGATAACACACACACATTTGCTATGTTCACTTGAGACCTCAATGTCTTGCTTTTGCATCGTTAATGGCCATGTGCACATTCCATTCATAGACTTTTTCTTGAGAATGGCTCCCAATTCTCATGAGGGGAGGCACCACCCCTAGGTCTATATAGGTAGAACTCTTACAGTATTTTGTTACCCTAAAATACTTGTCTTTTCAAGACCGAGTTCTATTAAAAAACCTTTCGGTTTTAACCCTCATTTTGGTAACACACTAGTACTCATATCTCAGATGGGACAAAATCTGAGTACTACTATCTATTCACTTGATTGACTTGTTATTACCTATTGAACCTAATACTAGTTTGGTTACTAGTATTAAGATAGGTTACCATCAACTGTGAATCTCTTTAGGGAGTCTAAGTCCCACCCCTTGAGATGTAGAAATGATTTCATTTGATTCATTTCTTTTCTCATGTATGCATACTTAGACACTCTCATTATTTTATTCAAACTTTGTTGCTAGCCATAGTTTGATTAAAATAGTTACCCCTTTAAAATAGTGATTTTGACCATAGTCAACACCCCCACTATTTTATAGTTTAATATCCAAAATAAACATTTGAATATTAATTCTAGAAATCTCTTTGTTTCTAAAATTCTCCTTTATGTTTTAAATTGATTCCTTCTTGAATCAAAATATTACAAACAGTAACTTTAGACACCAAGCATGTCTAGATTTATTCATTCTATACACATATAACGAATGTGATTTAGAATGTGGAATTCCAAATCACCTATTTGATAGGATGACCAAATTAATCAATTGATTAACAACAAAATAAATTGATTAACTTTGGAGCATCACCCCCACATTTCTCACATAGTGATAATAAAATACCACTTTAAAATAGAAATCTCTTCATTTCTATTAAGTCATTTATCCTCCAAGATAAATCTAGACTTATGGTTCTCAAAGTTCATCATGAGTCCTCTAAGCCACATGATAAACTTTCAAGATAAAACCTCAATGTTTATCTTGATTTATTTACTTGCTAAAGCAAGAAACACTTATTTGAAAGTAACTTTCACTTGGTTGCTTTCTTTTATATGTTTCACAAAATAAAATGTGAACACAAATGTAATGTGAGAATTTGTCAAACAAATAATCACAAATTTTCAATTTTAGTTGTCTAAATAATCTCAAAATCACTTAAACAACTTTTGTGTATTTCTTAAGAGTCTCTTTGAGATTCTTTTGAAAACATCAATTTGACATCTATTGATTTTCTCATCAAAATCAAAATGAAAATGTCAATTTTTATTTTTTTAAACACTTTAAATCAAAGAAAATAAACCCTCATTGATTTATTTAAATACTTTGATTTCTTATGTTTTGTTTAAAATTATCTCCTCATTGAGATTAATTTAAACATATCACCATCTTTAACCAAAGTGAATAAAGTTCTCTTTTATTCACTATTGGTGTAAATATTCAAAATTGCTTCTCCAATTTTGTAATGTCTCCTCATTGAGATATACAATATTTAAGAATTATTGTCACTAAATAATTCTCAAATATATTTCATTTGACCACACTCTAGACTATAAGTCTAATGAGTCAACATGTCATCCCACAATTTTTGAATCCACTTTGATCCATTTTTCTTGCAATGGCAAGACACAACCATTAAAAGATGTACCCCCTTAGTTTCATCTTTTCTTATCTCATAAAGTGAGATGGTAAACACTTAAATGGGGAATTTCATTTCTCAAATAATTCCTTTTATTTACCAAATAAATGGTAACTCATCACATTGCAATAATATAGGATAAACATATTAACATCTCACAAATATTTGCATGATTATAATTTCACATAGTTGTCAACATACATGACTAATATCATACTAATATGGCTCTTTATTAATATGAGAACATGAATTACAAATATCATACACATATTATTTCACATTTCTATTGATTCACAAAATCAATATATTTACACATGTCATATAAAACTCATATAGTTGCCATTCTAATAATTTCTCATTAACAAAAAATAGGACAATTCTATGATCACATATCATAAAACTCAAGATATTAAATTATCTTCTAATCTAACCAATAAAAAAAAGAGATTAGAAAACAATGAATCTCATTTGTAACATTTTCTTCTTCTCATTTCTATCACTATAAGAAAACCATAAGATCTTCTAAGAAAACCAAAGAAGAACATTACCTTATCTTACCATCTTTGGATCCTCACAACATCTCTATGGTTTCTCCTTCCATTGAAAAGGAAATATAAGCTTTTGATTGTTAGAGAATATATCTTATTGCTCAATGGAATATGGAAAAACCAATATACAACTCTATGCAACAAATACAATAGACAAGGTAATTGATTAAATAAATATTACAACTCAATTGCTCAAAATACAAGTAACTAGAAAGGTATAGAAGAAGAAGATTACAAACTCAAAACAATAATAATACAAGTAAATAAGATCAACAAGATCAAAAGAATGAAAATAAAACAAACTCTCACACAACCAAAGTGTAGAGTAGTGGGGATCACCAACTTGAACAAGGTTCAAGACCTTTGTCCAAAAGCTTATTTCCCCCTATTCTCTAGGCACTAAGGGATCTCTTTAGGAAATAGCTGTAACGCCCTAGATAGCCAAGACCATTACACTGTGTGTTTGTAAAAGTGTTGGACTTGCTAATCAAGTCATTTAATTAAGAACATGTTACTAATACTATAATGGAACTAGGGTTAAAATATTTTGGTCTTAAAAGTCACATTTCTCATAAAGAAACATTTCCTGTTTACACGGGATCCCAAAAATATTAGAATTAAAACCATTTACAAAAGATTCGAGAATTAAATACAGTATTAGCCATATTAAGGCAAAATAGACAATTAGGCAGCTCTGTCCTGATCCACTCCTCGGCCATGGCGACCGAACAACTGGCTATGTACATTCAACCCCGCAGCTCTCCATCTCAGGATTGGTCCAACTTGCCTTTGCCTTTGCCTTTACCTGCACCACGTAGCACCCGTGAGACAAGGCCTAGCAAGAAAACACAGCAACAGAGCATAAGCAATCAACAGACAATTCAATATCTCATATTGCATAAACATGTTCTCAACCATATAAACATTCAGAATTACAAAGTATTCAGCATACTAAACATATCAACTCATATCATATATCAATTTACAAATGATAACTAGGGTTAGCGCCCTCAGGCCGCAACCTCCGTTATCCCACTGACTTCGGCCCGCTTAAACCGAGCTCAGTGAATATAAAGATGTCCTTGGATACCAGTGGCCAAGCCGTGCCCTGTGCGCAAATATTTTGTACGACACCCTTAGACCGCTATCACATGTCCCATGGCATAATACCATCATTGACATTATACAAATATCGGGAGCTCTTAGTCCCATCACAAACATATAACCGGGTGCAGTTTTCTTACCTTTAAATTCACTAGCTTTGTTCACTTGATTCCTTGAGCACGATTCCTATCAAGCCCTAGCGCTCACCTAATCACAACCATAGATCAAAGTCATCACCAAACCTCAAGTCCAAAACCTAACCTCGGGAACAATCCTGAGCCCTCGGGAAGCTCTAATTCCACCAAACGGGGTGGTGGGATTGAACCCCGAACCCCCGGGCAAAAACCCTTGAAAATAACTCAAAAACCCCTTTCTAAAAACAGGGTAGCGCTACAACGCTCTAAGGAGGGCGCTACAGTGCTACAAGCAAAACCAGAACACCCTCAGAATGCTTGGCCTAGCGCTACAGCGCCCAAAGGCTAGCGCTGTAGCGCTAGTCACAGACAGCCAATACAACATTTTCCCTTCTTGCGATTTCCCCGAGCCAACCCTTACCAAAACTCTTCCAATCCTCAACCAAACTTAAAAACAAGCTTATTAACATATCCCACTCATCCCAAGCATCAAAATCATACAAAACCTAACCACATGCATCCCTAATCTCAAAATTCACCATAGTTGCTCCTAGACTTCAGAAACTCAGCAAAAACAATCAAAACTTCAAAGTTTAAAGCTTAGAATTTTATACCTTTGATGGAAATTCGACTTTGAGTTAGTCTCTAGACCTCCTTAGCTTGCTCTTCCTCAATCCTTGGCTTGAATTCCCCTAAGGTTCCCATCAACTCAGCTTAGACACCATAGTTCAAACAATCCAAACCAGAAACTGAAAACTCCAAAGTCTTACCTTAAGTGACAGTGTGTTCTTGCTAAGCCCTTGCCAATCCTTCAAGCCTAGCTCAGAATTCTCATGGCTCAACTTGATCTAGCTCTCCTCTGAACTTTGCTCCAAGAACCCTCAAGAAAATGGTAGAGAAAGCCTGAACTGACCTTGCCTTCCTTCCCTTCTTTCTCTTTCTTTTCTTCCCTTCTTTTTCCTTCTTTTCTTCCTTTTCAGAATTCTATTTTACTCTAGAAAATCCACTGAGCATAAAGCCTCAGTAATACCTATCTCTAAAAAGCCAATTGACCATAATGCCCTCCCCTTTAATCCTAAATCCTTTAATCCACTTAGGGGCATTTTGGTCATTTTACTGAACTCCCGCTAATTCCTCGAGTGTCTTTAATATTTCTCGCTTACTTCCCGATACCTAATTAATCACCAATTATATTCCTCATTATCAAAATTAACCCCAATATATTCTCTATATTCCCATTTATACCCCCAGGCTCGCCCCGAGCCTGGTATAAATCCCCGCCGTGACTTTTTTGCTAATCTGCTCACTAGGATCGTATTGAATCACAGATCACAGATATATCCACATAATAATGTGGTCTAAAAAATTATCACATAAATATACAGTTATGCCCGCAACAGGCCAAAATTACGATTATACCCTTCTAACCTATTCAGGGCCTACATGGATACTAACACACATAGTCATCCATCTCAGATATTCAAATAGTCATATAACATGCTTAAATCATTAAATCACATATATTCCAATTATGCCCTCCTGACACACTAATCGAGGTCTAATTTGGGTCGTTACAACTATCCCCTCCTAATGAGAATTTCGTCCTCGAAATTTACCTGAATAACTCGGGATACTGATCCCGCATCACTGTCTCAAGCTCCCAGGTCGCCTCCTCGACCTTACTATTCCTACACAACACTTTAACAAGAGGAATTGTCTTATTCCGCAATACTTTATTTTTCCGATCCAAGATCTGAACTGGTTGCTCTTCATAAGCCAAATCTGTCTGTAACTCCAAATCTTCATACCTTAATACATGAGTTACATCCGAGACGTACTTCCGGAGCATAGAAACATGGAATACGTCATGGACTCCTGACAATGATGGTGGCAGGGCTAATCTGTACGCCACCTGACCAATCCTTTCCAGCATCTCAAATGGTCCGATGAATCTACGGCTTAGCTTGCCCTTCTTTCCAAACCTCCTCACCCCTCACAAAGGTGAAACTCGAAGGAACACGTGGTCCCCAACCTGGAACTCCACGTCCCCACACTTTGGATCAGCGTAGCTTTTCTGTCTGCTCTAAGAAGCAAGCATTCTAGCTCAGATCTTCTCTATAGCTTCATTTGTTCTCTGTACCATGTCTGGCCCCAAATATCTCCTCTCACCCATCTCATCCCAATGAATGGGTGATCTACACTTCCTCTCGTACAACATCTCGTAGGGAGCCACTCCAATCGTTGACTGATAACTATTGTTATATGAAAATTCAATCAACGGGAGATACTTACTCCATGAACCTTCAAAGTCAATCACACACGCTCTGAGCATATCCTCCAACACCTGAATCGTCCTCTCAGACTGTCCGTCAGTCTGAGGATGGAAGGCTATATTGAACTTCAACTAAGTCCCCAAAGCCTTCTGCAGACCACCCCAAAACTTGGAAGTGAAGATAGGATCCCGGTCTGACACTATAGACTTAGGAACCCCATGGAGACGTACGATCTCCCTCACATACAGCTCCGCATATTGATCCACAGTATGTATCGATCTCACTAGAAGAAAATGGGCCGACTTGGTGTATCTGTCCACTATCACCCACACCGAGTCAAGAAGCCCCACTGTTCTGGGTAAACCTCCCACAAAATCCATAGTGATGTCCTCCCATTTCCATTCAGGAATACCCAAAGGCTGAAGCAACCCTGCTGGTCGCCGATGCTCAGCTTTCACCTGCTGACAGGTTAAGCATTTGGCAACGTACTCCACCGCATCCTTCTTCATCCCGGGCCACCAATACAAGGTCCATAAATCTTGGTACATCTTCATGGTACCCGGATGAAGCGGGTACGACGTCGTATGAGACTCATCCATTATCTCTCGTCTAATTCCCTCATCAGTTGGAACACATATCCGTCCTTGATACCGAAGTAACCCAATCTCAGAAACAGAATAGTCCTTAGCTACTCCTGCTAGGACATCCTCCCTAATCCTCTGTAACTGAGCATCTGCCAACTGTCCCTCTCTGATCCGCTCTAGCAGAGTCAACTGCAAAGTAATATTGGCCAACCAGCCTACCACCAACTCTATCCCTGCTCTGACCATCTCATTAGCTAACTCTCTTGAGATCCGAATAGAACTATATAACTGACCTGGACCTCTCCGGCTCAATGCATCTTCCACCACATTGGCTTTCCCCGGATGGTAAAGAATGTCACAATCATAGTCCTTTACCAACTCAAGCCAATGCCCCTGCCTCATGTTTAGGTCCTTCTATGTAAAGAAATACTTCAGACTCTTATAGTTAGTGTACACCTCGCACTTCTCCCCATACAGATAATGTTGCCAAATCTTTAGTGCGAATACCGCCGCTGCTAACTCCAAGTCATGGGTAGGATACCGCTGCTCATACTCCTTTAGCTGTCGTGATGCATAAGCTATAACCTTCTCATTTTGCATCAACACACAGCCTAAACCCAACCTCGATGCATCGCAATAAACAACAAACTTCCCTTCCCCCGAAGGAAGACTCAACACTGGTGCTGTAATAAGCCGTCGCTTCAGCTCTTGAAAACTGTCTTCACACTTGTCTGACCAGATAAACTTCAAATTCTTCCGTGTCAATTCTGTCATCGGTGCTGCTATCTTCGAGAAGCCCTCTACAAACCATCTGTAGTAACCTGCCAAACTAAGAAAACTCCGCACCTCTGAGGCGTTCCTTGGCCTCGGCCAATCCCTAACTGCCTCTACCTTAGATGGATCCACCTTAATCCCATCTGCACCCACGATATGTCCAAGGAATGTCACTTCTGGTAACCAAAATTCACATTTCTTAAACTTGGCATACAACTGATGCTCCCTCAACCTCTGAAGAACCTGTCGAAGATGAAGCTCGTGCTCTGTCTCTGAACTGGAATACACTAAGATGTCGTCGATGAAGATAATAACAATGTGATCCAGAAAATCCTTGAGCATCCTATTCATTAGATCCATAAAGGCTGCTGGGGCGTTGGTCAAACCAAACAACATGACTAGAAACTCATAGTGCCCATATCGCATTCGGAAGTCCGTCTTAGGTATGTCCTCATCCTTGATCCTCAGCTGATGATAACCAGATCGAAGATCAATCTTTGAGAACACTGTCTTACCCTGTAGCTGGTCGAACAAGTCATCAATCCTTGGTAGGGGATACTTATTCTTAATAGTCAACTTATTCAATTCCCTGTAGTCTATGCACATTCTTAAAGTCCCGTCCTTCTTCTTCACAAATAGGACTGGAGCACCCCACGGCGAGTAACTAGGCCTGATAAACCCCAAATCCAGAAGCTTTTGCAGCTGTATCTTCAATTCTTTCAGTTCCGCCGGTGCCATCCTATGTGGTGCCCTCGACACTGGCTCTGTACCTGGCGCCAACTCAATAACAAATTGAATCTCCCTACGCGGCGGCAACCCTGGCAAATCCTCAGGAAACACATCCAGGAACTCGCAAACCAGTCTGGTCTCCTCCGGCCCTACTGGTGAAACTCTGGTGGTATCCACCACACTAGCCAGAAAACCTATACATCCACCCTGTAACAAGTCTCTGGCTCTCAACGCCGATATCCTGGGTACACGGGGTCCATGCACCACTCCCACAAAAATAAAGGGATCTTCGCCCTCTGGCTCAAAAGTCACCATCTTCTTCCTGCAATCAATGGTAGCTCCATATCTAACCAACCAATCCATACCTAGAATCATATCAAAGTCCTCCATACTCAACTCAATCAAGTCTACTGATAACTCCCTACCGTCAACTATTACTGGAAGTGCTATAATCCATCTCCTAGATACTACCAGTTCCCCTGTAGGCAAAATAGTCCCAAACCCTGAAACACAATACTCACTAGGTCTACATAGTCTATCAATCACCTTACTAGAAACAAATGAGTGTGTAGCACCAAAGTCAATCAATACAGTAAAAGGAGTACCCGCACTAGAAAGCTGACCTGTCACTACCGAGGGACTAGCCTCTGCCTTCGCCTGCGTCAGGGTGAACACTCGAGCTGGAGCCAAGCTGTCCACCTTCCCTGTATCTCCCTTCTTCATTGTCGGGCAATCTTTCCTGAGGTGTCCCACCTCCCTACACACATAACAGGCCTTAGCCCGACACTCGCCCGGATGGCGTCTCTTGCACCTCGTGCACTCAGGATAAGTCCTCCACGTATCACCACCTCCCTGACGGCCTCCCTGAGTACCCCGACCCCTCTTATCAGGACCAGGAGCGATCGAAGCATCAACAGTCTTCCTCTTCAAATCACTGGGGCCTCCACCCCTACCAGAACCAGAATATGGAGGCACCGCTCTGCGGCCCTCCCTCCTCATTGCACCCTCTCTCCATATCTTATTCTCCGCTTCCTTAGCGGTAAGAGCCTTCTCTACAGCCTGGGCATAAGTTGTCCCTCCAGGAGCTGTTGTAATCCTCACATCTCGGGCTATCATAGCATTAAGCCCTCTAATGAATCTGTCCTGCCTAGCTGCATCAATAGGCACAAGATCTGGTGCAAATTTCGCAAGCCTGTCAATCTTTAGGGCATACTCTGTAACTGTCATGCTGCCCTGAACTAACCCCACAAACTCATTTATCTTCGCTGCCCTAATGGCAACATTATAATACTTCTGACTGAATAAGTCCTTAAACCTTTTCCAGGTCAGAGCAGTAACATCCCTGGTCTGTGATGCCACCTCCCACAAGATTCGGGCATCCTCTCTCAGCATATACGTGGCACAGGCCACTCTGTCATGCCCCTCTATCCTCATAAAATCAAGAATGGTAGTAATCATGGTCATCCACTGCTCAGCCTTCAGTGGATCAGGTCCTCCCTCAAAGGTCGGGGGCTGTTGCTTCCTGAACCGCTCATACAACGACTCCCATCTATTACCAACCTCAGCTGGCTGCACTACAGGTACCACTGCAGGTGGCACAATAGGGGCAACACTCCTAGATGGAGCCTGCTGCCGCAGAATTTGAATCTGTTCATCTTGGCTCTGAAGCCGAGCCTGCATGTCTGCCATTAACTGCTGCCAGTTCTCAGGGACTGGCGGAGGGTCTGGCCTTGATCATCATCTCTAGTCCCAGACCTGCCGGCTAGTCGCGTAGACTTTCTTGGACGCATAATTATCCAAGTCAATCTGCAATCAATGACTCGGCAATCAAACATGATGACAGGGTAATAATCCTTTCATGATCCATCACTGGAACTCCAATCATTCATAGGCAATCAAGATATAGCAATTTATCCAAATATTCATCCACATGCAAAGCAGTGCTAATAAGCACGCCTCAATAACATCATGCAATAGTCAAGGGCCAGGCCCTATCAGTGTCTCATGCTCCCTATTAATCAAACAGATATCAATAGTTGTATCTTATTCAAATCATTTAAGCACATAATCATGTATACACGATTTACCAAACCTTGAGTCGAGCTTGGCTTTCGTGGCGAATGTACATGTCCAGGCAGTCTTCAGGAACCCATAAACCTAGGATGCTCTGATACCAAGTTGTAACGCCCTGGATAGCCAAGATCGTTACACTGTGTGTTTGTAAGAGTGCTGGACTTGCTAATCAAGTCATTTAATTAAGAACGTGTTACTGAAACTATAATGGAACTAGGGTTAAAATATTTTGGTCTTAAAAGTCATATTTCTCATAAAGAAACATTTCCTGTTTACATTGGATCCCAAAAATATTATAATTAAAACCATTTACAAAAGATTCGAGAATTAAATACAGTATTAGCCATATTAAGGCAAAATAGACAATTAGGCAGTCTCTATCCTGATCCACTCCTCGGCCATGGCGACCGAACAACTGGCTATGTACATTCAACCCCGCAGCTCTCCATCTCAGGATTGGTCCAACTTGCCTTTGCATTTACCTGCACCACGTAGCACCCGTGAGCCAAGGCCCAGCAAGAAAACACAACAACAGAGCATAAGCAATCAACAAACAATTCAATATCTCATATTGCATAAACATGTTCTCAACCATATAAACATTGAGAATAACCAAGTATTCAACATACTAAACATATCAACTCATATCATATATCAATTTACAAATGATAACTAGGGTTAGCGCCCTCAGGCCGCAACCTCCGTTATCCCACTGACTCCGGCCCGCTTAAACCGAGCTCAGTGAATATAAAGTTGTCCTTGGCTACCAGTGGCCAAGCCGCGCCCTGTGCACTGTTGACCCAAGATTTGGCCAACTGACACGGAGTCAGAATATGCTTGATATGAACGCATATGATCAGAAGAACGTAATGACAAAAATGAATAACAACACGATATTTTTATAGTGGTTCGGCCCCAAGGTTTGGTAATAACCTACGTCCACTTAGACTATTATTGATATAGAATCAAAGGGGTGATCAAAGAACAAGGGTTCAATGAGTTTCACTAACCTCTGAAGAACAATACAATATCACTAGGAGAATTACTATAGTCTCAAATAATTCAAAAGCCAAAAAATTCCCCTTTCCTTGAGCTATCTTTTGCTATTTATAGGCTCAAGGGGGATTACAAAAGATTGTTACAAATATTCTCTCCTGAATAATCGGATATCCAGGAGATTGTGCGAGATCAATTCGGGATTCACAAAGATCTTCTCATAAATGTTGCTTTGTATGCGGAACTATCGACCAGACTAGTCGCAGGTAAGACTGGGCCGCACTGCTTCTAATGTGTCTCTTGGTCGATACTCTAACAGAACATTTCCAGGTGTCAGCCACGTGTCCAGGGATCACTTGCCACGTCATCAATGCTAATTTTTTGGATAACATGCGCAAATATTGTGTACGACACCCTTAGACCGCTATCACATGTCCCATGGAATAATACCATCATTGAAATTATACAAATATCGGGAGCTCTTAGTCCCATCACAAACATATAACCGGGTGCAGTTTTCTTACCTTTAAATTCGCTAGCTTTGTTCATTTGATTCCTTGAGCACGATCCCTCTCAAGCCCTAGCGCTCACCTAATCATAACCATAGATCAAAGTCATAACCAAACCTCAAGTTCAAAACCTAACCTCGGGAATAATCCCGAGCCCTCGGGAAGCTCTAATTCCACCAAACGGGGTGGTGGGATCGAACCCCGAACCCCCGGGCAAAAACCCTTGAAAATAACTCAAAAACCCCTTTCTAAAAATAGGGTAGCGCTACAGCGCTCTAAGGAGGGCGCTACAGCACTACAAGCAGAACCAAAACACCCTCAGAATGCTTGGCCTAGTGGTACAGCGCCCAAAGGCTAGCGCTGTAGCGCTTGTCACACACAACCAACACAACATTTTCCCTTCCTGCGATTTCCCCGAGCCAACCTCTACCAAAACTCTTCCAATCCTCAACCAAACTTAAAAACAAGCTTATTAACATATCCCACTCATCCCAAGCATCACAATCATACAAAACCTAACCACATGCATCCCTAATCTCAAAATTCACCATAGTTGCTCCTAGACTTCAGAAATTCAGCAAAAACAATCAAAACTTCAAAGTTTAAAGCTTAGAATTTTATACCTTTGATGGAAATTAGACTTTGAGTTAGTCTCTAGACCTCCTTAGCTTGCTCTTCCTCAATCCTTGGCTTGAATTCCCCTAAGGTTCCCATCAACTCAGCTTAGACACCATAGTTCAAACAATCCAAACCAGAAACTGAAAACTCCAAAGTCTTACCTTAAGTGACAGTGTGTTCTTGCTAAGCCCTTGCCAATCCTTCAAGCCTAGCTCAGAATTCTCATGGCTCAACTTGATCTAGCTCTCCTCTGAACTTTGCTCCAAGAACCCTCAAGAAAATGGTAGAGAAAGCCTGAACCGACCTTGCCTTCCTTCCCTTCTTTCTCTTTCTTTTCTTTCCTTCTTTTCTTCCTTTTAAGACTTCTATTTTACTCTAGAAACTCCACTGAGCATAAATCCTCAGTAATACCTATCTCTAAAAAGCCAATTGACCATAATGCCCTCCCCTTTAATCCTAAATCCTTTAATCCACTTAGGGGCATTTTGGTCATTTTACCGAACTCCCGCTAATACCTCGAGTGTCTCTAATATTTCTCGCTTACTTCCCGATACCTAATTAATAACCAATTATATTCCTCATTATCAAAATTAACCCCAATATATTCTCTATATTCCCATTTATACCCCCAGGCTCGCCCCGAGCTGGGTATAAATCCCCGCCGTGACTTTTTCGCTAATCTGCTCACTAGGATCGTCTCGAATCACAGATCACAGATATATCCACATAATAATGTGGTCTAAAAAATTATCACATATATATATACAGTTATGCCCGCAACAGGCCAAAATTACGATTATGCCCTTCTAACCTATTCAGGGCCAACATGCATACTAACACACATAGTCAGGCATCTCAAATATTCAAATAGTCATATAACATGCTTAAATCATTAAATCACATATATTCCAATTATTCCCTCCCGGCACACTAATCGAGGCCCTTTAGCCTTATTAGTAAATTTGGGTCGTAACAATAGCTCTATGGAATTATCAAGCCTTTTGGTGTATTTTCCAGCCAAGTGCTTTGTGGATGAAAAATGGTGTGTCATACAAGTGGGCATTAGGCTCCTATTTATAGAGTTTGAGATACCCTTTGGATTTCAAATTCCACCAACCCCCATGGCTGTTACCAATGTTTAATTGGATTAATATGGAATTAAAATTGAGATTTGGGAGTTATTTGGGTTTTTAGAACCGTTCAACACATTTGGAAAAAACTGAAAATTTGGCCTGAAATGCACCTGTGGCCTCGGCCAGGGACATTAGTGGCCGCGGCCACTGCTTTCTGTCCCTCAGGCCGCGACCACCATCATTCAGTGGTCGCAGCCACAACCCATTTTCAGCACTTGAAAATGTGTTGTTTTTCCAAACGATTCCAAACCCTCCCAAATGACTTTGTAACTCCCAAAACACATTATTGGGGGATAAAATCATATCTCCAACATCCATATTTTATAATGGCTTTATGAAATCCAATCTCATATGTGTAACATATAATATACACATTATTGGGTAATATTTGGGAGTTACAAATTTGTAACTGATTTTGTAACTCCAAAATATGTCACATTTAGGCACACACATGTGTCCAATTTTGTGACTCTCAATAATATGTTACAAGGTGTGACAAATCACATTTTGTCACATTATTTGATCTAATATTATATTATATGAAATAATATAACAACGAGCAATTAAGGTCATCAGCCTCTCCCGAATCTTCTTGATATCTTCGGTAACTTTCTCCACTTCCTCTGTACCCAGGAATTTTCTTTCACCGACTTCGTGCCAATAAATCGGGGATCAACATTTTTTCCCGTACATGGCTTCATACGGTGCCATCTTAATAGAGTCGTGGTAGCTATTGTTGTAAGCAAATTCCATCAATGGAAGTTTTCTGCTCCACGACCCCTAGAAGTCGAGTATACAGGCTCTCAGCATGTCTTCTAGGGTTTGGATCTGTAACGACCCAAAATCGCTAATAGGGTTTAGCGCCTTGATTAGTGTGCTAGGAGGGCATAATTGGTTTATATGTGTGTTTAATTGGTTAAATGCGTACTATGTGACATGCATGACTAATATGATTATGTTAGTATATTATATGTATGTTTATGAGTATTAGATATGCATGTGGGCCCTTTACTGTTCATAAGGGCATATTTGTAATTTTGGCCCATTGAGGGCAAAAATGTGATTATATGTGATAAATGATTGAGACCACATTATTATGTGGATATATTTGCAGTATATGGCTCGAGACAGTCCTAGTGAGCAGATTAGCAAAATAGTCACAGCGGGGTTTAAATACTTGGCTCGGGGGGAGCCTAAGGGTATTTTGAGAATTTAGAGAATATTTTGGGATTTATTGAGTAATGAATAAATATTTGGTAGTTAATTGGATGTGACAGGATTAATTGGTAAATGGTAGGAACACTTGAGGAATTAGCGGGAATCAGGGAAAAGACCATTTTACCCTTGGATTAAATAAGGGAGGTTGAGTTTTTAGACGGGCATTTCAGTCTTTTGAGGTTAAACTTGTCCTTAGACATTTAAGATCTTACTAGAAAATATTAGGAACCATTAAGTCCTCAATTCTCTCTCACTCCCTCCATCTCACATTTTTTTCCTATCTCTAGAACTAAGGAGGGATTCTGAATTTTGAAGAAGAGCTTAAGGGGAAAAGATGGGAATTTAGCTGAAGGGGATTGGAAAACCAAAGCTAGAACAATCAGGAACTTGTTGAGGATTTGGGCTGCAAGCTGAGGTAATATTTTAAACTGGTTTCTCTAAATTCTGTTAAAACTATGTCAAAAGTTAGAGTGTGCATGAGTTTTAGTTCGTTAGCTGGATTTGGGTGATTGATGGTGCAAGAAAATGGTTATAGGTTACTTGTGATGGTTGGGATATAAGGATAGGAATTATGGGCTTGAATTTGAGTTTGGCTGCTTGTTTACCGAGTTTTTTGGAAACGAATACAAACAGAATAATACAAAGATAAGAACTGTAAAAGTGCTGAAATGTAACTAAACAAACAGTGTTTTTACGTGGTTTAGGCGTTAACAAGCCCTAGTCCATGAGTCGATGTTATTATACTTGGAAAGGACTACAGTAAGATGGCTGGTGTACAAGAACTTCACACACTCACAGTGTTTCTCTCGGGTTCTCTTGAAGAAGATGAAGCTAGAGAGATTTTTGTAGAGTTTTTGCTATGTGATCTGTTGGCCGCCCCCCTTCTTGTAAAATGAAGGGGTCTTTATAGCTAGGGTTTCGGATTAGGGTTTTTCTCTACGTACATGAGTCTTAATTACACCAGCCATAAATAGGGGGTACAATTACTGTAGTAGCATGGCTACAAGACTCTATGTGGGTATATTTACGTGAAAGTATGGGGAACACACAAAGTCAGCCGTCTTTTCCAAGTTGTCAGCGGAACAGTAGGCGAAAAGGTACCCTTAGGCGTGCTGGGATGTGTGCGGCTTTGACCTGACGGGCGTGTCAGGCGGGATCCTGTGTCAGGTGGATATCATTCCAAATATGCCTCCTCCAGGACTCGACCGTTTGGTTTTGTTCCGTGCGAGGCACGGAACTGTTCCCGCGGAGACCACTCGAAGAGCTTCTCCTGGAAGGGGCTTCCCCGAAGGATACCCCTTCGGGAGTCCGGGAGAGTTGACGAGTTTCCGTGTTGTGTTTGCTTGGAAGAGTAATCCGGACACTAAACGGGAGAGGCGAAGCCTTTCTGTCCATCCGCGAGCTCTGGTCACCTACCGTGAAAGACATCGATAATTCTGCTTCCCCGAGGACATCAATCTAAACGCTATCCGGAAATCTGGATAACACTGCTGGTTTGGGGTGTGAATTTGAGGTTAGGCTCGAGGAAAAATGTAAGGCCCCAAATTTCCTAATAAGGTTTAGAACCTTGATTAGGAGGCCGGGAGGGCCATAATGGATTTATTATGCAATTAAATGATAATATGCATGTTTAGGTGTATTAAATATGCATGTGAACCCATTTTTGATTAATTGGGTAATTTTCATATTTTGGCCATTTTGGGCATATATGTGGCATGTATGTGGTGCTTCATTATTGTGTGATTATGCTAGGGTTACTCAGCACAAGACGATCCTAGGAGGTAAGCTAGTGGGAAAGTCACAACGCGATTTATTCTTGACTCGGAGTGAGTCAAGGGGTATTTAGCACATTACCGGGTTATTGGGTAATGCGAATAATATTTGATAATAAATTGGGAGTTAATAAGATCAGGGGGAAATTCTGGAAGTTTTGACTATTTTACCCCCGGGGGCGTTTTCGGGACCCCGAGCATTAGGTTTTGTTTGAGGCTACTTAAGCTTGAAGTAACCTATTAAGAAATAAAAAGAATGTTCAGAACGTTCTCTCTCCCTCAAAGTTCCATTTTCGACACCTGATTGCATTTTGGAAGGAAACTTGAGTTCTAGGACTCGGATTCAAGCGAGGATTGAGGCATAGCGATTCTGGGAAAGATTAGAAGCTTATTAGCCAAAGGATTTAGTTGGGAAACAACTCTATCAGAGGTAATTCAAGTTTTAAGTTCTAAGTTTTTAAAGTTTTTAAGCTTGAATTGGATTTTGTGTTTTGATGAGTTTTTCAATGAATTGAAGCTTGGGTTTTGTTGGTTTTGGGTCATGGGGATATTTGGGAACTTTGATTTTGGGATTTGGGGATGTTTGGATAGGTTTTTGGAAGGTTTTTAAATGAAGAAAACGAGGAAAAATGGGTGGTTCGCTGTAACGCCCTGGTTACCCCAGAACAGTTACGGTGATCCGAAAATTTGACCCGCTACCCAAGTCCTTTGGTTAAAAACGTGTTCTAAGTGTTATTAGCAGGTTAAGGTTGAAAAAAAGAAAAAAGGAAAGGATATATTTTATTAAGTATATAACTGCTCATGAGCTCATCAAAACATTTACAAGTTATTTACAACTCAAAATGGTCCCTACTGTTTCAAATTTACAAACCCGCCGACCTAAGCGGCAAAATAGGGTAAACCCCCTAGCTCCTCTGAGAACTCCTTGGCCGTGGTGGTCAAGCGGCCGCATATGTACACATCACCACCTAAGCTCTCTACTCAAGGCTGGGTGAGCTTTTCTTTCCCTTTACCTGCACCACATAGCACCCATGAGCCGAGGCCCAACAAGAAAACACAATATAGCATGATATAATACCAACAATGATCATAATAATCATTCAGGACTATCAGTCCAAAACAGATCGGTGACATTCGCAAAAGTCACTAAATTGGGAATAACTCCCTTCAGCCTTGTGACGATAGGGTCACCGGGGCTTAACAGGTAAGTGAACCTTTCGTTAACTTAACCAGGATAGGTGCATGCTAACTGGTCACAAACATAACCTTCTTCATGACCATAGAGTCATAACCTTGGAACATTGTTCCCTAGCCATGTGACAAGCGGTCACTTGGGCCTTAGGCCCTGGCTCTGAGTAACTAGTCATAGACTAGCCAAGCGCTTATAATTTCATCGACCTTAGGGTCGGTCCAACATTAATGCCTTAGAGCCATTCAACGCTGATATCGATTAGATCTAATCTTCATTTGGCCCTGCGTTCAGGACGCTTATGCCGTTTCTGACTCTTAGGTCAATGTCCCTGATTAGTCAGTACCATATACAAGTAAACAAGATTCGCTAGGATTTAATATGCAGTCCATGTCCACATTTATCAACCAACATGCCTCAATAACAATCATGCATGTCACATACACAGGGTGCAGTTTTCTTACCTCAGATTCGAGCTAGAATGAATAAAAAGAACGACCCTTGAGAACGATCAAATTTTAGTCCTTTAGCGGAAACCTAGTCATAACCAAATATAGGATACCATCAATAAAAATGATCAACATAGGTTCCCAAACCAATATCTAGCCTCCAGGTATTCAATCCAAACTAATCCAAGTAGAAATAATGATCCCGAGGCCTAAAACCATGTTCCTTGTTTTTGATGTTGAAACGATTTTTCTTTATCCCTGGGAAATGAGTTTCGATGTATTGGAGGTATCCAGATTTATAGAAGCTTTAATTTTCGTACTTATCCTAATTGTTGGTTCAATTTATGCGGGGCCAAAACACACAAACGGGCTCAACCTTGCTCAAGAGCTGCGACCCTGGCACCTTGGGCCGTAGCCCCCAGTCACCACTGAAGCAAGGGCCGTGGCCCCCAACCCAGAGCCACTCCCAAAAACGTTTTTCTTCATTCCAAACTCTCCAAAATCATACCTAAACATTCCCAAATCATAAAATCAAAGTTCCCAACCTTCCCAATGGTCCAAAACCATCAAAACCCAAGGTTCAATCAAACTAAAACCTCAACAATTTACAAGGTCCAATTCAAAGCTTAGAAACTCTAAAAACTCAAAACTTTAAACTTAGATTACCTTCGATTAGGTTGTTTCTCGTCAAATCCTTCGGTCAAGAAGCTTCTAATCTTTCCTAGGATCGCTATGCCTTGATCCTCGCTTGATTTCGACTCCTAGAACTCGAGATTTCTTCGAAAGGCTTCGAACGGTAAAAATGAACTACGGGAAGAGAACGAGAGGTTTTTTCTAACGTACGTTCTATCTGACAAGCTACTTCAAGCTTAAGTACCCTCAAGTAAAACCTTGTGGTCGGGGTCCCAAGAACACCCCCGGGGACATTATAGTCAAAACTTCCAGAATTCCATACTGATCTCAAATACTCCAAATTTATCATCAAATAACATTCCTATTACCCAATATTTGACCCCGTTATGAAAAAACCGCTAATCCATTATATAGAACCGTCTCATGCCGAATAGCTCAAATATATCTCCATAATAATGGATTCTCATTCACAAATCACAATATGCACCCAAATATACAAATATACCCTTAACAGGCCAAATTATCAAAATACCATAATATTCAAATGTGGACCCAAATGCATGCATATAACATCATATTATAATATAATTCACATAAACATGCATATATTCATTTAATGGCATAATTAAACAAGTATGGCCCTCCCGGCCTACTAATCCCACCATTAAACCACATCGAAGAATTCAGGGCATTACAACTATCCCCACCTTACAGAAATTTCATCCTCGAAATTTACCTGAACAGCTCGGGATACTGACTCTGCATATCTGACTCTAGCTCCCAGGTCGCTTCCTTGACCTTGCTGTTCCTCCATAATACCTTAACTAAAGGTATCGTCTTATTCCTGAGGACCTTATCTTTTCTGTCAAGTATCTGAACTGGCTGCTCCTCAAAGGAGAGATCTGCCTCAAGCTCTAGATCTTCATAACTTAGAATATGGCTCATATCAGATACATACCTCCGAAGAGCTGATACATGAAATACATTATGCACGGCAGATAACGCCGGAGGCAAAGCCAATCTGTAAGCCACTTGAACAATCCTCTCCAGGATCTCAAATGGACGTACAAATCTAGGGCTCAGCTTGCCCTTCTTCCTAAACCTTCTCACCCATTTCCAAGGCGAGACTCTAAGGAAGACATAGTCTCCCACTTGGAACTCCACGTTCCTGCGTTTGGGATCTGCATAGCTCTTCTGTCTACTCTGAGAAGCGAGCATCCGAGCTCTAATCTTCTCAATGGCCTCACTGGTCCTCTGAACTACCTCAGGACCCAAGTATTTCCTTTCACCTGTCTCATCCCAATGAATGGGAGATCTGCACTTCCTACCATACATCATCTCATAAGGTGCAACTCCAATGGTAGATTGATAACTGTTGTTATAGGAGAACTCTATCAAAGGCAGATACTCTCCAAGATCCACCAAAGTCCAGCACACATGCCCTCAGCATGTCTTCTAATATCTGGATCATCCTCTCAGATTTCCCATCTGTCTGAGGATGATAAGCAGTACTGAGCTTAAATTGTGTACCCATGGCCTTCTGCAAACTCCCCCAGAACTTGGAAGTAACTCCATGGAGGCGCACGATCTCTCTCACATAGAGATCTGCGTACTGGTCAACTGTATAAGTAGTCCTCACTGGAAAAAAGTGACCTGACTTAGTGTAGCGATCCACTATCACCCAAATAGAATCATGCTGACCAACAGTCCTGGGTAAGCCCACCACGAAATCCATCGTGATGTCTTCCCATTTCCACTCTGGGATATCCAGAGGCTGCAAAGCCTCTGATGCTCAGCCTTGACCTGTTGGCATGTCAAGCACTTAGCCACATACTCTACTACATCTCTCTTCATCCCTGGCCACCAATACAACGATCTCACATCCTGATACATCTTCGTGGTGCCTAGATGCAAAGACTAAGGTGTAGTATGAGATTCATCCAGAATCTCTCGCCTCAATGCAGTGTCTAGATGAACACATATCCATCCCTTGTATGTCAACAAGCCTATCTCAGACACTGAATAATCCTTGGACGCTCCAGCCAGAACATCCTCTCTGATCTTGATCAGCTGTGGATCATTCAACTGACCTTCTTTAATTCTTTCTAACAGCGTAGATTGTAGCGTAATACTAGCCAACTGGCCCACCAGCAACTCTATACCAGCTCTGGTCATATCATCTACTAACTCTCTGCCTATCAGCCTCATACCATGAATCTGTCCCGGACCCTTCCGGCTTAAAGCATTAACTACCACGTTGGCTTTTCCTGGATGATACAAAATTTCACAGTCATAATCTTTCACCAACTCCAGCCAACGCCTTTGCCTCATATTAAGATCTTTCTGAGTGAAGAAGTATTTTAGGCTCTTGTGGTCTGTATAGATCTCACACTTCTCTCCATAGAGATAGTGCCTCCATATCTTCAAAGCAAAAACCACAGCCGCCAACTCTAAATCATGAGTGGGATATCTCTTTTCATACTCCTTCAACTGACGAGAAGCATAAGTAACTACCTTCTCTGATTGCATCAAAACACAGCCCAAACCCTGATGAGAAACATCACAATAATTCACAAACTTCTCCTAATCTGTCGGAAGACTCAGGATCAGAGTTGTAATCAATCTCTGCTTCAGTTCCTGGAAGCTGTTCTCACACTTATTTGACCACACGAATTTCTGACTCTTGCGTGTCAGTTCAGTTAATGCACTAGGAATCTTTGAGAACCCTTCCACGAAACGCCTATAATAACCTGCCAATCCAAGGAAACTTCTAACCTCAGAAGCATTCTTTAGCCTTGGCCAATCTCTGACCGCTTCAATCTTTGATGGATCTACCTTAATCCCCTCCTTACTGACAATGTGCCCAAGAAAGGATACCTGAGATAACCAGAACTCACATTTCTTGAACTTAGCAAACAGTCTATGTTCCCTCAGTCTCTGTAGAACCAACCTCAAATGGTGCTCATGCTCTGTCTCAGTCTGAGAATATACCAGAATATCATCGATAAAGACGATCACAAACTGGTCCAAATAATCCTTGAACACTCTGTTCATCAGATCCATAAACACAGTAGGGGCATTAGTCAATCCACAAGGTATAACTAAGAACTCATAATGCCTATACTTGGTACGAAAAGCAGTCTTCGATATATCTCCTTCCTTGACCCTCAACTGATGATAACCAGAACGAAGGTCTATCTTTGAGAATACCTTTTTACCTTGCAATTGATCAAGCATATCGTCTATCCTTGGCAAAGGATACTCGTTCTTAATTGTCAACTTATTCAGTTCTCTGTAATCAATACACATTCTCAGAGAACCATCCTTTTTCTTTACAAACAGAACTAGTGCACCCCAAGGTGAGAAACTAGGTCTGATAAAACCTAAATCTAACAGTTCTTGCATCTGCACTTTTAATTCTTTCAACTCAGCTGGGGCCATTCTGTAAGGCGCTCTAGACACTGGCTCCGTCCCTGGTGCCAGTTCTATAACGAACTCAATTTCTCTGTGCGGTGGCAACCCTGGCAAATCTTCTGGAAACACATCCAGAAACTCACATGCAAGTCTAGTATCTTCTGGTCTCACTGGCACGACCTGAGTGGTATCAACCACACTGGCCAAGAATCCAATGCAACCTCCTTACAATAAATCCCTAGCCCTCAATACATAAATCATAGGAATGCAAGGTCCATGCACAACACCAACAAACACAAAATGATCCTCACCTTCAGGCTCAAAGGTGACCATCTTCCTTCTGCAATCAATGGTTGCCCCATACTTTGCTAACCAATCCATACCCAGTATCATATCAAAGTCAGTCATAACAAACTCTATCAAATCCACTAATAACTCTCTGCCTTCCACTGTCACTGGCAAAGATCTGACCCATCTCCTGGATACCACTAACTCTCCAGTGGGTAACAAAGTTCCAAACCCCACAGCATAAAAATCACAGGGTCTACATAGTCTATCAATAACACTGCTAGCAACAAAAGAATGTGTAGCACCAGTGTCAATCAATACATTATAAGGGGTTCCAGCACTAAGAAGCTGACCTGTAACAACTGAGGGAGAAGCCTCAGCTTCTGCTTGAGTCAATGCGAACTCGAGATGGGGCTGAGCTGTCCGCTTTTCTGGGATCTTCTTTCCTTGCCTTAGGGCAATCCTTTTTAAGATGACCCACTGTTCCACAAGAGAAGCAGGCCCTTGCCCTACACTCTCCCAAGTGATGCCTCTTGGATCTAGGGCACTCAGGATAAGACTTCCAGGCTTCACTACCACCTGGACGACCCATAGAAATACCACGGGGCCACCTATCAGGACTTGGAACTGGGAAGGTGTCAGGAACCTTCCTCTTCTGATCACTGGGGCCTCCACCCCTACCTGAACCCACAAATGGAGGACCTGACCTCTTGAATTCCTTTTTGGCTGCACTGTCACGCCAGATCCTGTTCTCTGCATTCTCAGCTGTGAGTGCCTTCTCAACCACCTGTGCATAGGTAGTAACCCCAGCCACAGTGGTGATACGTACATCACGGGCTAATTTGGGCTGTAGCCCCTGCAAAAATCTCTCTCTATTGGTCCCATCAGTGGGCACTATCTCCATGGCAAACTTTGCCAAACGATCAAACTTTAAGGCATACTCAGTGACTGACAAGTTCCCTTGAAGTAGCCTAATGAACTCCTCGGCCTTCGCCGCCCTAATAGCATCATTATTATATTTTTCATAGAATAGAGTCTAAAACTCCTCCCAACTCAGGGCATTTACATTCTTGGTCTGGGTAATCACTTCCCACCAAATCTGGGCATCCTCCTGAAACATATAAGTGGCATAGGCCACCCTCTCATTACCAGTTACCCTCATAAAGTCAAGGATAGTGGTAATCATACTCATCCATTGTTCAGCCTTGGCAGGATCTGTACTGCCCTCAAATACAGGAGGTTGTTGCTTCCTGAACCTTTCATAAAGAGGCTCCCATTTATTTCCAACCTTAGGCAGCTGCTCAGCTGTTGGCACCAACATAGGAGGTGCCTCTGATACACTAGCCATTGCAGGCACTTGCTGTTGTTTCAGGAGATGTAGCACTTCTCCATGTCTTAATATTGTAGCCTGCAGATCACTGACTATCTACTGCCAGTTTACAGGAGCTGGCTGTGGAATCTGAGACTGGTCATTTTCTTGACCCTGACTGTTATTATTCTGGCCCTGATCACTCTAGCCAGCTGAAGTGTCTGTCTGCACTGGATTCATAATTCTATCACTGATACCTTGCTGAAATAATGATCAATACAGCCAGTCAGGTAGTAATAACTAAACCTCTTGCCGCCTTATGGTCCAAGAATAAGCAGACAATTATCACATTCCACAGTCATACAAATATACAGGCAGATACATGTCTATAACATTTAGCGCTCAGCATGTATCACATAATAGTTCATAAACATCAATACTAATAAGTATGTTCCAGCAATCCCAATACTAATAAGCACACAGTTGCTGAGGATATAATATTTTAGGGCACAGGTTTAACATGGTGTCTCATGCATACAGGTAAAGCATATATACTATATTTAAGCAGTTATACATATAACTACATAAATAGTTACCAAACCATGAGTCGAGCTTGACTTCAGTGATGTGTGTACATGCCTAGCTAGTCTACAGGAACCCTAACCTTGGCATGCTCTGATACCAAGTTGTAACGCCCTGGTTATCCCAGAACAGTTACGGTGATCGGTGAACCGGAAATTTGACCCGCTACCCAAGTCCTTTGGTTAAAAACGTGTTCTAAGTGTTATTAGCAGGTTAAGGTTGAAAACAACAAAAAAAAAAGGACAGGATATATTTTATTAAGTATATAACTGCTCATGAGTTCATCAAAACATTTACAAGTTATTTACAACTCAAAATGGTCCCTACTGTTTCAAATTTACAAACCCGCCGACCTAAGCG